>NC_067162.1:24925237-25240237 GCF_903995435.1 Acomys russatus
AGCTTAACCCACACCGGTGGACATTTAAGAAGTAGATCCAGGTACAAAGCATTAGATTTTTATATAGTTGTCTCTCTGTGCCTCCTCGCACTAAAAATTCAAGACACTAATCAACGTCTTCAGTTATGATCTTAGACTTACAAATCACCAGCACCTTCCTCTTACTCAGAGACTGAAGTAAATAAAGGAAGTAAATCTTCCCAGTGTACAAAGTTCGAGCAGAATTGTGAAAACCAACCTCCATTTTTCTTGCCTATTTTATTTGGTTTATCACCCAGTTTCATTTGGGGAGACATTGTGGTCCTCTTCAGTGAAAGTTTATTTTTATGTTTTTCTTTGCCATTGCAAGGGAAAGTCAACATATTGCTCATAAAGTGTTAAAGTCTTTATGAACTGCTGATGGATATCAAGGAAATGCTCTGAGGATTCGGAGGCGATATTGTGGCAAAATATCCAGTTCCTCTAAATATTACCTTCAGTAGCTTTGTAACAAATATTGCTGAAGAAAGACACTATAAATCATTGAAGTCCTAAGGGCTAAATGCTGAAGGACCATTTATGCTTTCCTTTTGTTTGAATTACTGGCCAACACTACTGAATAAGGAAAAGAAACATTTAGCAAGAAAAGTAAAGAGAGGAGAGCAGGAGAAAAAAGAGGAGGAGGACACAGGGAGAGGAGATGGGTGCAATGATAGATAAAAGAGGAACAGAGAGAAACGCCGGACATCCTGCACTATGATGGAATCTAGTCCTTTTTGTTGTGTTCTTTTGAGATGATGTCTCAACATATGTACCAGGATTGCTAATGCTGTGTTCATTATATAAGGCCTAACTAGTCTACTCATTCATTCATTCATTCATTCATTCATTCATTCAAAATTCATGTCTTGCCATGGTGTACCCAGGGCATTTAGATAAGAGTACTTGCACACCAACACTATTTCTTCAGTGCTAATCAAGGCCAGGTGTGTAATTGCACCGTTCTGGAAAGCACTTGGGTGATATATAAATTGTATAGAGGAAACCTGGGACATGTTCTGTGTATTACCCCTTAGTAGGAACAGAAGCTTTAAACATTACTAGAGCTGGAGTTCCTCTGTTGTTTTGTTTCTTGACACACAGTAGCAGGAGCCTTGTCTCTCTCCTTTTTTATCCACTGTGGTAAATTTCTTCTTACTGCCTAAGTCAGTCAAGATGGAAATGCTAATTCATTATAGCTACCTTTTCTCAATATCAGAGAAATATACACCCATACAGAGCCCGCTGTTCTCATTTCTATTCCCTATTAGTAAAAACAGTAAAAAGATATATTCTCCTCCGGGGACCTTTTTCTCATATCTCTCATTGGATTTTAGTAATCCTACATAACGTGTACTAAATCCACATAACATGTAGATTGTAGTAATTCTAACAACAGGAAGTATATGTGAGGAAATGTTGTTAATTATAAGCAAATACAGCACCAGTGTGATTTATATTGATAAATAAACAAAATGGGCAAGAAAAATCATCTTTCCTTTTATGTTTTCCCTGAAATGTTGAATCTAATCTCTGTCATTTTATATAGCAATATGAGAAATAGAAATGTTGGGTGTGTGTTGCACATGTGAGGGTAGAATCTCTTGTACCAGACATCCTCGTCTGGCTTGTCATTACCTCTGAAAACTTCACTATAAGTGCACCTCATTAAGTGCTAAGGCATTATGTTGAGTCCTTAGCCATGGCAGTGTTTAGTTTGATTAATCCATGAGAAATCAGTGTCTTATTAATGTATAAACAAGTGCATATACAAATACATCTGTATGACTACCCAGTTTCATCAGCATGCATTAAGTCTCATGTTGTTCCCTACTTAGGACCAGGTGCAGATAATTAAAAGATGAATGAGATAAGTTGCCCTCAAAAGCTCAGTCAAGTGGCAGAGACAGACAATGTGAAGACATACTTTTGGGATAAGGACAGCTCTCGAGGGCTGCAGCAGAAAAGGATGATGAGAAGGCAAAGGCTTCGGCGTCTGAAGACCTCCTTGGAGACATCACTTCGCTGCTCTGAATATCCTTATGACTGTCGAACCTTAGGAGCCTCTCGGCTTCTATGTAAAGTGCTTGGGTGTGTGCGGCTTAAGTAAGGATACACAGCAGGATCCAAGAAGAGCAGTAGACGGTGAGCTACGACAGTTGAACAGGCAAGCCCCAAAAGCCTTATCTATGAGGCTGAGAAAACTGAATGTGAATCTATGAATCCTCTAGTATACTGAGAACTATAAAAAAAAATCATATATATCAGCTCCATGACAGCTATACTAAAATATAATGCTAGAATTTGCATGAAGTTTTACCTGAATATGGAACAATGAGGAGAAATGCCATTGATAAAGTAATGGCGACACTAACAGAACAACAGAAAGTGCACAAGCACTGTTCTTGGTGCTTTAACTTTACTCCACCTGCTCTGGAACATCTAAGGTAAAAGCATTCTCGTGGTCTGTGTTTTACAGATGAAAAGTATGAGGTAGGGAGAGCTCAAATGTCAAGGCCACCAGCACGGGGATAACCATAATATTATATCATGACAGTCCAGGGGTCAAGAATCAAGTGCTGGATCCAGGTCAACTTTTATAGTAGCACCCATTGCACCTGACTTGCTTGTTTTTTTTTGGGGGGGGGGGTGTCTTTTTTTTCTTGGTACCTCTCTCTTTCACTGCTAGTAGAATCAAGACACTGCAAACTTTTTGATTCATTATTCTCTTTATTTTTGTATTAAGAATGTGTGTTTTAGTGGTCAGCAAATGGCTCAAACTTGGGTTCTAAATATACCACAATAAGGGTGTGGGGCAGCAGTGCCAGCAAATGCCATGCCCATGTGGTAGTGTGCAGTCCACTGTGGCACGTGAACACAATTATTGTTAGACAGGCATATTGGCAGGATCAGTTGTTCTTCTCTTCCCTTGTTGTAAGTTTTCATTTCTTTGGTCTCTACTGTGTTCTTCATTACCCTTTGACGTTCTTGCAAATGGTCATCTTGGCCGGCCTCCACAACCTACTTCTACCTCCTCTTCTGCTTCTGTAAGGTATCTCTGATCTTATTTCTCTAACGTGTCTCCACCGAAACTATTGCTCTTACAGCACAAGTTCTTATCCTGTCATCCCTACTAATGTGTTTAGTATTGCAGCTAGTACATGGTTTTTTTTTATGTAAGTGTAGACTGCACACCAGGCAATATATAGTAAGGACAAATGCATTATCTTGGATGATTGCTGATATTTGGGAAGTAAAGGCTGACAGTGTCAAAACTGTGCAAATGGAATATGTATCAGCTTAAGTCAGGGAAGTCTTCCTGAGTAGACTTTCCCATTGTATGGTGAGTAACAAATATAGTAATAAACATTTTCCCAGTGTGCATTTTACTTAGTATGACATTTAATATTTCTTAAAGTTTGCCCCCAAATCATTTAGCTAACCACTTTGCCACACCCCTGTGTGAAACTTCCTTCCCATTTTCCTTTGAACCTGGTGTATTGGTTCATTAGGTCCTTTGAACTATTTGAATGTAGCAATTAACACAGATTAATCTTCAGTGTTGTAACCATGGCAGACAAGTCTAATTGATTATGGTTGGGCACACTTTTAAGATTAATCTTAAGGAAGTACTTAAGACAGCCACTAAAAAATCACCCCAAATCATACAATTAAATTAAGTTCCTTTTGCCAGATAAGCTTGCATGCTTCCCACAGCTTGAAATGACCTACGTCTGCTCTCAGAATCCAGCAAGTTCATGTTTCTGTAAAACTGTCTTGCTTTCCTCACCTCAAGGGGAATTAACCCTCTGAATCCATAGCACACAATAGATCTGCAACATAAAGATCTTCATTCGCTCCCTGATCTGCCCTCCTAATTGCTGCAATCACATCTACCTGTCTGCCCAACACCATCTGTCTTTCCTGCTGGTCTTCAAATTCCTATGGCAGGCAATTAAGTGTAGGGCTTCCTTGGAATTCAAACAAGCTGAGAAAAGTAAGATAACTGATTGATGAGTGAGAAAGAAACAGAGCCAAACAGAGACTGATCTAGTTTAGTATACACCAAGAAAATGGAACTGGAGGGAAGAGAAGATTGACAGGGTCATTATGCAAGTTAATTTGCACTGAGACAACCGCCTCATTCTTAGTGTTCCCTGGCTTTCACTCTGCATGAGAACTTTGTCCTACAGACAGACAGACAGCTTCAGGGTGGATTAAGTAATCAGCCAAGTGAGAAGAGCATCTTCCAGTATGTCTGAAAAAATACTTCAATTTCAAAAATGATTATTAAAAGCCACAAGGAAGGCAGAGATAACACCGTTGAAACATTGACTCACTGATCAAAAGAGACATTAATACGTGCTCCTTAAGGGAAACTGTTGGAATTTAACATGCGTACAAGCAAATCTGCTTGCTCCTTTCTCTCTGCATTGTCACAAAAATCCAGTCTTCAGTACTTTGCTGCTGCTCCTCAGCTCTTTTGAAAATGATTTGGCTTGTTTCCGTTGACTTCTGTGTGCCATTCCTTTCTTTGTTTCTTCTTTCCTTCCTTTTCTCCTTCTCCATCTATTTTGATAAAATTACTCTTTCTGGAGTTTTGTATCATTTTGCACTAATTTGGTGGCTTCTTTCTTCCTCCCTTCATTTTTGGTGTTGTATTTCAAGAGTTTTCTTTTTAAGACAGGTATGTATGGCCACATAAAAAAAGGACATACTCAGTAACTTTTTTTGAAGGGCGAATGTCATCAGATAATGTTCCTGTGTGGCTTGTCCTTTAATCCTCATTTTCTAGGTATGCTATCTCTTCCTCTCAAATTTAAATTTCCACCACTGTAATAACGTTTGTACAGTGTAACTGTCACACAGGAAAACTCTTGCATGGTAACTGTGATCACATTCATCAATACTGCATATGGAAATCGAGCCACTGACATTGGGATGTCTACATCAGTTCAATGCAAATTCAGTCTTTCACTATAATCCCTGAGGTTTTAAGTTCATTTTATGAATTTCATCTTTTTTTTTTTTTTAAAGCACTTGGTTCTTTTAGTCTGGGACAACTGTCTTCCACAACATAATAATGGTCATTTCTAGGAGGCAGGTAGAGAGGCACTGGGTTTAGAAGCACCACCAATTAAAATGTATTGTGCTGCAAATGTGAAAAAGACAGCAGCCATAAACATGTCACATGAAGGTACTGACAGCCATTGACTGAACACCTATTTGTTGTCATTGTTGTTAAGCACATAAAAGATTTGTTTTTGAAAATATACACACTGAGAAAACTCTCCCAACTTAATCCTTTTTAATGGAAAATCTGCCACAGAACCAGGATACAGTTTTGAGGACTCATCTTCCTTCATATTTCTTCCACTTCCTTCTTTATATACCAGTTTGAAACCACTTAATTAACCACATAACATGGAGAGATCTATTTTTAAATCGTTTCAAATATTGAGTGTTAGTACTTGTCCCATTGGACAGTCAGAGGAGCACTCTCTGTTTTATTTCTACAAACATAAAAGCTGAGATCAGTGTTATTCCACCTTTCTTAGGATGACATCAGGAAATGTCTTCTGAAGAGAGATTTTGGCACAGATTTCCAGTGAGTTATGGTATCTACTAAAGTGAAGAATGATCACAGCTTGAAGACAACATTAGATAAAATTTAGGGCCATCCTGGGTGGCCATCAAGCCATCCTTTTTATTTTTTATGTATTTATTTATTTTATTTATTTATTCACTTTACATGCAAATTATAGGCCCTTCCCTCTTCTCCTCCCAGTCCCATCATCCCTCTCACCTCAGAAAATGGGAGCTGCCCCCTGCACCAGTCACTCACCCTGGCTCATCAAGTCACATTAGGACCAACGGAATCCTCCGAATCCTCCTCCACTGAGGCCAGGGAGGCAGCCCTTCCAAAGGAAAGTGACTGAAAAGCAGGCAATAGAGTCCATATCAAAGACAGCCCTTGATCTCTTTACTAGAGCACCCAAATGAAGATCAAATTGCCCATCAGGTATATATGTTTAGGGGTCCTAGGTCCAATCCATACAGAGTCCTTGGCTGGTGCTTCAGACTCTAAAAGCCCATCCTGGGCTCTGGTTAGTTGACTCTGATGGTCTTCTGGAGTTCTTGTCCCCTCCAGGTCTTTCTAGCCTTCCTCTTCCTTTTTCACAAGGGTCCCTGTGCTCTGACTAATGCTTGGCTGTGAGTCTCATCGATTTAGATCTGCTGCTGGGTGGAGCCTCTTAGAGGACAGCTATGCTAGGTTCCTTTCTGCAAGCATAGTAGAGTACCATTAATAGTGTCAAGGGTTGGCTCTCTCCCATGGGGTGGGTCTCAGGTTGGGCCAGATATTGGTTGTGTGTTCCCTCAATCTCTGCTCTAACTTTATCCCTGCACATCTTGTAAGCAAGGTAAATTTTGGGGCCAAGGTTTATGGGTGATTTGGTGGTCCCTTCTCTCCACTACAAGACACACCTAGCTAGAAGGTGGCCTCCTCAGGCTCCATGAACTCTCCTACTAAGAGTGTATCCTAGAGTCACCCCATATCCTCCCAGGAACCTACTCTGTAGTAGGTCTCAGGCTTGTCTCAGCTATGTCCCTGTCCTCAGTTTCTCTTCTCTCTAAGCCTTCTGACTTCCTGCCCACATTTTCTCAACATCTGATCCATACCCTCATTTACCTCCACACTACCTCTCCTGTTCCCTCTCTTCATCCACCTTTACTATATATTCTATTTCCCCAAGCATTCTTTCCTGGACCCTCCTTGTTACTTAGCTTCTCGGGGGTCTGTGAATTGTAGTATGGTTATCTTGTAATATAAGGCCAATATCTCTTTACAAGTGAGTATATGACATGTGTGTCTTTCTGGGTCCACGTTACACAGGATGATACTTTCTAGTTCCATACATGTGACTGAAAATTTCATGATTTTCTTGTTTTTAATAGCTGAGTAGTATTCCATTGTGTAAAAGTGCCAGTTTCTTTATCCATTTCTTGGTTGAGGGACATCTGGGTTGTTTACAGTTTCTGGCTATTACAAATAAAGCTGTTATGATCATAGTTGAGCACATTTCCTTGTTGAATGGTGGAGCATGTTTTGCATATATGGCCAGGAGTACTATAGCTGGCTCTTGTTTTCTGAGAAAGCATCAGATTGAGTTCCAAAGTGGCTGTACAAATTTGCACTACTGCCAGCAATGGAGGATCGTTCTCCTTTCTCCAAATCCTCACCGCCTTGTGCTGTCTCTTGACTTTTTGATCTTAGCCATTCTGATGGGTGTAAAATGGAATTACTGAGTCACTTTGACTTGAATTTCCCTGATGACCAAGGACATTGAGAATTTCTTAGAGTGCTTTTGGGCCATTAGAGATTCCTTTTTTTTTGTTTTGTTTTGTTTTGTTTTGCTTTGTTTTATAATTTTAAAATTAGTTGTTCATTTAAAAAAGTAGTTGTTCCTTTAAAGAAAAAGCAAAAAAGGCTTCCTACTACTTCAGATAAGAGTTATGTACATCTGATCATGTATATTGAACATAAAGACATTTTTTAACCTCCACATGGGTGGGTACCTGAAACTTAATACATTAAAAAAAAAAAAACAGATAATTTACATTGCCTTTTTCAAACTATATGGAACACCTGATTAGAGACACTTAACAACACTACCATGAAAATATAGGTGTAATCTATATTTTCGCTATAATTATTTATTATATTTCCATATATATATGTATATATATATATATGTATGTGTATGCCTGAGTTTATGTGCACCAAGGACACACGGTTTCCATGAAAGCCACATGACATTGGGTTCTCAAGAACTGGACATATTTTTTTAGGTGGTTGTGAGTCACCTAATATAGGGCACTAGAAACTGAGCCTGGATCATCTATAATATGAATAAGTCCTCTTAATTATGAAACTGCTTTCCAACCCCTTGAACTTTTTGTTAGAGTCTATATATTTTCTGTCAACCATTCTGTTCTCTAAATAAATCCATTCATGGTAGTGGATTGTATAAAATTAGTTATCCTAAATTGCCAATGGTAAGGAATATGTCACATTGTTAATGAACATAATGAAAATACACACACACACACACACACACACACACACATGCACGCACACACACACTATTGTGACACATACAATCTCTATTCAGTTAATTACTTTGGTATTTTGAATGAGAATTGTCCCCGTAGGCTCATATATTTGCAGTTTAGTCACCAGTTTGGAGGCATTAGGAGGCGTGTCCTTGTTGGAGGAGATGTGTCACTGAGTGTGAGCTTAAAGGGTTTAAATGTCAAGTCCTCTCTGTCTCTGTCTCTGCCTCTCTCTCTCTGTCTTTCTCTGTCTCTGTCTCTGTCTCTGTCTCTGTCTCTGTCTCTGTCTCTCTCTCTCTCTCTTTCTGTCTCTGCCGTATATGTGTGTAAAAGGTCTCAGCTACTTCTCCAGAATCGTAGATGGCTCCATTGCTTTCTGCCATGATCATGGCCTAACCCTGTGAAACTGTAAGTAGGCTTTATCTTAGAAGTTGCCTTGGCCATGGTGTCTCTCTATATAGCAATGAAACAGTAACAATACAACAGCAAGCATTCTTTGGTGTATTTTCTTTTACACTATTCAGTTGATTAGTTACCCAAGAATAGAGAGAGAGATGGGCAGTCTAAGAAGAAATTACTCCTTTCCAAAACAACCCAAGGACTCCTCAGGATATCATTATAACCTGTTTTTCTTTGCTTGCAATGTATGATAAAATCAGTTTTCTAACAGTCACAAATCACCTTTATCTATGGAGGATTAGCAAGGTCTTTCCAATATTTTCTGGCTTTTTATTTCACATATCCATTCTCCTCGTCAGCACAGCTAAAATCTACACTGCCTCTCTCTAAGACAACAATAATCTAAAACTATACTCCATTTGATCACCAAATCCTCACAAGAGCACTAAGAAGTAAGTGCAATCATTCTTCCTCTTTTTTTATATGGATGAGGAAACTCAAGATCAGAGATCTTAGCATTTTGCTTTAAAGCAAACTGCTTAGTAATGAATAATTAATGAGGATTATCAAGCATTCTGTCACCCTTAAGCCCAGTCAGGCCATGTTGAATGTCAATATCTCTCTCTCTCTCTTTCTCTCTCTCCGTGTGTGTGTGTGTGTGTGTGTGTGTGTGTGTGTGTGTGTGTGTGTGTGTATTATTTGTGTTTGTGTAGAGTGAGAGTTACTATCCCAGTATCTAATCTTTGTTAAGCCAACTCCTTGACACTCTAAATTTTTGGGCCAGTGCACAATATTTCCTGAGTTTTTAATGTTTAATATCATATTCTTTTTGAGGCATGTGTTCAAGAATAAGCAATAAAGCCCACCAAGTTCTTTTTTTTATCATCAGAATTGATTTCATTTTTGTTATTTGTCTGTTTGGGTTTTTTGTTTTGTTTTGTTTTAATTTATTTATTCAGATTACAACTCAATTGTTATCCCATCACTTGTATCCTCCAGTTCTTCCTTCCCTCCCGCTTTCACCCTATTCTCCCACCCCCCCCCCCAGTCTAAGACTGAGGGGAATACTACTCAGCTATAAAAAACAAGGAAATGCCAAAATCTGTGGGCAAATGGATTGAACTAGAAATGATCATACTGAATGAGTTAACCGAGAAGCAGAAAGACTCACATAGTATATATTCACTTATAACTGGGCACTACCCCAAAAGGCATGTCCCACGAAACTTTTCCCTTACCGGAAGATTGGGATACATGTGAGGATATCCTACTGGGACTCTAGGTAAGAGAAATATAGGAGATGGGGAAATATAAGGATCCAGAGGGTCCTAGAACCCTACAAGAAGAATACCGTGACAGGTGGATCAGGGTACAGGGGTGTCTGCTCAAACTATTGCACTAACGAAGGACAATACAAGTAGTAAACATCAAACCCGTCACTTTCTTTTTTTTAAAAAAGATTTATTTATTTTATTTTATGTGTGTGAATGGTTTGCCTCCATTTTTTATAAGATGTGTATGCATATGCAATCCATCCATAGCCCTAGACAGGATCTCAGATCCCCCGGAACTAAGTTATAGACACTTGTAAGTTGCCACTTGGCCACTGAGAATCTAATTTAGAGACCCTGCAAGAGAATTAAATGCTCTTAAGTGCTGCGTCTCCTCTCCTGCACCCCATCAAATGATGCTTTCATTTATTTGTTTTAATCTGAATCAAATACTAGGCCATCCAAATTCCTATGGTAGTTTCTATTTTTATTCATGTTTAAATGTTTAGGTTCCTGGGGTTGAAATTTGTACATATACAGAGACCCACATATGAACAAACAAGCCTTGCCTTGATATGAATCTTGAATTTAAACAAACCCTTTGGCTGTTATTGATAACACAAATGAGAAGCATAAGACAAATCTAAAAAATACACAGTTGAGAGAAGAAAGTAGAGGTTGGTGGTAAAATTAGATAATGAGATACTACATTTGGCTGATTTCCATGATAATACAAAATCTGCCAAGTAATGAAAAATTAAAAGGTTACTTAGGAAAACTTTTAATGAGAATAGCAATGTGAGTGTGATTGTCGGAGATGAAGCCGACTGTACAATGATGTGTGTTCTGGCTGTTGGTATGCTATCTGCATGCTGGACATCAGTTTCCTCATATATAAAATAATGGAATGCCTTTGCACAGTCTGTTGTTCAAAACCTACCTACCTAACTTATTTTATTGTTAGTCTAAGGAGTTACTTTTTAGACAAGTAGAATAAAACCTTACTTCTAACAAGAATTGGAATAAAGCCACACTCACCTGCATCTTACTTGCAGGGAAAATAGTGAATGTATCTCTCACTTTGATACATATAGATCATATATGTGTGTATACATTCATTACATATATGCACACATTATATATAACATACATAAATGTGTACATCATATATAATTTTACATAAATATATATATAGTTGTATATATATAGGTGTGTGTGTATGTATATATATATATATGTAATTTGTTTGCATCTGCACTGACATTGTCTTACCCAAATTGTGTAGGATTTTCTACCTACATTATTATAAGGGTTCTTTTTCTAGTATAGATAAACCAGCCTCCCCAGATATCCTGTCTATAAATTCAGCTTTTAGGGAAACAAATATTCTCACCCAGCTGTAACAGTGTTCCTCTCTGCCCTCCTCCACTGTGTTCCCAACTCCAGATAGAACTCCACTGAGGTTGTGCTTTTCCTTTGTATACAGAGCAGCACTGACCTCACACCCTATAACGCCTACACGTCTAGACTAGCCCTTTTCCTTCTGCAGTGTCCCTTGCTTTTCCTCTGTGTTGGATTACTGGTTGGCATTCTCTCTGTTTAGTCTTATATTCAAAGAATGTAAGCCCCTAGTTCACATACTTCTTTCAGCCTGGCTTTCTTTGATCCTTCCTTTCAGAATTAGTTTTACTGATTCTTTAGATCTCAAGCAAGTACACTTTTCTGTGAATCCCATTTTTCAAAACTATGTGATCTCTGTTAAATGATTTTAGGGTATCATTTCTTCTTCTTCTTCTTCTTCTTCTTCTTCTTCTTCTTCTTCTTCTTCTTCTTCTTCTTCTTCTTCTTCTTCTACTTCTTCTTCTTCTTCTTCTTCTTCTTCTTCTTCTTCTTCTTCTTCTTCTTCTTCTTCTTCTTCTTCTTCTTCTTCTTCTTCATCTTCATCTTCTTCTTCTTCTTCCTCCTCCATTTCTTCTTCTTCCTCCTCCTCTTCCTCCTCTTCTTCTTCCTCCTCCTCTTTTCTTTTTTTCTGCACGTGTATGGTATATGTATGCAGGTGCACGTACACATGTGTCTGTATGCATATGGATGCCAGAGGTCAATATCCCAGTGTCATCTCTGTCACTATCTATCTTTACTTGAGATACAACCTCTATAGAAATCTGGAAATCACTGAGTCAATTAGGTTGGCTGGACAGTGAGCTTAGGAGTTCCTTTTGTCTCCGTCTTCAAGTGTCAGAATTAAAAATGCCCACTACTCCACTCAGATTTTACATGCTGGGGTCCAAGCTAGCATACTCAGATTTTACCCTAAAGCACATCACAAATTGAGTGCTCTCTCTCTCCCTCCCTCCCCCTCTCTTTCTCCCTCCCTCCCCCCCCCTCTCTCTCCCCACAGCCATCTTTTCATTTGTGTCAAAATAACAACATTAAAACTCTAAGCCTTCTACACATGGTTAACTATATCACATGTGAAAGTCACCTCATATAGCATACGATTTATCCACTGCTAACAGAAAGTCATGGTGCACACATCACCAACCTGTTATAGGAGTAAAAGGAAACAACAAAGTTTATGAGAGACAGGCCTTGTCTGCTGTGTTTTTCTTTTCAATCGATCTACATCCCCATTGTATGCCTCAGCACCTATGCATGTATGTAAACACATACACACACACACCCCACACAGACACACATACACACACACACCACATCACACCCCACACACACACACACACACACACACACACACACACACACACACACATACCACTGTAACAATGCATCAGAAAAGAAGCTATAAGTTTGAATGGTAACATGGATGGGCACATGAAAGAGCTTGGCAGGATGCGAGAGAAGGTTAAAATAATATAATTTATTGATACTCACAAAAAAATAAAATAAATAGTTTTTAAAAGTCTCTTGGTTTTCCTGCCACATGTCTTTTTCTTTGAAACTGAGGTTAGAGACACAAGTGGTCAAATATTCTGCATGAACTAAAGTCCAGGCCACACTACTGAATGACATTTCACAACTTAGTTGGTGCTAAAAGGCTGTGAGATAGGGAAAGCTGATTTGAACACAAGATATTTGTAATACAGACTAAATTAGTATATCATACACGAACCTAGAAATCATAATCACTAAATGCGTTCTAGCTCTTGGAACAGATGGGTTTTTCTATCTCCTGAAAGATTTTACTAGACAGGAAAACTAGTTTTGTCTGGAAAAGCTCAGTTAAATATGACTTTGTTTTCTTAAAACAATGACACGGACTTAGGATTCTGTAGAGGTCTAGGAAATGAGTAAAGGAGGAAGCAAGCCTGCCTAGGATCCACTCTGTTACATTATTCATGTATCTTGCACATGAAAGTTAGGAACAAATGGAGAAATCCATTTGTTTCCTGGCTGCTTATGAGTCAGATTTTAAGGTGCTGGGTGGAATGACACTAATGTATGACACTAACTCACTTCCTTCTTTTACATTCTGCACCTTTTTTTCCAACAAAGACTTAATGCTTCTTTGGGATGTTTACAGACAGAGTTTTAAGACCGTATTGAGTCAAGGGAAAGATGCTCGGGACATAGGGTGAAAGCAGAAAGGAATACTTATGCAGACCTGCAGAGTTCTTAGAAGTTCAGAGAAAATTTTGTCTTATTTTTCTCATCTATTTTGTAAACCCTGGTAGTTACAGAAATCTGAAACTGCTTTTGTTTTACAGGTAGGAAACATGGCTTAATCCCTCTTTTCCTCAGGGAAACCATGATCCTTACACATTGACTCTTCTACGATATTACCCTGAATTTGAAAAAAAAACGGTTTCTGCCAAGTTACCTGGACTCATTCCCCAGTCTTAGCACTCAGGAAATGTCCACTGGATTGCCATTAATAGTTTCCTAAGAGAATTATAGGTGTATATAGTCTCCAGAATAAAGAGAAAATGTGTTTGCCCAGTTAACTCAATTATATTTTTGAAATAATTTTTCTTTCTTCCTTTGCAGGCATGCTCCCATATTCTAATATTTATATCAACGGTGATCTTCTGCAGAGAGCTTTTTCTTATCTTCTTCATCCCTCCAAAGATGGGTTTTGCAATGTTTGTTCTACTCCAAGCTTTAGAGACGCTAACCTCATGGCATTTCACATGGTAATTAAGCCATTGCCATTACAGTTGCTTACAGAAAAGAGGCAGAACGTGAGTCAAGAAAATACTTCTACTAGAGTAAGGCTGAGAATCTCCTGAGAAGCCTTGCAATGAATGCCTCTCTTCTACTCAAAAGTTTTCCCTGTCTGAATGTGCAATGCATTTTCTGGACTTCTAGTTGTAACTTTTATCATCCCTGGTTGAGTTATTCGCACGCAGACATAGTGTATTTGCACTCCCTCCAATGTATATTTAATAGCTACTTTTCTACTACACTGATGCCACATTATGATCAAGGCAACTTAAAGAGAAACAGTTTGTTAGGGGCTTGTAATTGCAGATGTTTAGATTCCACATTGGGAAGGAGCGAGATGGCAGGGGGTTAGTAGTTGGTGCAGCAGCTCAGGGCTTATACCTTGAAGCACGAACAGCAAGCAGAGATAGTAGAAGTGTGTTTTGTTTTTATCTTAAATCTGCCCACATTGACATGCTTCTCTTAGCAAGGCCACTTGCTTCTCAACAAAAAGCCACCATTTAGAAGGCCAAGTGCTTCAGTGCCTAAGACTGATAGAGAGTATCTAAATCAAACCAGCAGAGAAAAATCTGTATAGTCACGATGAGCAACAACTCTGTCTTAATAATCTTTGAATCAATGGTCCACAGCCCTTAGCAAAAGGTTTGACATATAGTTGGTGTTCTCTCTCCTGCTCTCCCTTTTTGCCTTTAAATCTGTTTATACACGTATATAATATGTATGTAGATGTATAGAGCCTGTTACATTATATCATTTTCATAAAATGTATCATTATATGTTCTTCTCATTCAATTTCTTCTCACCACATTTAATTTTTATATGTTTAAAGACCTTTATTATACAACAGATTCAGGCACACTTTAGCTTCCATATTTATGTGGAACAGAATACTCAAATATTGCCTGCAAATCATTTTCCACCTTTTCATATTTTGGTCACATTGATAATTTAAAAGGTTAATGCAGAGCCAAAACTTTCTTGTGCAATATAGGAGAGGAAAGATAGAGCGAGGTAGTTATTTTTCAATGAATGTCTCAGTGGTCAGTGTGGATTGGTTCTTAGCACTTTACATCCTTTTCCAGCATGAAATCCTTAACATGAGAGGAACACATTATTAATGAGTGTGCCTGAAACATACCCTTTGCTAAACTATGAGCTCCCAATGTAATTTCTATCATTTTATCTTATTATTATAATTTTTTGTGTGCATCAGTTTGCTGGGTACACATGTGGGTACACATAGGACAAAACGGAGGGCCACGTGTCTTCTCACCTGACATTCTCTGGGAATCTGGAACTCACAAGTTCTAGTAGGCTCACTGGGTAGCACTCTCCAGGGATCTCCCTGTGTGTACTGTCCCCCCAGTGCTGAGGTGACAGACCAATGCCACCTCTCCTGGGTTCAAACTCAGATCCTCAGCTTGGACAGCAAGTGACCGAGTACTAACTGAGTTAGCTCCCCAACCTAATCTCAGTGCAATTTTGTATATGGAGATAATCTTTTCCCCCTATTTTTACATATGTATTTTTAATATTCTCATGTGTATAAGTATTTGCTTGGATGTGTGTATATGTGTTACCATGCATCCACAGAAGCCAGAAGAAAGCATTGGAACCCTTGAGACTGAAGTTACCCAAGGCTTTAAGCTGACATGTGGGTGCTGGGAAACAAATCTGGGCCCATGGCAAGAGCAGAAAGTGCTCTAACTTTTAATTCGTCTCTCTAGACTCTTTTCTCATTTTAACATACCTGTTTAAAGGCTAACATATAAAATGGAGAATTTCATTATGATATGTTCATAAATAAGTTTTGTTATTGTTTGCTATTGTTCTCCTCCCTCCCACTAAAAGGAGGCCTTTTAAAACAATTCCTTATTTTGTGTGTATGGGCGGAAGGGGAAGGTTCATATGTAGAGCTCATAACTTAGTGGTGTCATTCACCTTTGTGCCACCAGGTTGGTACGAGGAAAAGAACTCATCTTGTGACAAACACTAAGCTGTTATTCCATAACTAAGGTAGCATATGCTACCAACCATTAGTAATACAATAAACAATTTTACTTCTAACTCACTAAGGCTGTAACCCAATTTCACTAAGGACTTGGCTCAGTGATGGTGAAATTATTACTATATATAAGTTTACTTTTGTATAAAGACAAAACTGGCTTTATTATGTGCCACTGATTTATACTGAGCTTAATTATACACGATTCCATTTAAACTGTTAGAAAAAAATTAAAGAAACAAAAATAAAGTTCTCACGAGGTTTTCTTTTTCAAAGACCTCTTTGTAGTTATTTGTTCCATCATTTAACTAAAGGCATATGTAAAAATATAACTCTAAGAAAGGAGGTTGCCAGGAATATAAAGATTTTGTTAGATGATCAGAAAGAATAGTTCTAATATTTCAAATAAATATTTAGTTAGAAGCACTTTAGTCAAAAAAGTACCTAAAAATAATGTTGCATGAATGCCTAAGTTAGTGTTTGTAGCAAAACTTCGGAAATTATAGCTACCAGTAATATATTTATTCATATTGTAATAAATGCATATTCATGGTGAATATAATTTACTAATATTTTATCCTCATAATAACTCAAAAGAAAATAATAAGCATTTTTACTTTAATAAGTGAAATAAATAAGGATGATGTACAATAGCATGCATATAATTTTTTTTACTAGATTTATTTATTTAGTTGTGTTTGGAGAGGGCTCCCGGGACACGTGTGTGCTTTGACAAGACGGAGAATGAACAGATATAATGTACTTAGGTATGAAATTCTCAGAAAGCAAAACCGAAGAATTTTTCCAGTATTAGTTTAGAAATTTAGCAATATGAATTGCCCATGTGCCTGATTGTGTGGATTCAAGGTTTTTTTTTTTATATGCAGATGTTGTCAACTCCAAAGCAGGGTGATTAACTTTGGTAAAATACCCATGAGAGTAACAGTACGGTTTTTCTGCTATAGAATAGTTACTTTCAGTAGCAAACTGTGTAAGTACTGCACAATTAAACTGAAAAAAAAAAACTATGCCTCATTGAACTTTTTAATAAAGGACATCCTGTGAACTTTTGTTTTTCTTTCTTTTATTATTTTTTTTCTTCTTCAGATCACAGGCACTTCCTATGACCTTCACCTTTTTCAGTTCTACCAATTATAATATCCAAGCCATTGGGTACATGTGTGTTGTGTGATTTCATGGATGTGTTGCAAATTACCACAACTGTATCATAAGTTATATTTCTTTGCAATTTGTATGATTCATCTACTTGATTTGTGTGACTCACGTCCCCAACCCAAATAGTGAAAGTAGAAAATAAGATTACTTTTGGAAGGGTCAAAACGGCCTGTATTAATCACCTATTGCATGTCAGGGACTTCCTGTTCGCCTGTGCACACAGTGGGGTAGTGAGATAGCTATACTGCTAATATTTACCACTAGGAATTTTAGACTTTGGAAAGGGGACCTCTCAAAAGGATACAACTACATCCTCAGATACTAGTGACGGTTTGGTCATTCAGAATCTCCTATCTATTTTTCTATAAATTGCATACATTTTCTTGCATACATTTTCTGCTAAAATCTAGTTCCTGGAACGGATAAAATAGTTTTCTCAACAGTTGCTTGTCTTGTGGGTTTTTATTTTGCCTACATGGTTGACTAAAGACAAGTTATTAAAAATAAAGTTACATTTTGTATATATGTACTTTAGGAGAGTCACTGTTTTTGACCATTTATAGTACTGGGTTCTGCAAGAACATCTCATTTTGTTATGCTTTGAGCACACTCTCCTAGCCATCTATTTTCAGGGCAGGTGTTTTTTTCCACATTTCTTCTAAGTGGAAATAGATATTCAAGATCCAGACAACTTGAAGTTTCTTCTGATGCCTCGGGGGCTTAGAGAAAGTCAGAATTTCTGGGTAGGTGAACTGCTAGTATTGGGCTAAAATTAAGGATTGATACAGTGGCAGCCGGTTTTGACGAGGAACAAGCACTAAAGATCAAAGGTTAATTTGTATTAGGGCTGACTTTGTAATGTCTAAGTGCCAGTTGACCCTATGAGACCAAACCACTCCTGTGGCTCATCTTGTGAGCCACGTGCCTCCCCGGAGGGTTCCTTCCCTCCGGTGTCAGCAGGTCTTAGGGGGCTCCCATCTGCTTCATAGGGGAAGTGAGAAGGTCCCTTTACTTTAGATAATGAGACAGGATGTCACAGGTGATAGAGTGCCTCAGAAGTTGATTTCACCTTCATCTGTGCTTTCTCTTAGAGAGTAGACCAGCTCATTTTCCTACTTTGTACTAATATCATTAAACACTGTAATTGCAAACCAAGTGACTTCTGGCAGTCACTAATTTCTTACATCAGTTACACATAAAGAGAACAGATGGAAACAGTTGCAGCCCTCAGAGGCTTCCGTATTTTTCTCTGTTAGCAGGGATAAGCACCCACGGGATTTATGATTTTGATTTCACTACCTTCTGGATCGTATCCAAAGACATCGCTCCCTCGTTACTGCATGATCAGAGGTATCTTTCATTCACAAAGGAACTTTCTCCAAGGTGACAGAAGGTCAGAACCTCAGGAGAGCTCAGCCCAGGGGGCATGTTGATGGCTATGGCAATGGTGCAAACCTCGCTTTGACTCCTTCTGACCTCTTGTATCTCCTGCTGTCTTTTCACAGCTAGTCCCACATAGTCTATTCTGATGCCCTGCGCTTTTTGAATTGTTTTGCTTAGGAAGTGAAATGATTCTGCTTGCATTCGCATCTAAGGGAGGCATATAGCCAGGAGGGTTTTGGAGAAATGCTTTGACTTATGTTGTAGAAATCCTGACCAGAATGGAAATGCCAATTTATGCTATCTCCTTTGTTTCCGGCATGGGACAGGAGTGCGAAATATTTGGATGAGGTGTGTTATAAACTCTCATTGGCTATAGAGAATGACTGAGTAAAAATAAAAAGTGCAATGGGATTTGTCTGTGCAAAGAGCCCTTACTTGAGGCTGAGGGTAGAATTGTCATCCATTCTGTCATAGCAGGGAGAATATTGTCTTGTGTGTGTGTGTGTGTGTGTATGTGTGTGTGTGTGTGTGTGTGTGTGTGTGTGTGTGTGATAATGTGTTAGGATTTAAACCAGGGCATTTGCAAGTTCCAGCCTCTGCTACAGAGTTGCATGCTCAGGCTTTGAGCTTTGAGATAACATCTCACTCTGTCCACTGGACTAGCATAGAATTCCCACATACCCTGCCCTGACTTTGGTCCTCACAATATTCCTTTCTCTGCCTCCTAGGCCAGGAATTATAGCTGTATGCCATGATGCCTAACTATTTTAGTCTTTATTGAAGGCACTCATGTCTTTCTATGAGTTCTTATACTTGGTAGGACTTCAGTCACTCCCTAAAAAAATTGGAATTACATTAAAATTTAAGTTGGACCCTTTAAGTTCTGCTAAGGTTTTATTTGCTTTAGTTTATTTCGTATTCTAAAAATGATTTAAAAAATGATTCAATAGTAATGTGAAGCACAGATTTTGGCATAGTTTAAACAGTCCACATACTCCTGGCTCTCAGCCTAGAATTTGCATTTGTTCACAGTTTTTAATGATAATTTTCTTGGTCTGTTAGGCTCAGTCAAGTCTCATTATTCTACATGTTCTCCTAAGATGCTAGTCTTCATTCACAGCATTTTCCATTACTTGTTAATTTGGGGGCCACTTGGTCTATACTACCTTCTTTTCTTGACTGTCAGTGTTACAACAGCTGGAAACTTACCGCTCCTCTTGGGAAATAAGCACTTGTAATATCAGAGAGAAAAATAGTTTCTCAGTACTACTTGCTGAGTGCACTGAAAGTATAAGTGAACATATACTTGTCAGTTTTCTTTAAACCTCAGTTTACCTAATTTGTGAAGTATAAAGTGTCACTCTATAAAAGTTTACATTTTTAAGCAGTGAATCCACAAGGCGAGAAAAATATTCAATGAGAGTTCATTATTTTCCTCCCAGGCACTAATTGTCTCTGAATTCCAGGGCAGATAAAGCAGAAACAAGTACTCTTAGAGATTTAGAAGCGGAATGGACAGAAAAACATGTAGTCTTCAATGGCACTGTTCTGGTTCAAGATATTTTGTTGTGTTTTCGTTGTTGTTGTTTGAAACAGGGTTTCTCTCGGTAGCCCTGGCTGTTCTGGGCCTTGTTCTGTAGACCACAACCTCAGAGATCTGCCTGCCACTGCATCCTTAGAGCTAGTTAAAGGCATGTGCCAGCACCTAGTGGCTTGGCTTCCTTTAATCCTCAATTAAAAGATAAACATGATTTCAGAATGTACCAATAACTCAATGAAGTATTTGTTCATTAATTTATTTGCTGTCATTGTTTGCTTTTGCTTATTTGTATGTTTGTTTGTTGGCGAGTCTATGGCATCATATCCAAGGCTTTAGACAAACTAAGTAAGCACTTTCCTCATTGCACTATATCATTTATTAGTTTTACCAAAGAAATAAAGTATACTTGAAAAGTGATCTATTTGGTATATTAAGAACAACAATACATTTTCCCCTTCACATGACCCTAAAAGCTGGGAGTCATGTATAAAATTTTCATTTTTTCAAATATTTTTAAATGTATACATCATACCTGTTATGACAAAGGACTTTTATTCAATTTCAACTGTATGTTATAAAGTGTAATTAACTTATAGATATTTTTCTTCTTTGTGAAAATTAAACTATCTTTTTGTGTTTTAATAGGTACATATTTTGATTTTTTAATATGATTCCAATCATATTTAATTTATGTTTTGCATATCATGCTGAGTGTTTGAAGGCCAGAGGAAAACTAGTGGATATTGGTTCTATATTTCTATTGCTTGAGCGTTGGGGACCTAACTTAGGTCAGGCATGAGTTACCCTCTGAGCCAGCCTACCACCTTTTCCTCTAAAAATATTATCCCTTAACCATGATATTTACTTTAAAAAGCACCATATAAAGTTATACAAATAAAAATAAATATCTAGTTATTTCCACAATGTACAAAATTCATTTAAGGAAAAATAAAATAAAATAACATATAGACTTCCTCATTTTAATGACTCTGTGAGGCTTTCAAGTATCTTTTATTTTTCTTGTGAAAGTTTTAGAAAACATTTCATCCCTAAACGTGTCATCAAATCACTGAGATGTGACTGTAAAGAAACAGTCAGAATAAAATCAGCAGTTTGACAACGATAAGGCATTTAGTATTTTAGGTTGGACACAAAAGTGGTTAAAGTGTTATGCTTGAGTATTTTATTATTAAAAATAATATTAAAAGTGAGGAAAACATGGAATTATTTAAGCAACACATAAATAATGATATAGCCAAGTATGAGATGATATATTTATTCCTTGAAGAAATTCTTGGTTAGTCAGTAAGAAAAAGGAGGTATTAATAATAACTCCAGTCATTGCTTTAGGAAAGGAAGCCCATTACCAATGGTCTATAGTAGGTTTAGTTAGGAACCAAGACAGAACACTCTTATTAAGATAGACCTGTGAAAATTTGGACGAACAAATTTACTTTAATTTTGAGAGGTTCTGATACCTCATTTATTAAATTTATTAAATAGAGTCATTAAGTAGACCTAAGATTGCATTAAATTGTTATGTGTTCAAAAAGCAGATTCATGAAATAATACAAAAACAACAATAATGATGAATGTTTTTTTTTTTTTTATGGGAAGGGTAAATAGAACTACAGGAGTGTGCATTTGAGTGTGTGTCTTTGACTGGAAATGAAAACAGAAGGATTGTTTGTAGAGGGGAGGGGGGAGACAGTTGGGAGGGAAAGATGGGGAGAAAATGTGTGTTAAAAAGAGCAAAGTACAATGAAATACATTTATAAGAATGTCATAAGAAAACATATGGCTTCACATACTTAGTAAAAATTAATACAAAAAAGGAAGCCACCTGGACAAGTCTATTCTACTCTGTGAAGGCTCAGTTCAGTGTGGACAGCTTCCCAGCAGCCTTTGCTGTAAAGGAACATTCTTCTTGTCAGATGGGGCTTCTAGTCAGAGTTAAAGCGTATAAAAGCAAATCTTCTGTGCTAGAATTGCCACCTTCCTGGACTGATCTGCCTAATCTTTACATGTACAGAGTTCCAAACAAACTCTTGGGTTCTAAGGAAATACTTAGGGGACAGGGCCTTCCCCTACAATGTACATGCACTAGGAAAGACATTTGCACAGACAACTTATTTAAGAAGTTTGAGGTTCACCTTATGGCAGTATTCATACTGAGACAACCATGAATCTGTTTAAATATAAAATGTATTTTAGTTTATAATCCAGGAAAAACATAACATGATTTCTATATTAGTGGGTAAAACTTGTGAGTAAATTTTGTGAGGTCTTCAGAGAAACAGAAACTAGAATGAGTGTGTGTGTCTGTCTGTCTGTCTGTGCATGTCTGTCTGTGTGAATGCATGCATTTCTCTTTATCATTTATCTGTATGTGTAAGTTTGTATCCAGATAAAAGTATATGTGTGCTAATGGTTTTTTTCTATTTATCCATTTTTTTTTATATTTTAAGGACTTGAGCCATAACATGTTTAAGTCTTATCAATTAAAAATAATTCAAGAAGTATACAGGAAAACTGAAGACCTGAGGAAAAGTTTGCTTTGAGTCCTCAGACACTTTTCACAATGAATTCCAGAAGAGTCTCTATTTTGTGAAGGCCTTTAAGGGACTGAATGATAAGCACACACACTGTGGAGAACAACCTGATTTACTCAAAATTGTTCATGGAGATGCCATTTGCACCTAAGCACTATCCTTATAAAAGCTCATAATATTGAATAAAATAACTGGATATCATGACTCAGCATGTTAACACACAGATTAACACATACACACTGAACCTAAACATTTTTAAGTGAAAGTTGGGGAGAAGCCATGGTGGTCTGTATACTGAAAGGATCTCCCACTTTAAATGAAAAGGATTATATACATATACTTATTTTCATAGAACAGCAATTAATTTAAAAAGAGGCCATGTATTTGAAAAAGAGCAAGCATGGGTATATGGGAGGTTTTTTTTTTAAATGGATTAATGGGAAAGGAGGATTGGTGTACTTATAATCTTAAAAAGTATAATTAAAATTTATGTCATTTCAAAGACCCAGATGTTTTTAAGTTTCACAGAAAGATTCTTAAGTTCTAAATTAGTTTATTTAGTACAAAAAACATGAAACACATTTACAATAAAATGGATACAATACTATGCTTATACTGGGGTGCATTATTATATATTATTTTATGCCTGATGCTGGGCATCTAACACAGGGCCTGGGACATAGAAAGCCTACCATCAATGGAACTCAACCTCTTACCGTTCAGTTATAATTGTAACAATCAAAATAAGATTTTATGAATTTTATTTTGTGTTTGTTTGCTTGCTTGCTTTCTTTCTTGAGCTGCAGGGCTCAAAAACAGTTTGAAAATTCTATTACTAGAAAGAAAAACATTTGTATTTCTGGAGACAAAATAAAAATGAAAAAGAAAAAAGCATTAGTCACTGGGACAGACTTCACTGGGTCTTGAAACAAGATTATTGCTTATGGAGGCACCAAGAGCAAGGAAAGCTGATGTCCTGTGGAAGCATGTCCTTAGGGAAAAATGGAAGGACATCTTACCACGATAGTAATGAAAGAATATTTGCCGCTGAACAAATCATTGTTCATTCCAACACATTTCCCATGGTTGGGGCTACAGAGACCTGATGGTAGCCTAGCCCAGCAACTGTGCTACAAGGAGAAAAACATACCAAGGCTGCACCATGCAGCAGAGGTCTGAAAAAATCAGTGGGTTGTGCTGATACTAACGCAGAAAGGAGACATGGGAAAGAGCAGGAGCCCTTCACCCCAGATTCTATCTAGCTGAAGTGTCAAACTAAGAAAGAAGCAAAAAAGCACATCATTAATAATGGCCTGTCTCCCTTCTCAGGAATTTTCTAGGGATCTCAACATAAATCCCACTTACAGGGAAAGAACATATGTTAAACTCTTTCAGACACCTTAGTGGCTTATGGTTTTATATTATCAGATTATAACTATATGCAAGACATTTCTGGAGCCACCACCCTGTAATCTCAGATAACAAAACAGAGAAAAAGGAAAAAAAAAAAACCAAAGAAAAAAGAGAAAAAGAATATGTATATATTCATATGCATACATGAATATGATTCATCCTATGGAGTCATTTAGTATGCTTGCATGTATATTCTTAATAAGCTTTTTCAGTGTTACTTGAGAACCCCCAAAATGGTACATATGGCTAATTTCAAGGCCCTTAGTTGTGGCTTTTCTTGTAGGTGTAGATTCCATATAGATTTCAGTCTCTTAGTGACTTGATCAGCTTCACTGAAAATAACCTAAGTCATGAACACATTATTTTTTCCTCTAAAATTAATTTTTATTAATTAAACATTTTTTATATGTAAACATAATTACATATATATATATACCTGTAGCAAGAAGAACCATGACACAATTAGAAATTATATGGTGAAACAGAAACTAAGCCGAGAAATAACATCATTAACCAATGCCATGAAACAACTGGATCTAACAGATATTTATAGAACCTTTCACCCAAACAAGAAGGAATATACCTTCTCTGCACCTCATGGAACCTTCTCCAAAATTGATCACATCGTAGGTCATAAAGCAAGCCTGAACAGATACAAGATGATTGAAATAATACCTTGTATCCTATCAGATCACCATGGTCTTAGGCTGCAATTCAACAACAACAGAAATAACAAAAAGCCTACACGTACATGGAAACTAAACAACTCTCTGCTAAATGACACCTGGGTCAGGGAAGAAATAAAGAAAGAAATCAAGGACTTTCTGAAATTCAATGAAAATGAAGGAACAACATACCCAAATTTGTGGGATACACTGAAAGCAGTGCTAAGAGGAAAATTCATAGCGCTAAGTGCCTTTAAAAAGAAATTGGAAACATAAGCATCTTAACGACACAACTGAAAGCCCTAGAAAAAAAAAAAAAAAGAAGCAGAAACACCCAAATGGAGTAGACGTCTGGAAATAATCAAACTCAAGGGTGAAATTAACAAATTAGAAACTAAGAAAACAGTCCAAAGAATCAACGAAACCAAGACCTGGTTCTTTGAAAAAATCAACAAGATAGACAAACCATTAGCCAAACTAACTAAAAAGCAGAGAGACAGTATCCAAATCAACAAAATCAGAAATGAAAAGGGAGACATAACAACAGACACTGAAGAAATACAAAGAATCATAAGATCCTACTTTGAAGGCATATATGCCACAAAATTTGAAAATCTAAGGGAAATGGACGATTTTCTTGATCAATTTCACTTGCCAAAATTGAGTGAAGAACAGATAAGCAAGCTAAATAGTCCCATTTCCCTTACTGAAATAGAAGCAATCATTGATAGTCTCCCAACCAAAAAAAGCCCAGGGCCAGATGGTTTCAGTGCAGAATTCTACCAGATGTTCAAGGGAGCATTAACCGATACTCTTCAAGCTACTCCAAAAGATAAAAATGGATGGAACATTACCAAATTCATTCTGTGAAGCCATAGTCACATTGATACCTAAACCTCACAAAGACCCAAGAAAGAAATAGAATTTCAGACCAATTTCTCTTATGAACATTGATGCAAAAATACTCAATAAAATACTTGCAAAACGAATACAAGAACACATCAAAGGAAGCAGGTAGGCTTCATTCCAGGCATGCAGGGATGGTTTAATATATGGAAATCCATCAATGTAATCCACCATATAAACAAACTGAAAATAAAAAACCACATGATCATCTCCTTAGATGCAGAGAAAGCATTTGATAAAATCCAACACACATTCATGTTTAAAGTTTTGGAGAGATTGGGGATACAAGGAACTTTCCTCAACATAATAAAGGCTATATACAGCAAGCCAATAGCAAAAATCAAATTAAATGGTGAGATACTCAAGGAAATTCCTCTAAAATCGGGAACAAGGCAAGGCTGCCCACTCTCTCCGTATCTCTTCAATATAGTACTTGAAGTTCTAGCCAGAGCAATAAGACAACAAAAGGAGATCAAGGCTATCCAAATAGGAAAGGAGGAAGTCAAATTATCCCTATTTGCAGATGATATGATGGTCTAAATAAGTGATCCTCAAAATTCCACCAGAGAACTACTACAGCTGATTAACACCTTCAGCAAATTGGCTAGATACAAAATTAACTCAAAAAAGTCTGTAGCCTTCCTATATACAAATGACAAGCTTGCAGAGGAAGAAATTAGGAAAGCCATACCCTTCACATTAGCCACAAGCAATATAAAATATTTAGGAGTTACTCTAACCAAGCAAGTGAAGGACTTGTTTGAAAAAATTTTCAAAACTCTGAAGAAAGAGATTGAAGATGACATGAGAAGATGGAATGATCTTCCTTGCTCATGGATCAGGAGAATTAACATAGTAAATATGGCCATCTTACCAAAAGCAACCTACAGATTCAATGCAATCCCTATCAAAATACCTACACAATTTTTTAAAGACAATGAAAGTTCAATTCTGAACTTCATATGGAAAAACAAAAAACCCAGAATAGCTAAAACAATCTTGTACAATAAAAGATCATCCAGAGGAATCTCCATACCTGATCTCAAGCTGTACTATAAAGCAACAGTAAATAAAACAGCATGGTACTGGCACAGCAACAGGTTGGTTGATCAGTGGAATAGAATTGAAGACCCAGATATGAATTCACACACATATGGTCACTTGATTTTTGATAAAGAAGCCAAATCCACTCAATGGAAAAAGGATAGCATCTTCAACAAATGGTGCTGGTCCAACTGGAGGTCTATGTGAAAAAAAATGCAACTAGACCCATATTTGTCACCTTGCACAAAACTTAAGTCCAAGTGGATCAAAGACCTCAACATGAAACCAGAGACACTAAGTCAGATAGAAGAAAAAGTGGGGAAGAGCCTGGAACACATTGGCACAGGAGACAACTTCCTGAACAGAACACCAACAGCCGAGGCCTTAAGGTCAACCATTAATAATTGGGACCTCATGAGGCTGAGAAGCTTCTGTAAGGCAGGAGACACTGTCAAGAGAACAAAGCGACAGCCTGCAGACTGGGAAAAGATCTTCACCAACCCTACATCTGACAAAGGTCTAATATCCAAAATATATACAGAACTCAAGAAATTAAACACCACCAAACCAAATAACCCAATTGAGAAATGGGGCTTGGAACTAAACAAAGAATTCTCAACAGAGGAATATCAAATGGCTGAGAAACACTTAAAGAAATGCTCAACCTCCTTAGTCATCAGGTAAATGCAAATCAAAACAACTCTGAGATTTCTTCTTATACCCATCAGAATGGCTAAAATAAAAAATTCCAGCGACACCACATGCTGGCAAGGATGCAGAGAGAGAGGAACACTCCTTCATTGCTGGTGGGAATGCAAACTAGTACAGCCACTTTGGAAATTTATCTGGTGCTACCTCAGAAAACTGGGAATAGGGCTTCCACAAGACCCAGCTATTCCTCTCCTTGGAATATACCCAGAAGATGCTCCAGCACACAACAAGAACATTTGCTCAACCATGTTCATAGCAGCCTTATTCATAATAGCCAGAACATGGAAACAGCCTAAGTGTCCCTCAGTAGAAGAATGGATAAAGAAACTGTGGTACATTTACACTATAGAATACTATTCAGCTATTAAAAACAAGGAATTCCCGAAATTTGTGGACAAATGGATTGAACTAGAAATGATCATAATGAGTGAGTTAACCCAGAAGCAGAAAGAGTCAAATGGTATATACTCACTTATTTCTGCATACTAGCCCAAGGGGCATGTCCCATGAAAGTCTTCACTTACCAGGAAACTGGGACAGAGGGGAGGACATCCTATTGGGACTCTAGATGAGAGAATCATGAGAGAAGGGGAAAGTTGAAGGGTCCAGAGAATTCTAGAAACCTACAAGAAGAACATTATGATAGGCACATCTGGGCCCAGCGGTCCCGCTCAAACTCTGGCACCAGCCAAGGACAATACAGGCTGTAAATTTCAAACCCCTACCCAGATCTAGCCAATGGACAGGACATTCTCCACAGTTGAGTGCAGAGTGGGTTATGACTTTCACACGTACTCTGGTGCCTCATATTTGACCAAGTCCCCTGAATGGGGAGACCTGGTGGCACTCAGAGGAAGGACAGCAGGATACCAAGAAGAGACTTGATACCCTAATAGCATATACAGGGGGAGGAAGTCCCCCTCAGTCACAGTCATAGGGGAGGGGAGTAAGGGGAATATGGGAGGGAGGGAGGAATGGAAGGATACAAGGGAGGGGATAACCATTGTGATGTAATATGAATAAATTAATAAAATAAAATCAAGAAAAAGAAATTATATGAATGTTATATTCTTAGTGTTTTGGCTATTTGTATTTGACAGCCTTGAAGAAAACATCTTTCCTATCTTGGTGCATCTAATATTCTGAATGTAAATCAATCTCCATCACATCCTTGTCATCATCAACTTAAAACATCTGTTTAAACCTAAAAACATCTTAACCCCTAAACAACTAAGCTTCACTGTGAAACTAAGCTACCTGGTCTTCAATTCCATCAGAGACTTGAGATGGAATAAATCTTGAATACCTGAGTATGCCAGGAGTGCAGGTTAGTAGCTTTCCAAATGAGAAGATGGCAGAGACAGTTTGCTACCTGAATAGTCACCCAAACCTCTCTCTAACATTGGAGCATCTTCTCCAGCCTTTTAGCCCAATATATCTGACACACATATTTGTGTGTGTGTTCCTGAGGCAGGAACTATTGAGGATTTGCTTACTCTGTCTTGACAGAGTTTGGCTGTTGACTCTGCCTGTATCCAAGCTTGCCCTTTTTTAGGCAGAATTCTGTTTGTGGTAGAAGTGAGGACATTTTCCCCAGTGGCTGTTTGCCCCATTTGAAGCCATCTCCATAAGGAGGTTCTTTAATGCTAATTATCCTCTTTGAGATAGGCTGGGTGTTGCCAGGAGTTAATAGTTTTCATATAATAAAAACATTTTAAATGCCATATTCTGCATGCATCTGAGGTTTTTGAAGACCTTATCTAACTATTCTACATTATCTGGGAGTGCAAACTTGTACAACCACTTTGGAAATCAATCTGGTGCTTTCTCAGAAAATTGGGAATAACTCTACCTCAGGACCCAGCCAAACCACTCCTGGGAATATATCTGAAAGATGCTTCACCTTAACTTTCTATAGAATAATAGCTATCTACCATACCTAAGATGTATATTCTGTGGTAAAAGTAGACTAGTAATTGACATGACCATGATTTGATCAACTAAAAATTAACTTGTATAACTTATTTATTCTAAACAGCCTGCAATATCACTTTCAAAATTTTGGATGTAAACCTTGTATTATAATTGAGTTATATGGGGCAAAGCCCTCATATTAGAGTAGAAATATATATATGATGTGTGAAGAATAACCTTGCATTTGAATTCTACACCACTGTATCTAGAATTAAACGTATTTTGCATCTATATACAAAATTCTATACCAGTGAATTAAAAATAACCTTGTGATTGACAATCATTTCTCTCCATTCCACAGTGGGTTTGTTTATTCACTCATTCATTCATTCATTCATTCATTTATTTTTAGTTAATTTTTTTCATGCAGTACATTTTGATTATTTTCTCTACCTTCAACTCCTCCCAGATTTTTCCCGTATCATTTCTATCCCGTCTCTTGTGAAGTTCTTATGTTCTTTCACTTTCTCAAATTCATGACATTTTCTCTAATTTAATATCCTTACGTATACCTATATGAATATATAAATTCATTCTATGGAGTCATTTAGTCTTGCTTACATGTATTTCTTTTCACAAATGACCAGTTTGGATTGAATGACTCATATGGTGCTCCTTTCTAGAGACAACTGATTCTCCCTCTCTCATGTATTTAAAAATAAATAAATAAATAAATAAATAAATAAAATGTAGTTTAAGTAAAAATTTTCTTTAAAAAATTAAGAATTAGGTCATTGTTGTATGCTATCAAATATTATTATGTCCTCGCTTTTGTTCTCTCTCTCTCTCTCTCTCTCTCTCTCTCTCTCTCTCTCTCTCTCTCTCTCTCTCTCTCTCACTCTCTCTCTCTCTCTCTCTCTCTCTCCTTGTCTCCCAAAACCCACAGGCACAGTTTCCATAATGTGGTAACACCTGTTGGCCTCACTGGAATCAAACTGACACAGAAAGTGTACCTTTGAGTTTCTAAACCTGTGAGGTATATAAGCCTTTAGTCTTTATGAGTGACTTTCATTGGTGATTTTGTCATAGTAAATCAAAGATAAACATGAGTGGTTTGTGTATTGTTTCCTTATCATCTACCAGTGTTAATGTCTTCCACCATGTAATTTTAATATAATATCTGTCCCATGAGATTGACAGCAGTATGAGAGTTAACTGAATTATGAGCATCATTCAGCTAACGTCAGAGTTTTTATTAATTTATATTGATATAATTGAAAATAAGCCATATCTCAGTATTAGAATTTTATATGCAGAAGTAGCCTATCATGTAATTTTCAGATACAGTATCATCCAAAATGAATTCTCATTATCATCCCAATTTCAGAGTCTTAAGAAAATCTAGTCTTAACAAGTTGTGACTACCTGACATTAAATAAAAATAGCCACATCACGGATCCAATTTTCCCGTGAGTACACGTGTTCAGGACGTTCTTTAATATCAAGTGGTCAGTGCCAAGTTCATTTTATCTGCAAGTCATAAAGTTCAGAAGAGAAATATAAAAATCAATCAAAATGAAAATACAGTTGTATACATAGATATATGCCTCCTAAGTAGAGTGTTAGAACCACACAAGGGTAAGGAGCAAACACCCGACGGCTTTCTGCCCACAAATGTAGCCTTGGGGTGAATTAAAGGACAATAGCATTTCTACTTTTCCTATATCTTTCAATAGCCTCAACCAAAAGTACAAACCAACAACAATTGTAATAATTCCTAGAAGAAGAGGGCTATTCATTTCATCCAAAAATGAAAGACTCTATATAAATAAATTTTGTTATTTTCAAAAATTGCATTTAGACTAGAAAGGAAAACAAGTGCACATGCATTGTGTGTGCGGCACTGTTGAATGGCTGCCATAGGATTTCTGTATTGACAGGCAGATCCCTATTAGTTGGGAGGTTATGTTTTTTAGGAAACACTTTCAAATAAATTGGCCCATAATGATAGCACTCAGAGGAAAATAGCTGGTTTGTGAAGCACTTCTCATCCATTGGGAATTTTTGGAAGGATTAAGTGAATGCGTGTGGAGGTGAGGGTTCATTCTGTTCTCATCAATAAGGCTTAACTAGCCATTGGCTCTTTTATCTTTACAAGAGAAGAGTCAAGAGGAATTGGAGAAGGTGCTTTCCCTGTGGGGGGTATAATCTATCAGGCACCTATTTTCAGCTTTGAGGTTTTTCCTCTTATATATAGCTATTTTGTGGGCCTAAACTTTAGTTTCTCCCTCCTCCCCGTTTTTCCTTCCTCTTCTTTTCCTTCCTTAACTTGTGGTTTTCTTTCTCCTTTTCTTCCTCCATGTACTCTCTTCCACCTCCATGGAAAAGTATTCCATCCATTGCTCTCAGTAGTTACTTTAATGTACTTGTCAGTTTGTCTTGATTATCTATAGGAGACTGAAGTCAGGCAGAGATTGTATTGTACGTTGTCAGCACCCACTGTAGGGGGTACTACATAGGGAAGCTGCAGCAAAGCCAGCAATAAGTAGGAGATTTCAAACCAACTGCACAGTCTGGTTCTGTTGGTCAGTGTGAGTGTGTGCTGTATGTACTTCTGTGATCTGTTTTGTAAAGGGAATGGTTTATCCCTCTGGGTTTGTGTGTGTTTGTGTGTGTGTGTGTGTGTGTGTGTGAGAGAGAGAGAGAGAGAGAGAGAGAGAGAGAGAGAGAGAGAGAGAGAGAGAGAGACAGACAGAGAGAGACAGAGACACAGAGAGAGAGACAGAGACACAGAGAGACAGAGACAGAGAGACATGGAGTACAGGAAAGATGTGGGTTTTCCAACTGGGTTGCTATTCATTTCCTTCACTTCTCTTTGATCTGATATTTTCTATCTTTATCTCTATGAATTTCTTCTTTATACCAGAATCCCATAGCTCACCCCTTCTTTCTTTGGAAAAGTCTTATATATCTTACAGTAATACTGTCATATAGTCAATAGGTCATAAAGTCAAAAGGTCATTGACTTTAGGGTATGAGCTTTGAGTGCCAATCTGAGTGGATTACTTAATGTCCTCTTTATATTCTCTGAATCTTGCCCAATTCCCTTAGTTATAAAATATGTAAAGTGCTCTTTTTATTGTGATATTGTCACAAAAAATAAATGTGTGGTGCACAGGAATGGCACTTGACACAAGACAAAAGTACTGGGCTGTAACCATCATACCTTCTTCGCATTTGCCCTGTTTTGGTTTTCTGAATTTCTCTGGGAAGTTTGACTTCCTATGACATCTCCTTGAGTTCTTTAAATGTGTTCCCAATTTGCACTCATGACATATTTCTGTGATTTTTGTATTTTAGAAATTTTGAGGTAATAATGGTTAACATGGCAGAGTCACCACTTTGGAGGTGTTAACCAGTGATAAAGACAGCTCAGGGTGGAGAGGACTGACTTCAAAGGTAAGTACAGTTGGAAAGACTTCTTTAGTAGAATTGAATTCCAGGTTTGAGATTTGTCTGACCCATTGCATTATATCTAAGATACTGCACGCTTCTCCTCTCCCCCCACGAAAGGCCTACTACTATCCATTGAGCAGTCACAATTTTTTTTTAATCTAATTGTATGGACTGCAGAGATGGCTTAGTGATTAAAGGTACCTGCTGCTCTTCCATAGGACATAGATTCATTTCCCTGAACCCATATGGCAAAATACTGATCTTCTAAAACTTGTAAGGAGAATAAAACAATATAAATATTTGCATGTCCTGGTACACAAAACAAATGTTAGAAACAACCTTTTATAATGACTCAATTTGTTCTGTTAGTCTTTCTATTGAAAAGCAACAATAATATTCACCAAAAGACTAATTGCCACATTGTGAAAATAATTTAGTCACTTTGCAAAACAGCTATATATTATGTATAAATATATGCATACATGCATAGCACCATATGTTTAAATGCATACATTCATAATTATATATGTGACTATGTATGATTTATTCTTAGGTTTTCCCCCACAAATCTATACCAACTGTAAGAACAGTAGAGCTAGGAAGGAACATATTACCTTAGCTGCAGGACTTTTATCACTAGAATATTTGTAGAGTCCAGTTATCAAGCCAGATTACTATGTAGTTACATCAGGTTCAGATGAACAAGATAATAAATGTAAGGAAAGCTCAAATGTTTTCGTTTATGTTAGAACTCCAGATGAATTATTCTTGGCTAGGACACTTTGTAAATTCTCACTAAATTCTGTATTTCAACAGTGTGTAATGGTTGATCCATTCAACAGAATGCATATTAGGTAACATGCAAAGAAAACATGTGATTCTTAAGGTGTTGCATGTGCTACACATTCTAATAAAGTGCTTAGGAAACACCGTAGTGCAGAGAAAACAACGAAAGACCTGGCATGAGCTGGCTTTTGTCTCTCTCGGTCTCATGTGCTAAGCTTCATACTCAGAACTTTCAGAATGTGATTGCATTTGGGCGCAGAGACTTTCCAGATGTGAATCAGTTATAATGGTGTCGTGTGTAAGGTTTACATTTCTGAGGGGAACGTTATCCACAGTACAACTGTTATAGCTCTTAGGGGAAAGGTTAGAGCTCTGGGGTGAATGGTATCAGGACAGTCAAGAATCAAGGAACACCACAAAGTCAACAAACTTCACACAAGAGATTTATCAGCAGAAACACATGAGTGTGGCTGCCCCTTCTTGGGTGAGAGGCAGCTGAAAATGGAGCACGAAGCAGGCTTTATTATATAGGGCTTCTTGGGGACAGTGCATTCCAGAGTAGCATGGCAGTGATAGGATTCTATGGCCTGATCTGGACGTTTTAGCTTGTAAGGCTGAGCTTGGGTCTCAAGCTCTGTGTCTCAAGGGGCTGTGCTCATACAGTTATGGTCCCTAGAGGCAACTGTGGGAGCCTGGCAGTTAGAAGTCCTCAGGGGTGGGGCCCGGCCACGCACTGGCCTTGAGGACATTGTCTACCTGAACCAAAAAGTATTTGAAACCTCTAGCTGAGGACACGTAGGTGAAGTTGAGTTGCCAGTTCGACCCAGAGAAAGAACATCTTTCTTGATGAGTGTGGAAAAGGGAGACTGATGCCCAGATCTGGGATTAGAAGTTTTGACAAATTTTACAAAAAGCAATGATAGACTTTAGGAAGGATAGATCCTCAGAGGTAGGCTGTAAATATGTTTTAATAAAGTGAGGCAATGCCTGGCTATTACAGTGAAAGATCTGACACAGAAAGGATAAAATGTGTCCTGTATCTGGCAGGATAATGAAAATGTGGGTTGTGAAATGAATGTGCCTTGTGGTATGTGAGAGGTACCCAGGCCTCTAAGAGCTGCATCTCTAGCTGCCTCAAGTCTTCAATATGATATGATATTTTCCTTGGATATAATAAAATTGCCTTGATGTGCCTGACAATGGACAATTCTTATGCCTGCAAAGAGATCAGAGGCCTTTAACAAGGCCACAATTTGGCCTGAATTCATTAGGGACCCTCCTTTGGTTGCTAGTAGGCCCAAACATTTCCAAATGTGTGAAGAGAATGAGAAAAGCATGTATAAAATCTTAGGAACTGTACTTTTGCTAGTTGAAAGGCACAAGTATGAGCTACAATTCACCCTCTTGGTCTGTGGTTTGTGCAGGAAGGGCCTGTGCTTCAACCCTTATAGTGGCCCAAACTGTAGTGTACCTCACTTTTTATACTCCTTTATGTAGGATGGTGATGCCATCCTTGTACCAAGTATAGGCAGCCTGAAGTAGTGCCCCCTCTCATCTATATGTGTAGGGTGAGATAATAAGCCTTTTAGGGTTCCAACGCCAGGATGAGATGGGGACTATTCTGGGATGGATCAGGACAAGAGAATTGAAACGTTAAGATATAAACACGGCTGCAAAGTAAATGTGGTGTCTTCTACCAATTCTACCTAAACAGAGAGACCCTGAGAAGGGAGTTTGGAGATTCTTGTGTGGTAAAAGATGGGGCAAGTGGTGAGGAGAGAAAAAGTAATAAGTGACCCGAAGGTTAATTTACTTGATTCCTATAAGAAGTTCCACTGTTGCCAGAACCTGCGGACAAGGTGCCCATCCTTGGATAGCATGATCTAATTTTTTTGATGAATATGCAATGGGTACAAAGCGAGAACCCAGTTGCTGATGCAGAGCCCTGAGGGAATACTTCCTTTTCTGTAACACACAGAAGGGGCAAGTTAAGTCCAGAAGATGTAGGGTAGGGTTTTGGAGGAAGGTCTGTTGAAGCTTACAAAACAATTTAACAATGGATGCGAGGATGAGCTCCTATGAGGAGCTAAGGGCCACCTTAACTTACGGGTGTATGAGAAGAGAGAAAGAAGTAACTCAAGAACACAAGAAGTCATCCCTCCCTGGGAAGTGGTAGGGGCCTGAATGAAACTGAATTAGATGTTTTCTATCTAGAATAATGGCCTTGTGAGTTGGAGTAATAGTCCCAGATAATTAACCTGAGCAGTGGACAACTGGACTTTATAAGGTGAAGTCCTATACCCCTAGCCAGACAGAAAGGTAAAAAAGGTAGAGGTGTTGGCCTGGCTAATTTGCAGGAATGGACTACCAAGAAGAAGATCTTCTATGTAATGCATAAGCTTGGATTTAGGAAGAAACAGAGACACTAAGTCAGAGGCCAGAGCTTGGCCAAATAGATGTAGGCTGTTCTAGACTCACTGGAGTAAGGCAGTCCAAGTGAGTAGAGTTGACAGGTAGGTGTCCGGGTCAGTTCAAGTAAAGGCAAAAATAATTTGCCACCAGGGATTAAGAGGAATGGAAAAGAAGGCATTGTTGAGGCATGTCTAGGACAGAAAAATGAGAGGTTGCTGAGGGGATGGTAGAAAGAATTGTATAGAGGTTGGGTACTATAGGGTGTAGAGTAACCACTGCAGGTAATACTTTAGAGGTCCTGAATAAAGCAGTAGGAATCAATGATTTTGCTCTTGCTGTTTTGTTTTGTTTAAACTGCAAGTAGGGGAGTGTTAAAGGAAGCAGAGGTGGAGCATAACAGACCTTTCTTAAGAGGCAGAAATAAGCAGCTTAAGTCTGAGGCTTTGGAAAGAGAATCTGTATTAAGACTGGGTGATATTTCTTCCCCACCTCGCCCAGCTCAGGGGGAGGAGGTCCCCCTCAGTCACAGTCATAGGGGAGGGGAGTAAGAGGGAAAGCGGGAGGGAGGAAGGAATGGGAGGATACAAGGGATGGGATAATTAGTGAGATGTAATATGAATGAATTAATAAAATAAATTTAAAAAAAGAAGGAAAAGAAAAACAAACAAACAAAACAAGACTGGGTGATATAGTAGAGTGATGAGAAGAGGGTGACTTTTGACTATGGAGGGATTTTTGGGTGTCCCCTACCCAAGGATCCCACCTGGGAATCTGGAAAGGGAAGTGGTATTTTATATTGTGTGGTTTGGAGGAGAATGAGTAGGGGATGGCTGGCAAGCCTGTGCTCCAGCGATTGGGGGGCCAAAAGCCATAGCGGCTCCTACTTTAGCTAGGAGGTCCCTTCCAAGCAAGAGAACAGGATAGGTTGGTGCCACAAGGAAGGAACAGGTAAAGATTATACCCCTAAAAATACAGCTAACTGGTGGGGTTTGGTGAGGTTTGTAAGGCTGACCCCTTACTCCGAAAACAGAGGACTGTGAAGGAGAGGTGATTCAGAGTAAGTGGCTCTAATATCCAAAACAGGAGTTGGGTTTTACCGTAACAATATGATGGCTGCCCATGGTTCCCAGTCAGAGATTGTGGTGGTCAGACGAAGTGAGACAGGGTCACTGCAGTCATCCCTGTCCAGGCCACAGAGGAGGTTGGCTGAAGGGCCATCTGGATGGGATGTACCTATATTGTGAGGGCCATGGAGCAGTAAGAAGCTCGATGTCCCTCTTGATGGCACACTGGACATTGTTGGTGAGGTTTGCAAGAGTTCAGGCAGAACCAGGCCCAGTGACTCTTCTGACTGCCTTTAAAGGAAGGATCCAAAGGTTCTCAGGCTTTTGGAATTTAGGGTGAAGTTGCTTTGGCTGGCTGAAAGGTTTTGGGCAACATTATGTGTTTTTGTTCTCAGGTTTTCTCATCTCTTCCTTGGTGTACCTTAAAGTTTACCTCTAAGACTTTAATGTGGAGTCAGGGGTCCCCTCTCTAGGCATTTAGATTTGGGGCTAATGTCAGGAAAATACTGGGAGAAAAAGTAGGTCCTTAAAGAGATTTTCCCTATCTGAAGTCTTATACTCCAGAATGTTACATTGTGGGAGGATGCAGGAATTGAGATGTGTTTTTATCTTTCTCCTGAATGACCTCTTGGATTTATTCATAATTTGCCTCTTTTAGGGCATTTTTAACAGAAAGTGGCTAGGAGGCAAACTATAAATTTGTTTCTAGCTAAAATGCACCCTCGAGCATTATAGTTCTACCAGGGTACCCAGTTGTCCCAACTGGAAGGGCAACATTAGTTTGGTGGATTTCCTCTGCATGTACCATAGCTTAGTCCTAGACTCACCTGTGATCCTTGTGAAGAAGTTTGTTGGTAAGAATCATAAACATCATGAAAGCCGTGGGTTTACAGATTGAGTAATATATTGGAATTCTTTAATGAAGGTAGAGGGATTGGTGCTATAGGACCCAAATCTCTTTTCTATCTGAGAGAGTTCCCTTACTGAGAAGAGAACATGTACCCAGACCAAACCATTCACCCCAGTGACCTCTGGCAGTGGGAGAACTATGGCCACATCAGGCCAGGTAGAGGAGGTAAAGGGAGTCCCATGAAAGAGTGGGAGCAAGTAGCAGGAGGACTGAGGACTGCCAGGGGGTTGAAAATGGGTACATGAGAGAGTTGATTTGGGTGGCCTATCACTGAGGAGGGAGGAAGGAAGACCAAAGAAAGAGGGCAAGGGGAGAGAGAGAGAGAGAGAGAGAGAGAGAGAGAGAGAGAGAGAGAGAGAGAGAGAGAGGGGGGGGGGCAATGATGTCATGAGAGTCAGACATAATCTGATTTGATTGGAGCTCTTCTAAGAAAATATAATATGATTTCATGGTCAATATGAGAATTAACACACATAGAGGAAAAGTGATTAAAAATAGGAAGAAGTAGAATTCAACCCAGGCAACACATTAACCCTGAACTTCCAGAAACCAGAATTCACGTTTGCAAGCACATTCACACCCACATACATGCACCCTGTTGTGCACAGCCATTGGCACATATGTACTATTGGGCAGGTCAGTGAGGGAACTCACAGAACAACTTGAGAGAGTTGGTTATCTCTTCAAACGTTGTGGGCTCTGAGGTTTAAATTCAGATTATTAGGTTCGTCAGCAAGCTCTCTTACCATCCCCAAATTTAGTACAATAAAAAGAAACTTCATTTGTTTATCAGATGATCATATATTTGTTACCACAACCTAAGTAAATCCTTATTTTACTTTTATCATTGTTACAAGATATTTTTTTCTGTAGTGGTGCCTGTGAGAGGCCTGTGCCTGTGAGATAAATATTCTGCTACAAGGAAATGTCCACCATCTTAATTGTTTAAATCTATTTTATCTAGATGGCATCTGAAATGCCCATTTGCTGATTCACTCCTCCCTCCTGTCTCTTAGTTTATATACTACTCTACGCTCTCTAGGTATCACACTCTAGAAAATGCTTCAGCAGTTAAAGTATGTGATGGGTAGTTTACATAAACATACTCATTACTGTTTTCTAGTTTCTAACCTCTAGGTGATGATGGGGAGTTGGCTGTTCAGTGGGACAGGCTCATCTCTTCTTTGATGTTCAATAACTGAAAATCAGCTTCTTTGCCCCATGTAGCTGTGATGGTCCATTCTGTAAGTAATGGAAGCTCTTCTTTCATTCTGCTATCAGTGACTATCTAATCACTAGTGACAAAAGACAGGTATACTCTCAGATAAGGGTTCTCTCACCCATAATCTGGAGGTTAGCCTTCTTATGGGCTTTGCATTTATGGTATAATATGTTTGTATAACACTGAGTACTTGTTCAGTGTTTTCTTACCTTGGGGCTCCATCTCATATTTTAGGAAACAAGGAAATCCCTGTAAGCATCCTATCTTATGTCTATGAAACTGAATATTAAGAGCTGACAGAGTTCTCAGTCTCTAGGCATAGATGTGTCTTTCTTCTGTCATGAAGCTTTGCAATTTCTGGGGCTCAAATACACAAGAGGGCCAAAGAATGACAAGAGGGGTTTGCAAAATGTATCTTTTCTTTTTTCCTTTAAAGGGAAGGGAAAACCATTTGAGTTTATGAAACATGGAGGCAAAATAAATATTTTTCCTATCTATTACTATTTTGAATGTGGTCAGTTTCAATTAAAACACATATGCAAGAAAGAATGCACACTGTATAAACTGAAATTTTTCTGCACACTTTAAAGGTATCCAATCATCATCTTGTGCCAAGGTGTGTTTGTTTTTTAAAACGTGTCTTTCTATTTCTATGAATGTGTGTCTGATTCTTTGCATAAAGAACAGTACTAATTCAGATCCTTGTGACTTAAAAGAAATAATTTCTCTTGCAGACATGAGACATTTGCCTAAAATGCAATCTATGAAAACAATTCAACTCCTCATACCACTTGTTATTTAGTTCAGGGAAAGTAATTACTCAAACACTACTGTTCTCTGTTGTCATAGTACCACATCTGGTGACTTCCAAGACTTCTCCTTCCCAGAAGACCCCAAGTTCTTAAGTTCTCACCATCACTTGCATCTTTTTTTCCCCCCTTTGGATAAACTTTAATCAGGTCTCAAAAAAAAAAAAACCAAAAAACAAAAACAAAAAAACTCTCAATATGTCTTTCAGTATTGATCTTTCTTTCTTTTCTTTTTTTTTTTTTTATTGTTACCATCTTTTTTTTTATTAATTTATTCTTGTTACATCTCAATGTTTATCCCATCCCTTGTATCCTCCCATTCCTCCCCCCCCCCATTTTCCCATTATTCACCTTCCCTATGACTGTTCCTGAGGGGGGATTACCTCCCCCTATATATTCTCATAGGGTATCAAGTCTCTTCTTGGCTACCTGCTGTCCTTCCTCTGAGTGCCACCAGGTCTCCCCCTCCAGGGGACATGGTCAAATGTGAGGCACCATAGTACGTGAGAAAGTCATATCCCACTCTCCACTCAACTGTGGAGAATATTCTGACCATTGGCTAGATCTGGGAAGGGGTTTAAAGTTTACCTCCTGTATTGTCCTTGGCTGGTGCCTTGTTTGAGTGGGACTCCTGGGCCCAAATCTGCCTATCATATTGTTCTACTTGTAGGTTTCTAGGACCCTCTGTATCATTTTATTTTGCTATTCTCCCATGCGTCTCTCATTTAGAGTCCCAATAGGATGCCTTCCCCTCTGTCCCAGTTTCCTATGGATATGAGACAGGTCCTGAATCTTCTATGTCATATTTATTTCTGTGGTGTTGTCAGGACTCTGTTGCCCATATCACATAAATTCTAAATTCGTCTATGGTAGAGAGGGATTAACTCTCTCTCTCCCTCTCCTTTTCCCTCTCCCTCATTTGTGTATACAACATTACTAACGCCATATTTACAGAGATTATAAATCACAATTATACATAGATTCATAATGTACTGAAGGGAATATATAACTAAAACAAGCGAAATGGTCTCAGCCTGTGCTGTTTGCTGAATGAATTGGCTAGTCTCTTCTTGAAATCTGTTTTCTATCTTGTGAAATGGGCACAATAGTATGCTCTAGGGATCTTGTATAGATCAAAGTCATTCAGAGCTAGTTACCAGCTTCCCTGTCATTCTTCCTGGTATTTTGACCTGTCAAAGTTTGAAAAAATGGAGATGTGCAGAGCCACAACCAAGGAGCTTGAACAATGTGATTTGCAAGGACTGTCTTGCTGGTCATGAGATTTGTAATACCTTTGTGGACTGGAAAGGACTGAGTGTGTATAGAGATACAATAATTCAATAGTATAATTTAATACACATTTAGTGCTTGCTCTCTCAAACTCTGTGTAAGTCTTGGGGCATGTTGTACCTGACATAATTCTCAAGAGAATCCTAAACTATAAACACTAACATTGGTTTATCTTTTACAGAGAATGTGACTGAGGACAAGGAGATATATTACCTGCCAAGAGTAATGTAGAAAATTAAATGTGCAGTGGATCTTAGGATATAATCCATCCTGGCCTGAGGTTAGACTGTGGCCTCAGTCACTATGTGCTGCTTGAAGTCACAAAACACAGATGGAAGGAGGATCACCAAAGAAGTACATAAAAAAGAAACAACAGAAGAACAAGACATGTGTACCTATATATCTACCATCTACCAAATTAACATGAAGCATACAGAAAAGTTGTAAGGACGTTTTCTGAATTTTAAATTTCTTCTTAAAACTATGTGCAAGCGAAGTGTTAACTTAGAGTCTCATGATCCTCTATCACCCTTTGTGTATATTCCTCTCTCTCTCTCTCTCTCTCTCTCTCTCTCTCTGTATAGCTGAGTACTTGAGTGTGTGTTTGTGTGTCACATGGGGGCAGAAGCCTGTGGAGATCAAAGGAGGTTATTAGATACCCTAAAATAGGAATTAGATCTGATAGCGAGCTGCTCTGTGGACAATAGCTAACCTGGTTCTCTGCAAAACATGATTTTAATTACTAAATAATCACATCAGCTTAGAACGATATTCTGTATAGCCACACCATGATTATCTAAGTAAAAAGTAACAGTTATTCCACAGTATTCCTTAGTATATCCATACATCAGTACCTGCAGAGGGTTTGTTATAATATTCCTTTGCAGATTAAAAATCCATAGTGATATATATATATATATACACACACACACACACACACACACACACACACACACACACACACATATATATATATATATATATATATATATATATATATATATATATGGAGGCAGTATATGAATGGTGTATGTACATCTTATATTTTCCTCATACGGATTACAAATCATCTCTAGATTACTCATAGGATGGACCAGAAACACTCTGTGATTGTTTGCCTTATTGTATAGTTTTGGAAATAAAAACAGATCTATGTGCATTTAGCAGGAACATGATTGTAGTATTAGGATTATTTTAATTGTATTAATTTATTTTCTTTTTATGTGTAGGTACTAATTATACAAAGTAAAATACTTTATTATGAATTTTCCATACATTCCTGCATGTGCTTTGATCAGTTAAATGAATCAATATATATATATATATATCATCCATGAGTGTTGAGGATCACTAAATCTTCAGACTTTGATGTGTTAATAAATTTAAAAGTACCCAATATAGCAATAAACAAACAAGCAAATAACTTCAATTCTTATGTGTCTTTATTTTCCCTAGCCTTCATTTTCATTTTTACCATGTCCTTTCATGGCATGAAAACTTGTAATAGCTATAAGGCAGTTACAATGGAGAGTCTCTTAACGTTGGTTTCTTTGATAACTACTTATAAAATAGTTCAGTCTATACATCTATGAAGAAACAATTGCAGTATGCAGCTACATTCCTCTCACTGTAGTCTGCCCTATAGTTCTCAGCTTAGAGATTGTTTTGTTTTGTTTTGTTTTACCAATAGTTGCCCTCTACTTGGGATGGCAGATAGAGGTAACATCTGAGAGGCCGACCTACGGAAAGATCACCGTATTTCCCTTTATAGTTAACGTTTTATAATGCATTATGAAACCTAAACATCTAACTTAGTGGTCTTAAAATCTCCAATCTAATTCAAATGAATGGAAGGATTTAGTTTTTATGTATGATTTAAGAGATTACAACTTGTTTCTGTTTTTAACTATTTGACTCAGCCAGGTGTGGTATCTAGCCAAGGCCTTGGACCTATGACAGGCTCTCTACCACTGAGTAATAGTCCTGTCACAAGCCAGGAATGGTGGCATACATCCGTAATTCATGCACTCCGGGAGGCAGAGGCAGGTGGATCTCTGTGAGTTTGAGGCTAGCCTGGTCTACAAAGCAAGTCGAGGACAGCCAAACACAGAGAAACCCTGTCTCAAAAAAACAAACAAAAATTTGACTTTTCAAATTTTCACATTTTGACCTTGATAAGGAGATGAGTAGAAACTTCTGGGTCTTGTTGGGATTTAGACTTATCTGTAAATCTCTGCTCACTTTCTGGCATATCTGATATTTTTTTTTATCTCCTTTAATATGACCTACTACACCAGCTTTAACTCTCATCTATTCTTCTGCACACAGAAATGAATGAAAAGGTATCAGGATTTACCTTTCTCATGCCTTCTGAAATACACCAGAGAAAGGAAGGAGAGGGGAAAGTTGAGGGAGCAACTGGAATGACAAGAAGTAAATGGAAATCTCGGCAACTGAGAAGAACTAAATTGAAAAGTTGAAATGTGGCATAATGTGTACGAAAAATCACCCTTATGACACAGTTTAAAGTGATAATATGCAAGACATTACAGCAGCAAGGTATGAGGTTAGACAGGGAGACTTGCCCCATTTTTTGAGGGACAGTGAATTTCTACTGAGCACAGATGGAGGAGTTGTATCTGCTACAATGGGTACCAAATGAATATTTAAGGAAATAGTTTGAGTCATTGTAATTATAAATATAAAGCTATCAATCAAGAGGGGGTGGCCTAAAGACAGATAAATCTGTTGAATCCTAGGAAAATAATTTAGTTTCTGAATGAATTTTCTCAATCTGGAAAATAAGAATACAACTCTCTTCAACCTTCCACCTCTCTCTTCTGGGAATTGTTCTTACTTCCTAGCCATTCTGTCAGGCAGATTGCCCCCTCGCCCATTTTCTTACAATATTTTGCACCTGTATATTTCTGTGTACTGAATCACAAAGACTGGAATGAATTGTGACAGAAACGTCTAAAGAACCATAGTTTAAAGAAAACACAATCCATTTGTTTTTCCCATAAAACACATTGGAGAATGACACAGGCTCCAGGATCCATGTCCTGGTCATGGCCTTTGAATTGTTAAAATATCATGTCTCAGTCAAAAAAAAAAAAAAAAAAAAAAAAAAAAAAGGTGATTGATGATCCAACCACCAAGGTGCATCCCAGAAAATAGTTAACATGAAAATACTTAAAAGTCAGATTTCTCTGAATGAGGAGAACTGTTTAATTTATGCTTAAAATTGCATTTCTACTTAAGTTAATTGAAACTGGTTAAATGGCCATATGTCACTTATTTGCTGGTGAATACTGTAACAAAATACCTTAGCTTAAACAACTTGTAATTCTAGAAATGTCTGAGTCCAGGTGTTCCCTGTGCTTCCAAGATGGTGTCATGCTGCTTTATCCTTATATAAAAAAGTCAGAAGTGCAGAAAAGGGAGAATCTTGTCTTCATATACCCAAAGACAAAGTCAGATCTCAAAGAGACACACAGGCCTAGCACATGATGTCTAGTGTCTTCGATAAAAGTTTTACTTTCCTTTACAAAAGTGAGCTCTGGATGCTTAAAAACATCCCATGGAATCTCTCCCTCCCTCCCTCCCTCCTTCTCTCCCTCCCTCCCTGCCTTTCTCTCTCTCTCTCTCTCTCTCTCTCTCTCTCTCTCTCTCTCTGTGTTTTCACTCTCTTTTTTGAGATTGTATAATCACATCATTTCTCACTTCCCTTTCCTCTCTCCCAAAATTTAAACCACATTTCCTTGCCTACTTTCAACTACATAGCCTCTTTTTTCATTAATTTTTGTTACCCAAAAGCAGTCATCCAACCTGATCAGTTTGTATAAAATTATTTGAGTATATGCTTTCTGGGCTGACCCTTTAGTGTTGGATAACCAAATGTTTGTTTTTCTGTGGGGAGGACTATTTCTCCCCTTCTCAGCATTTCTTAGTTGTTTATAGTTCTTACTGTAGGACCGAGGCCTCCCAGACGTTCCTAAATCAACTTTAGCATATACATTATTGTCCTTATTCAGCTCATATTTAAGAAAGTCACCTCTTAGTATCATCATTGTGTGTAAAATGTGCAATGTATACAATTTGGAAAAAAATATGTATACTTAAACCATAGCATGTCACCATGAAAGTTAGAGGGAAAGACAGTTTGTGTCTCTGGCTTATTAATGTTAGGAATTCCACTAATAAAGAAAATAAGCCCAGTCATTCTGGAGGGACAAAGTCTGTGCTGAAAACATATATTAGCAAATATTTCAGCAGAAAATTATTAATTTCTTGCTAGTCCTACCTTGGTTCAGTTCATACAAGAACTCTCCCTACTCCTTGTACATACAGACAAGTTAATTCAACAAATGCATTCATCATCAGCTGTGACTTACACTTTGCCTGCAGTGGGATAGGAACTAAATTTTGAATACTTTAAATCCAATGAGTCCCTTGAAGTTGTAAAGCAATCATGCAAATCTCCCTCATACTATGCCTACCAATTTCATTGGCTGTACCACAGGATCTGTATTGAACACATTTGTTGATTAAAGGGAAATGGTAGAATAACACAAGTCTATAGACAACAGCATCAAATGAGTCTGTATAGTGCAGAGGCTAAAAGGCTCAGGTGGGGGCACAAAGATCATTGCCCACAGATTCCTAGGGAAACCAGGGATGTTAAACGTGCATGGATGTCTCCTCAATGAAGGATGTAAAATAGCTGCATTTCACTCCGAAAATAGAGTGTTAACACCCTCGAGACATTTTGCTCTCTGTAAAGGCCAACCTCACCCACATTTTGCTATCTATAGAGGCAAATTCAACCAAATTCATCCAAGTGTTTTCCACAGACTCTCCCTCCCTCCCTAGACCTTTATTTTTAGATTCCAGTTAATAGAACCCATCCTGAGGAGAGACGTCACAGGTTTGTTATAGTCTGCTGACCTCTATGCTATGTCTGTCAAATACCATACCAGATCCCAGGTCCTTATGCTATGAAACTCATTTTCAAGGTCACATAAAAATTTGCAAAGAAGATTCTATGTAGTCACACCTTATGCTTTATCATGCACCTGGAATTTGAATGATTGTTGCTTGGAAATTTTTCTCAAAATTTTATTGTGTTTAAATATGCTTGCAATAAAGTTCCAAGCATCAGATTCTTTAGAAGTTTGATGCAGCCTGGCAGAATAAGTGACATTGAACCAAGTTTTTATTCTCACCTTTCCTGTTTCATTTTCCTCTCTGCCATGACACCTGCATAGGCCCCTTCAGCTCAGATGTAAATGCAAAGTTCCTAGTTTCTTGTATTTAATTACTGAAAGGCCATTGGGAAATTATTTGACTTAAGGTATATGGGAATAATAGTAGTTATTTCTCATAGTGTTTCGAGAGGATCAAGTTAGATTTGTGTAGCAGGTACATGGAAGGGTACATGGAGCCTTGTAAGTCCTCAGTAAATTTCATGTTTTTCTAAGGACATATATTTTCTTTCTTTTTTTCCTATGGCTCTTTCAGATCCTGCTCCAAATAATTCTTTGAAGGCCAGACCTAGTTCTTCAGTGAGAGAGTGCTGACATCACCTTTAGATCACATATAAAAGGATCCATTGGGACAAAGAAAGAGATCCTGCCCTGTACTGTGCTTGCTTCTATCTATGAGATGGTTAAAAGTCTCATCAAAACCTGATTTGTTCTTCAAATAGAATTACATAGTGCTGCTTATATTAAAGCTGTTTCAGGGCTCTAACTTTTGGTGATGTACTCTGTAAGAAAATAAACATAAATAAAAACTTGTGTAGGCAAGAGAAACCATGATAAAGATTGAGAGCAAAATCACTTCTACTTGAAATCTAGAAACCTAGAAACCTGTTTTATTCAATAAAATAGCATCCTCTACTCTCAATTATCTTTTTTTTTTTTTTTTTTTTTTTTTTTTTTTTGCTTTAAGAAAATGTCTTCTTTCGATAGATGAGAATGATCAGTAGGTAAAGACACCTGTCAATAAACCTAATGACCCAAGTTTTATCCCTGGGACCCACAAGGTGGAAAAGAAGACTGACTCTTAAAAGGTGAACTCTGACCTCCACATGTATGCTGTAGCATGCATGCACACACATGTTTAAATCAGAGATAAAAAAAAAATTTTTAAAATTCTATTCTTTCTTTAAAAATGAATGACATGCTTCTAAAAAGCAGTGCTATGTGGCATGAGCCTATTGTTACTCTGCTCCAAGACAAGCAAGAATGTAGCGATAGAAATGAATGCTTGAGATTTGGGGAAGAACGGAGAAGAGAAGGAAAAGGAGGAGGAGGAGGAGGAGGAGGAGAAGGAGGAGGAGAAACAAAGTGAGTTGAGTGCCTGCTGTGGGCTTGGATTGTTGCAAAAGAAAAGCTGAAAACAGTCTCCTAAGATGAGCAGTCAGAGTCCCCCTTACTCATGGGTGACTTCAAAAAAAAAAAAAAAAAAAAACAAACATATCGTACCCATGCCTCAGTTTCTTAGTAATCTGAACATTAGGCATAGTATTCATCTCATGTCTACCAGCCGGCCATGCAAAACAATTTTATTATATAGATAATAAGGTAAAACTCAAACATGAGCATTTACTTTAAAAGAAAATAATTGAGTAATGTTTGAGAGATATTCAGAGGTAATGCAGAAAGAAGATATAATTTGAATTTGAGTACAAATTGACAGAAATCAGAAAACCATCATCTTGATCACTTGGGCCCATTCAACAATCAGTAACTGGATACTTCTCTCTAATAGCTATTAACCCTCATGTGAGTTAGAGGGCACCTGCATTTGAAAACCATTGACACTGAACCTTACTTCTTGGATATGTGCATGTATACCACATGTCAGAATAAAATAAGTGTGCTCTTGGGCCCAGATCTCAGAGTTTCTGACTCAATATATCTTTAATGCAATAAGACATTTTGGGTTGAACAGCAGCAAGAGTGATGTCAATGCTGTTGATCTGGGCCTATACATTAAGGACTACTATTTTAGATGTGTCAATTATTAGTTTTTTTTTAAAGCTTCCTTTTCAGGCTTTCCAAGTGTGGTTGTTTTTGTGACTGTAAGATATTCCTAAGTAAACATAAGCCTTTTACATCTTCAAATAAAAGCAGACCCATGTCTTACATACAACGTGTCCAATAGCCAGACTCCCTCTCACTGTATTGCATTTACCCAGGGGAAATAGTTGCATTTGTTTGGTAAACTTGCCTTTGAGTCCTACCAATTGTCTTGCATTGTTTACGTAACATTTTTTCCAATCCTGCACACATAGGTATATCATCAGAGAAATAGATGCTTACATATTAGATATGACACTTGCATGGAGTTGTTCTGTGATGCCTAGTGTATCCAGAGGAGGAAGTCCAGGACAGAGGTCTCCTCCTATTCAGAGGACAATAATATCATTGGTTTAGATAGGAAATAGCAACTCATGTCACTTCTGATACAAAAACAAACATTCTAATATGCTCAAATAGCAGTCCAATATCCATACTTGATACAAATAACTCAGAACTGACTTAGAGGTAATTATTACATTGAAATACACATGTGTGTACATGATAATGAAAAACATTCAGGATTGTTATATTCAAAAAGGCTTTGGAAAGATACCTTTGGACATATGCTTCTGACATTGGCGTGGCCATATTCTCATTCATATTTGGATAGTCTGCTTACAACAATATGGTGATGATATACACTTAAGGATTAAAATGAGCTATCATTTCAAAACTGTATTCAAACTGTCTTTGCTACTCTCTAGTGCTGTAAATCTAGACATTATGATATCTTTTCAAACTCCCATTGCAGATATGTAAAACGGCAATAATGATAATTAACATGTAGAACTATCATAGTAATTCAAAAATAACAAAAATAATATAAGCTAAATTCATATATAAAATATCCTAGATAACATCTGATACTATTGGTATGAATTCATTATTTTATTACAGATACAGAAATAAACAAATAATATTTTCATACACAAAGAGAAAACATTTCCTAATATGTTATGCCAACATATAGATAGAATATTTTCTAATGGCATGGCTTTATTTACAGGTATTGAGTTTCATAGAGGAAAATAGCTTTCATTTTAAGCATAAGGGTGGGAAGTGCCATAGATTGATTTATTCAACAAAAGAGACAAAGTGAGCAAGCCAGAAGAAAGGGGAGCACAGATGAAGTTGTCAGCAACAGTTCCCGTTCTGAGAGACCCATTTTTCTAATGTGATAATTGCTATTTATTTTATAGGCTTGAACATGACATATCACCACTGAAACTGCTTCTAATTCTGCTTTTTTTATTAACCTCACTTTTCAATTCTTTATCGACCTTGGGCAAGACTATTTTCCTCTTCATAGCATCAATAGAAAAGCTGGTTCAAGTTTGCTTTAAAAGAAATTAATCTCAAAGCTATTCCTACATTTTAAAAGGACCTTGTATGAGAATCTTAATAGCTGCTATTAGACATGGAGTCAGCCCTTCCCTAAGAGGGAAACAAAAGTGCAGTTTTAGTGTCATTCCATCAAAGAAACGAATAGCACGGCTGGGTATGGCTGCTGCAGACAGAGCATCTTGACACAGACAAAGCCCTCTAAGGACTAACACGCCAGCTCACAATTTCCTTGCTGGGTGAATTTGGGTAAGTTGTCCACCACTCAGACTCAGTTTTTCTGTAACATGTATATATCAAACCATATGTCATGTCAGTTCTCTGCTAACAACTATAGGGTGGTGATATAAACTTAGGATTCAAAAGAGCTATCCATTCAAAAGAGTATTAAAATGTCACAGAATGCTCTGGTTCTATGAAACTGGACATTATGATGCCTTGTCTCCCTCTGTCTTAAGACTCATATATAGATAGAAGAAAGGAGTGAGTCAGGGGAGAAAGAGAAAGAGAGCCATGAATGAGACAGCCATTCAGAAACAGAAATCCAAAGACAACACCTACACTTACAAACAGGATATTCTCAATCAGGATACCAGAGTCTGGATTCTTGTTACCATGCTAACATTGTATTCATGTTTCCTGTTTTTACCTTCATCGAAAAAAAAATTTAATGTTTTCCCAGAGACAGGGATGGGTAGAGAACAGATGAGCATAGATCACGTCTTTGCAATGTCTGAAGCAAGAAAATCATCATAGTCTCTTATAAGTCAAGCATTCTGGTTTTCAGTATTGAAAATTGCAACTCAGCATTTCCAGAGTAGATATGAACTTCCTGGGTTTTCTAGGCTTCTATAAATCAAGTCCATCAAATGGATGGAACTAGAAATGATCATATCGAGTGAGTTAACCCAGACTCAGAAAGGATCACATGGTATATACTCACTTATAATTGGACACTAGCCCAACAGGGATGTCCCCTGAAACTCTTCATTTACAAGGAGATTGGGATAGGTGCGGGGACCTCCTATTGGGACTCTAGGTGAGAAAAATATGGGAGAATAGGGACATAGAAGGATCCAGAGGGTCCTAGAAACCTATAAGAAGAACATCATGACGGTTGGATCTGGACCCAGGGGTGGGGTCTGCTCAAGCTACTGCACCAACCAAACACAATACACGCAGTAAATATTGAACCCCTACTCAGATCTATCCAAGGAACAAGACATTTTCCACAGTTTGTGAAGAGCAGGCACTAACTCTGACATGAACTCTGGTGCCCTATATATGACCACTTCCCTTTGGTGGGGAGGCTTGGTACCACTCAGAGAAAGAATAGGAAGGCTACCAAGATGAGACTTGATAGGCTGTGACAATATGGTGGGGGAAGAGGTCCCCTTCTGTCACAGACCTAGGGGATGGAAATAGTGTGAAAGAGGGAGGGGGAAATAGAAAGAGAAAAGCAAGGGCATAAAAATTGAGATATAATCTGAATAAATTAATAAAAATAATAAAAATCAAGCTCATGATTGCAAATATATTTGGCTTCATTCCCTGTTTAGTAAATGCTGGGAGATTCTGTACCATAGCTCACAGAAGCCCAGACAATCTTCTAACTTGCCACCATGTCCCACATTGTGTATCTGACAAGGATTTACAATTTGCCTGATGAAAGAAAGGCACCTTATGCTCACACGGTCTTCTTTCAAATGGAACCACATGCAGAAAGTGTAGAGATCGAGTGACAGTCTAGGCAATTAAGATCTCAAGAGCCTAGGAAGGATGCAAAATTTTTCAAAAAATAAATTTTACCGTGGCAGAAATGCATATTGATTGAAGTTACCATGTCATTCAGAAAGTTTGTAAGCCTTTTTAAGAATGGCATTAAGCAATGACAGATAATTGATGGGGACAGACACTTCAACAGAGGTTGACAGAAGGACTGGAATGTTTCAACAAGAGAAAAAAGAATCCAGTGAGAGACATGCATTATAGACTTCCTTTTCTATTCTTTTCCTCTCTGTATTCTTAAATACTAATGTCAATATATTCATTCTTTTTAGTTTGTTAAAACATAAAGTAGTATTTAATATTTGTCTTCTAAGATCTCAAATAGCAATTATTATGTTTTGCATTTAATAAAACCACCTTAACTAAATAAGACACAGTTCAGAAAGTAGAGCATATGGTGTCATGTGCAGAATAGAACTGGGAACATGGGGGAAATGTGGTGATGGCTGCCTATTTTGCATCTACGAAATCCACAAAGTAGAGAGCTTAGAGGTTTTTTTTTTTTTTTTTTTTTTTTTTTAGTTGTAGCTCATCTGGACTAGGGATGGTGGTTGCCTTTTGAATTCATGAGTGTCTGATTTAGGACTTAAGCAGGATCTGCCTTAGTGGTATTCCATAGAGGGGAATATCCACTGTGATGGAGAAACAAAGCTTTTCTGACCAACATCTGAGTTACATTGAAGAGTAGGAATAATTTTTTAGCTATGAACTACTGAATCTAAATGCCATGATAGAAGAAGGATGCTTCATTTTAATATATCTGGCTTTAACAGAACACTAAGAATGTCCCTACAATATTTCTAGGACCAGACATGAAGAAACACTGCTACTACATTTAATAATATATTCTAAAGAGTTGTTCCATGAACTATGACCCCTTGGACCCCAAACAAAAACATGTTCCATTCTCTCCATCGTTATGAAGACATGAATAGAAAGAGAGCCTGAAGCATGTACAAAGATTGTTGATGACCCATGAATAATAGTTACAGCAACATATGGATAAGTGTACAAGACCTATGGAATGAATAGATTTTCTAAATACAATATTCTGATACTCACTAGGGTTAAAAAAAAAGAAAGGTTGACCCATAAGAAAATTTTTTGATTTTTTTACATCTTTGTTGTGTTGTTCCCTTATTAGTAAGGGACTATAGACTGAAAGGTTATTAGAAAGTACCCTTGGGTGTTTTTCACAGCTTTATATCCACTGTCACGTCCATGAGTATAATAAGCCTTTTTTTGAGCCAGAGAAGAAGAGTGGCATTGGGGCTGGGTTTTACTACTATGTCTTGTTAGAGAGACTTAAACTCAGCTTTTGGAATCAGGTATCAGGCTTCCAAATCCAAATTTTCCAGTTGGCTGTTTGGTGATCTCAAAAGGTTTTTCCTTTGAACATTTTTAGTGGATTAATAATGCTCTCCAGGATGCCCTGTTTTTTTTTTTTTATTCCTATGAAATACTAACTGAGAACAATATGAAATATGGAAATTAAGGTTATTTTATAAAATCTAAAAAAGATTATACAATATAACATTCTGCTATACTATTTGAAAAAGAATAAATCATATACTTATCCATATATGAACCAAAATAGCAGTTACAGAGGAAAAGTATTTTAGCATAAATTTGAGTGGCAGCTAAGAGCGTAATGTCCAGTGCTAGAATGTAACTCTTGCTTCTGTATTTATATAGCACCATGTGGTCTCTTAAACACATGAAACAGCTCTCATGTGTCATTTATATATAATTTACCACAGAAGATGTGAGTATCAACTTTATTATTTACTTTTGCATTATTTTTGACCAATTGTGGAACAGAATCAAGCTAAGGGATGAAACTTGGATTTGTCTTGTGATTCTGATGAGTTACAGTGCATCATCACAGAGAAGAGGTAGTGGGGTAGGGATATGCCTGTGGTGGCTGGATCATGAGGTTAATGCTTACTCACACAGTAGCAGACAATGCAGCACTAACTAAACTAGAGCCAGCACCGGGTACAACTATCAAAGAACCGTGCCTAGGGGCTGTCTTCTGACAGCCTGGCTCCATCTCTGGAAGGCTGCAGAGCCTCACAATATTCTCATCACATACAGTGCGACTTTGAGCTAAAGGAGTAAATGAACTGAGCATAGCATGAGGCTTATAGTCAGTGTGTGAGGAGAGGGAGGAGGAGGAGGAGGACCATGGTGAGAATGATGACAACTACTCAAGTCATGAGCACCTATCAGTGATTTACCAAGGTCCATTGAGTACTATCTTGCTGAAGAGGTGTTGTTGATCTTTGCCCCACCAAACTTAACAGTATTCCAAGAACATAGTAGGATCCATATACGCATGAGTTCAGTAATTAATCAACTTCTGGCAGGAGGAACAATACTTATCCTAGTTTTTGTCTCACTAGTAAATTTTCAATCACCTTATATTACTATATTTAGGATCCCTGCACATTGAGAGTGCAGTACTAGCTTTGTTCTCCTAAGTCAATCATTTTGTCTTCACCCCTCTTAATTATCTGACACAAATGAGAGGATTAGATAAACATATACCTGTGTTTTTGAGACACTAGCTAAAAATATAACTATAAATCACTAGACCTTTAATTTTATGGACTCCTTTGGTCTTTGACTGTCAAACGTATTTGTGAAAACTAGTCTCTCTTAAGACTTTTAAAATATATTTCCATTTGTCTTAGATGAATTTCATGGTCTTATTGCTAGAAAAAAAATAATCCATTTCACATATGTTCAAGTTGTAGTGAAACACCTTTCACCAGATTTGCTAAAAAAAAAAATCATTGAATTCACATTTTTATTGCAGTTTGTCACCATAGAGCTGTCTTGAGGAAATTAGAAGCTTGTTTTACATGCTACAGAAAACTCTTTCTAGGCAATTACATTACATATTATTTAAATCCATATAATAATACACAATGGGGCCTGATTAGTGTGCCCAGTTTGAGCCTTTTGCTAGAGATTTTCCTAGTTATAGCTCTGAATCTGTTACATTAAAAGAAATACATTCAAATGATAAGGTTAAGAAAACCAGGAATATTTATGTAGTATGGAGGAACTTGGGCATCTGTGACCAATGTGCAGTGTATAATGTACAGTACTTAGAGACATCTTTGGTTGCCATGACCAGCTTCTAGTGACTTCTACGAGAAAAAACACAGGGTGCTGCTAAATGCCTGATCTAGCAAAGGATGGGATCCTTTGGATAGTGTTATCTGGTTCTATTTGTCAAGAAAGCTACTACTAAGGAATTTAAAATGGTTGTGCAACACTATATATTTGTGCTATCTTGAGCAAAGTTTTCCTGTACATTTATTTTTATATTTAAATATTTACAGTTGACATAAAGAAATATACATAAGTATGAAAAGTTGCCCATCAATTTGGTATTAGAAAAATTGGAATCAGCTCTCAGTCAATGAAGCATCAGTCTCTCTCACTTCTCAAACTTTGTCATCAAACCAATATCCCTTCTTGTCCCAACGTATCATTATGGAAAATTGATATTATGAATGCTTATAGTCATACTGTCCCTTTTATATCATTGCCTGTCACCTGAATTACGTATACTGATCAATACTTTTCCTCTTAGTCCAGACCCTGACTTGACGTTGACTGATGGTCCTCTTTCTGGAATGATCACTTATTTGGAATTTTGAGGTGGAGACAGGTGGATAAATGGGGAACTAAGTTTTTAAGAGGTCAAAAAAATCCTTAGTTCTATTACATAGAAGAATAGGTATGAATAATGACAATATACCATTTATTTCAGTAAATTTGGGAAACTTGCAACTGCCATCATTAGCAAAAGATAAATATTTGAGGATGTAAATAGATATCTTTCCTCAAATTTGGACTTTATGTGTTGAAATATCATTGTGTACTGTGCACACGTGTGAATTTTTTGTGTGTGCATGCATGACTTTGGAAGACAATGGTTAATGGCAAGTGTCTTCTATTGTGTTCTACCTTGTTGTTGCTGTTGTTATTGTTTTTAAGTAAGGTCTCTCTCTGAAGCTGAAGCTCTGCAATTGTTAAGCCTGGCACTCCAGAAAGCCTCAGGGTTCTGTGTGCTCCAGCCTCCCTGGAGCTGATTGGGATTACAAGTGTATATCTTTACTCATATGTGCTGGGGAACTGAACTCTAGTTCTCAAGATTGCTTCTCATGAATTTTACCAACTGTGTCATCTCCCCAACCTTACATGTGCAATTTTGTCATGTCTCTTTCCATTTCAATAACATGACAAGAGGGAGCTAGATGGGTGGCTAAGCAGATAAGAGCACTCACTGCTCTTCCGGAGGACCAAAGTTCAGTTCCAAATACCAACATCAAGCAGTTTAGAGTCACCTGCACCCCAGCTTCAGGGAATCCCACACTGTCCATTGACTTCTATGGGTAACTTCATACATGTAGCACACACACACATAAACAATGAAAAATAAACAAAACAACGAGAATATACTGATACATTGGAAACACATGTATACCTCCATATTTGAAACCAATATTCTTAATACATTCTGATGTTACTCTCTCCTTTGGCTGTAGATATAGGAAGATTGTCCTGACAATATCTCTGTTTGGCACATACATCTCCGTTTTCCATCCAATGGTAAGACTGTTTTCTACCTATTCAAGTCTATGTCTCTCATATGCCATTGTGTCTGGCACAAGGAAGATTACTTGATGAAGAGGTGAAACATCTCTGAAGACTGAGTTTACATTTGAGTCTAAGAATTGGTTCAGCTTCAGAGAAACATAAAGGATTTTCTGGATTTTCTGAGAACTCAGGTACCATACAACTTTCTGTCCACTTTCTTCTTTGCAAAATCTGCCATAGTCAATTATCCCTGAATGTATTTCTCAGTACATCTTTCGTGTGCAAGTTCTCATCATAAAATATCCTTCCATGGTCGTGTTCTCTGCTACTCAGTGATTCATTTCCTAGTCTGTAGATCTCACTTTTTAAAATATTTTTGGTTGAGTCCTAACATTACTTAGTCTTGTCCCATTGTTCAATGTACCATGTTTCAATTCTATTTTTGTACAGGATGTTAAATATGAAAATAATAGAAAAACACCTGAAAGCACTATGTAAAACAGGGTCTATCTTACCATGAAATCTTCCTCTGAGTCAGCTTTTACTAAAGCTGATGGTATTAGTCACTAACAACTAAGAAATTGCTCAATGATGCACAGATGTGGTTCTCCTGTGGAAAATTGAGTTGTGTTTATTTTCTCACTTACAGAAAAGGTTATACATTTTATTGTATTAACAAAAATTTTGTGACATTATCAGTAAGTTATTCACATTACTTAAAATGTCTACTGCTCTTTAAGGCTGTTGGTCCTTAAATGTTTTCATGATCTCTCTCTATTCCACCTGTCTCTACATTTTAGCGTGTCCAAACACTCACCCAAACACCTACATCCAGTCCCATGAATCATAAAGACATTTCTCCCTTTCAATCTTCTGATTTTTGGAGCACAAACCTGATTTCTGCCTGGCACTTAAGAACTGCTCTCTTGTTCTATCAGTCATCTCAAAGACTTGATGACTAGGCAGGAGCTACTAACTTCTTGACTTTTTATCTTATTTTAAGGTGTCAAAATGGAATTAATGGGCCTCAGAGAGGTGTTGTTCATAAAAAAATCGAGAAGAGGAAATGAAGTGAACAAACTAAACTTGAGGCATTTTCTCTCCATGTAACAAATAAGATATAGTGATTAATATGACCTAAACGCAGTGGGGAAAAAAGACTTCTGTAAAAGCAGTATTACAAATTACCCATAAATATTACCCAATGCTAGAAATTTCATTTTAACATTCTGGTGAAGTCATGGACAAACCCTCTGTGCATAATCTCAATCATCAAAAGCTCTCTGCATATACAGTCCTGAGAACATGGAAAGACTATTCAGATTCATGTCCAAGGCATCTTTTCTCCCATTGATTTGCACTCTGTATCTCTTCCAGAACAGGAAACTCAATTAGCAGAATAGAATCTGGCTTTCTACTTGGAGTTAAAGGAAGAAACTCCCTTCTCTATCTGAATTTGAAAGAGAAGATCGGTCTGAGTTGAATGTGGGAGAAAGTCCTGGCTGGCTATCATTGCAGACTTTTATCTGGAATTTGTTTCTCAAAGGAAAAATGACTGGAGTGTATAGTACCTTCTTGTACTTGTGGGTGTGTTTGTAGACTGAATACAAACACAAGAGGAATGGCATTAAGAAATAACAGTCCCCTGGAGGGGGAGACCTGGTGGCACTCAGAGGAAGGACAGCAAGTAGCCAAGAAGAGACTTGATACCCTATGAGAATATATAGGGGGACGTAATCCCCCTCAGGAACAGTCATAGGGGAGGGGAATAATGGGAAAATGGGGGAGGGGGAGGAATGGGAGGATACAAGGGATGGGATAAACATTGAGATGTAACAAGAATAAATTAATAAAAAAAATTAAAAAAAAAAAAGAAATAACATAGCAGATGTGTGGATTTTTCAGACAGTGGGACAATTAGGAAGGTTAAATAAAAACAACAAGAAATACTCGTTAAACAGGTGTGTATTTTTATTTAAAATATGCCTTTTCCAAATTTAAATCTGCTTATCTGAGATTTTGATATTTTGAGTAATTCATAACTTGTATAACTGTCATTCTAATTTATGTGATCTTCCCATTGTTAAACTTCTAATGAACTATCTCATGAAGAAATCCTTTTACACTTTTAGTTGTATTGTAGTTTTGTGTAATTTTTTCATATTAAATAATGTCACAAGGTAGAGGAGTTTTGATGTAAAGAGAAAGATGAGACAAGAGCCAATCCTGGAGTTAATACACAGTCCATGATGTCTGAGACCACAGTGAGAGATATATACCATGCCTTGTAAGTGCATAACTAATTCAATCAAAGCACATTGAGTTCTATAACACTCTGGAAACTTATGTAGTTTAGGAGGTCATAAAAACAAATTAATCCAACCAAATCCTTATATCTTTATATGCACTACACTGAGAGAAAAAATATGCATTTTATACCGATGTATCATATATCAACCATTTAAAATGTTTTAAATGTGTGCCCATATTATTCTGCATTTTATCATATACTGAAAGTGTTTTTACTTTTAGAGATCATAGTGGTAGCCAGGTAGGTTATTGACAGTAAAATGTTAATCAGACAAATAGAAAAATCAAGAGAAAGGCCACTCAATACATTATCCAGGTCACTGATGATTGTGAATTATGAGGGTGCTAATTGCAGTCTTGGGATCAGTGAGTTGACTAGAGAGTATTCTTAGAAGGTAGAACTTACAAGTTTTATACCCTATGGATTCATCAAATTCAAAAATACATGCTACTCTGCAAGGGGAAAAGGCAAAAGATTGGCAGCAAAGAAAGGGTGGATTTTTTCAGTCCTCAGTCCTCCGCTCATCTTTGGGCAAGAGATACAGGAGTCTATCATTGTCACAGTTCTGTCGATTTTGAGCAGATACTGACAGTGACAAGCATTGCCTGTGAGTAAGGTGGAAACCTACTGCGGAAGAGCAAATTGCATAACCAATGACTGTGAAGGAACCCAAGACAAACCTCTCTTCGCAGCAGGTAGTGCAGGTATGACCAGAAGCCTAGACCCTGAAACTATACTTGTATACTTTTTCCAGGCAAGAAAAAATAAGCCTGCATCATAAGTAGCTCACACTCTGCCTTGGTGATATTCCGTGCCTTTGAATTACAATTCATATATTTGATACATTTCTGGGAGTTTTAAAGCATACCGTATTGCTAGTGATGGTGCAGAGGGGAAGAGCTATACCATGACACAGACTGTGAATCAGAGTTTGCTAGAAGACCAACTTGCCAACACAGCTGCCCAGCGCTTAAACTGGGCAGAGATGAAGGAATAAATTTTGAAAGCTCATCTTGGCATTTGGAGCTAAGATGACATTATCGTGAAAAATGGACTCTGTGCCATTGGAACTGAAGGACGTTTTCCCACAAGCAGCTTTCCCCACCCATTTCTTGATCTTCAACATTGTATTATATGACAAGGTAATATTTTTATGAACAACTTGAGTGTCTGTGTTCAGCCTTCCTATGAAATTAGTTTTCCCCCAAATGTCTGCTACCCGGTTGTTAAATTACTTCACGTCATGCTCCAAGTCTTATATAGTATACAACAATCACACAGGAACAACACTCTGCATAGCATTAAGTGCCAAATAGTCTCTGACACTCCAGTAGCTGAATGACAGCCAAAAACATATGCACTTGCTAAGCTTCCTTGCTGTCCTGATTGCCAAGTGAGCGCAGCTTGAGAAGCTCTGGCTTGCCAAGTGTCAGCACTGTGTGCTGCTATTCCTCTCTGTGAATAGAGTGTGCCCAGTGCCGCTACCTGGTGAAGGTATCCCTGAGAGTGAGAATCACCACTACAATTTGTATAATTACTGCAGCACCAAGAACCAAGCCCCTGTCATCAAATATTTATATAACTGTGCTAGCTCTTTCAGCAATGTTGAGCTTCAAAGTTACCTGATATGCTATTTCTTAGGGCCATTGTTTTCCTCTAAATATTTAAGTCAGATATGACATTTTTAAGAACTCAAGAGTGAAAAACCCAGGATGTTCAGGAAGATTTTACTCACAGGTCACCGAGCATGCACCAGAGAGCATCTCCTTGGATGGGAAAGCATCCTCTTTCTTCTTGTTTGCTAAACCTGCTTCTTCCTTGTCAACCATGATAAGCCATCTGATTTATGACTTATATGCATTAGCTAAGAAAGCTAGGACTCTATGGCAGAGTGAAAAGGAAACTAGAGGCCATCAAAGCCAACAGAATTGCACGATAGCCCAGATGTTTAAAATATCTATAGTTTTTACCCCTTCGCATGTCACACACAGCACAAAAATGTTATCTAAATTTTAGAACTCAATTGCTCAGGCACAGAACCTTAGGGATTGACGGTGGCTTCTGCTTTAACATGATAACTAGTTTTGTTGCTCATACCCTCCACCCCCAGACCTCAAGGGGATTGTACGTAAGAAGTAAAGACTTGAGAGAAGAGACAGAGAAATACCATTAGGGTCTGAGGAAGGGAACAATAGAAACGGCAAGAAATTCATCCAGAGAACAAAGCCAGTTTCACCAGATGCAGTAGAACCATATTATCGCTACAGCACAAAGTGAAAGTCAGATTCAAATTTCTCATTAGGAGGGTAATGTTCAAACTCCTACAAGTATTTACTTAAGAAAGGGCAAGAGGGCTATGTGCATTCTTAGCATTAAATTAAAATGGTGTCTGGGAGGGTATTAAAGAGTCCCCTACCACCGTTGTACCATGAAGGCAATGGGTCATTAGCCTTCATTAGTAAATCGGGGTCTTGGATAACCCTGTTTTCTGTCTGACTATAAAGACTAAGATACAGTCCATGCCACTTAATCTGGACCCAGGTAATAAGCACATCTTAATTAAGACGCCCTGCTGGGAACCAATTTAATGCAATATATATAATAGGATTTCAATTCTGCTTTGGCGTCTTTGTGCTAGATAATAAGGGTGGCTGCAGTAGCTTTATGTCACTAATTTCACGAACTAAATACAATCTCAGTATCTCAGCATGAGTATTTTGAAAGCTTGGAGGCGAAAAAAAAAAAAATGAAATAACATCAACTATTTTAGAATGGTGTTAAGGGACCAGCTTTTAAACTCCTTTTCATCAGTGTCTCATTTTTAGAAGCTATGTTTAAGTGCACTGATAATAGCATCAATTGATCTCTTCGTTCTTTGTGTAGCGGCTTTGTAGGCTGTTCAATATTTCTTGAATTAAAAAAAAAAAATGTTGTTTTACCCTAAATTCTTTTTCTCAGATGTGTTACTGAGAAAGATCTGCCTGGTATACTGTATTTGAAGAACAAAAGTGGAAATATTTAATAAAATTATCAGACTGGCTAGTTTAAATATTTTACTTTTTTGTTTATGATGAGTTATTTAATTTGTGCAAAGCAAATAGAATCCACTACTTATTGATCGATCTATCCATCTGTGTAGCTGTCCATTTGTCACTTGTTTAATCACCTGTTACTTTAGACCATCATTTATTTAAAAATGTTACATATTTATGCACTACTAGGAATGTATATTAACAAAGCAGTAAATCAGAATGTCGTACACATTACAGAAGACCAGCTGTTCAAGAACAAACTAGAGCAGCAGTGACTATGTAAATATCATCAGGCTCCGAGAGCAGTTCATGAGAGATTCATTCAGAACTTGGTAATTCGTTTCAATTAATTCTCAGATAACAGGTTGAGGTGATGTAAAGAAGTGAGAAAAAATTATTGTATTTCAAGATTTTATTTTAATATTTTTTCTTTTTTTTTTTCTTTTTCTTTATTCTTCTCTCATACAATATATCTGGACTGCAGTTTCCCCTCCTTTCACTCCTCCCAATCCTCACCCACCATCCTTCTCCACCAGATCATTGCTCCTCCTCCATATTTGAGTTTGTTTTAACTCAGAACATTTTTTAATTAGTCCGTCCCCCCAAAGAACAGCATGTTGTCAGCAAAATAAAGTATCATCTACATATTTTATTCTTTCATGTTAGCCTGATACCATGAGCTACATAAATATGTATGTCACATAGACACACAAATGTATGCCTTGCTTGTTTTTGTTGCTGTTCCCCAAACAGATCTGTGTCCTAACAATCTTGTAGATTTCCCCCCTTTTAGATAGGAAAGATAGAGGGGGACTGGTGGTGGCAGTGGATTTACACTTACATACTCAGAAGTGTGATTACCTAAATGAAAGCATGTCACAGACACTGAGATACACACAATCCAGGGGTTCATATACTGATGAGTTCTAAGAATAAAAGGCAGAATCCTTCACTATCCCTCCGTTTTATTTGTTTTGATAGACACTGCAAAGAATCGCTCATCAGTGAGCCTTGATTTTAATCATATCATACTTTGGGACACATGGGAGTCGAGATAAATGGCCATGTATGATTCAATTAGCTATTCAACAATCACTTGCATTTATGTACCTATCTAACGATATTTAACCCAACGATTTCCATTTCTTTCCTATCTTTAAAAGAAATTACATGCTTGAAAATGAGTCAGTTAATTCCATTTAATTCCTTATCTCAAACTCTTTAATTGTCATGTTGCTAGCAGTTATTTCAGGAATAAAGCTGGTTTGTGTACTAACTTTTGCTAATTTCAGGTTATCTCTAAAGTAAGTAAAGGTTGAATCATTTTTCTTTACATTAGTTTATTTATCACTTTACAGGCTAATCATAGCTCCCTCCCTCCTCTCTTCCCAGTCCTACCCTCACAGGCACTGCCCCATTCCCTTAAAGAAGAGTAGGCCTCTCATGGGTATCCACCCACCCTGGCACATCAAAGTTCAGCTGGACTAAGGGCATCCTCTCCCTCTGAGGCTAGACAGGACAACCCACCTTGTCGAAAGAGATCCAAAGACAGGAATCAGAGTCAGAGACAGAGCCCACACCCAATTGCTAGAGGACCCACTTAAAAAGCAAGCTGTACATCTGGTACATATATGTAGGGGGCATAGGTCCAGCCCATGCATGCTCTTAGGTTGGTGGCTCAGTCTCTGTGAACCCCCATGGACCCACATTAGTTTACTCTGTAGGTCCTTTTCTGGTGTTCTTGACTCTTCCAGTTCCCTCAATCCTTACTCGCATTCTTCCACTAGACTCCCAGAGCTCCATTTATTGTTTGGCTGTGGGGCTTTGCATCTGTTTCCATCAGCTGCTATTATCAGAAGACAGTTATGCTAGGTTCCTGTTTGTAAGCATCACAGGGGTAAGTAGTTGAGACATTTTCCCACACAAATGGAGAAGCAGAGGTTATTTTATGGAGTCTGTTTCAAACTTATGCCCATTTCATTGGGTGTAAGGAACTATGAATAATAACCAAGAAGTTTGTATAGTATTCAAAGTTTTGTGAACCATTTTATTGCTAATTTAATCTTCTGAATTCAATGCCTAATCTTTGAGGATACTTTAAGACTTCTCAATTTTGGACTAATAACTTAAAATTTAAAAAAAATTGACATCAAGTTACTTGCTCATTTAAAAGTGAACAAGTGAAATTTGAACTTATTTCTTTGCGAGTTTATATGACTTCAAATGACATTAATTTTCCAAAGAAAACTCTATGGACAGTTGTGAATGTTTGAAGCATGAAACTTTGCTATCTGTATCTGTAGACCATCTCTAAGACAAATAAAACATAAAAAATAAGATTCAACCATTATCATATCCCAGACTACCATTTTAAGTATGATGGCTTGTCATCTACCAGTATGCTTTTCTGGAATTATACTTATGATCACTGAGATAATCATGGCCATTGAGATAATTTTGCATTTTTCAGTATGTTATACCAAAATTGCTTCACTAACCATTCCAAATGGAAGGCTTTAGGTGTCAAATCTTGTATCAGAGATCTTGATCACAGCAAAGCATGCACAATAGGCGATGTAGTTGCTGCCACACTTTACCAGTGGCATACAAGTGGTTGTTTTACCCACAGAGTTATTACTCATCAATTTTTAATCTAAACAAAACAGAGTAACTGCTAAAGTATCTGGACTCTGGTCACTGTAGAGTCCCCCGACAGCCCAGTCTCTTCATCTACTGTTAATCTCCTTTGTTGAAACAAGTGTTAGTGTGATAACTAGGGTTTCACACCGTGTCTACTAATTCACCTTATAAAAGGTACGGATGCTATAAGAAGTGTGACAGTTGTGTTGTAGGGGGCCTTTTGGTACAACGCTAAGTGACTTAAGCTAGTTATGGAAACAGAAATATCATTTCTTCATTAATATATGGACAACAAAAGCATCGTTTGGTAGAAACAGGAGGACTACACGTAATTACAGGATAAGGAAGGTACAGAGGAATGAAGAAGGGAGGAGGCCGGATAGCAACAAGTAACAAAGTACAGGAAATGAAACAACACACTTTGGTCTATAACACAGTAGGGTGATTGAAGTTTAGAAAAGTTACTTATATGTTTCGTTAAGAGCTATAAGTGAATAAATTATTATCACAAAGTAATCATATAGGTTAAAGTAGAAATATTCATTATTTTGATTTAATCTTTAGACATTTAATATGTATGTGTGTGTATGTATGTGTGGGTGCATGTGTGTGTGGGGGAGGGTGCATATGAATGTGTGTGTTTGTGTGTGTGTGTGTGTGTGTGTGTGTGTGTATGTCTGTGTGTGTGTGACATCCTACTCCACAAAAGTCATAGTTTGTTAGGTGACAACTGAAATCTAAGAAAATCTAAATCTAAATATAATCAGTCTTAGAATAAAGGAGTAGAGTTTTCCCTGACTTGGAAGGAGATAAGGGAACGTACTGGAGTGGGAATGAATATTGTCAACAGATATGTGTATGCAAAGTTGGTTCAGGATATCCGGGTAGAATTCCTAAGCTCCAGAGTCAGAGGAGGATAAAAGAGATGCATGCCATTGCTATGGAGCAGAGAGACATGCCAGGGAAGGGTACCAGGAAGGGGGTGAGGACAGTAAGTTGTGATCTTCCTACATATAATCACTGTCCTGGTGTAGAAAATGCTCTGACAGCATTGAATCTTTTAAGATTTTGTTTTAGAGTGATTACTGTGATGCCTCAGTGTCCCAGATAGCACTGCAAATGACAGTTTCAACATTTGTCTAAATACTTGCAGAGAAGGTGGCTTTCCACTCTACAATCATATATGACTACTTTACTCTATTCTTTCTTATAAATGAAAACAATTGTTCCTCATAGAGTTTGTTCTAAGTGCTCAGGATGAGTTGAATGATTCAAATATAAAGCTGAGCTCTATTGATTTTTTTCAGTGTTTTCTTGTAAGTGCACTGCCCAAAAAATTAAAAAGAAAAATTCAAATAAAGGGACATCAAACTGTCAAATGGAAAATATACAATCGGGACTTTATTGACAATAACCTAAACATGTACAGTTGACAGTTGGTTGAAAATTTAATCTATCATGACTCAACGCTGTTTATGTATTTTTATTATATTTCCCACTGTGCCCATGTTCAGTTGTTTCAAAATTGAACAAGTAAAGACAAATTCTCCTTTTTCTGTATCACTTTTTTTTCTTATTCCCCCTGTAATACTAAGACACTGATGTTTTCCTGATTTTAATGGTTGGGACAGGCTGTATTGCTCTTTTTCTTACAGGCAGCATGGGACTTGAAATTTTACTAACACATAACTATTTTGGGAAAAGGGGAAATGAGCCTCTATGTTGGCTGATCCAGTCATCAAAACTTCACTCAGAATGACAGGGTGAGGTGGGGGTAAAGAGTGGGAGAAATTTCAAGATAGAATCCACAGGTATTATATAAATATATAAGGCTACTTCTTGATATTGGTTTGAATAAAGGTAATTCTCCTACCCTGGTTTTACCTTAGAGTCAACTCATATTGCTTTTTGATTCCAGAGATACCAGAGTTTTCATACGCTAAAAAGTAATTCAAAGTTTGCTCCTTAAGAAACTTATGGATACAAAGGAAAGCAAGATTGCCCATAGATACAGATATTCTTGTCTGGTCCTGAGCCATCTTTGTATTTTGATCTTCTGCAAGATAGTCCTCGAGTTGTACTATTTTCATAGAAATTGTTGTTTCTCTTAAATGAAATTTTTATCAAGCCGCATATCAAAAATGTTTCTTAATTCTTATCCTGTTGTCTTTAGTTACGTCCATCCTGTTTCAAATGACATAACTGCACTCTAATTTATAACTGAATAATATTCTTTTGTTGCTATGCTTGCTTTATTTTTTGTATATTCATCTGATAATGAGCATTTAGATTGATTTCATAACTTGGATATTTTAATGTGTTGTGTAAAAACAAGAATCTGTAGCTATCTGTGTCATTTGATGACTTTAAATCTTTACATATGTATGAGTGCTATGGAAAAATCATACTGTAGTTCTGATTTTAGTTTTATACTGCAATGCTGATTTCCATAGAGGCTAGAATGTATCCAATTCTTTACACTAAAATGTGACACAGAATTGATGTGTAATATAAACTTCATTCTCTCTTTTACACACAAAAGGATTTGTTGCAAATATTTTTAAGTCATCTTTAAATCTGATCCAAAAATACCTGGATATTTGTTAAAGAGTCATGAAAATAAGCAGTATGTTTTCCACAGCAAGAGTAAATGAACAATTCAGATGACACTGAGAAACAATTCAGAACACTGGATATTCTAAAGTAGCTGCTTTGTTGGCAGTTCTTCAAGGCAGTGAGACTCTACTCAGTGAGATATTTCAGTAACTGAAAGCAGGTAAGAGAAACTAAAATGGGGGAAACTTAGAAATACTTTATTTCCGTATGAAACTGAATTAAACTTTGCCTGTTGTAGCACGCCAAGTAGTCACTTAACTTCTTTAAACATAAGGCTATTTGCAAAAGGTGACCACGATAACTAATCTTGGTTTTTGTTGGGACTCTTACTAACAGTTCAGAGTAGTAATATATGGCAGTAAGGGACTCTCTATAGTCCAAGGTTTTCCACTTTAAGCTGAAATCACTTTCATATTTTCTACATTGAAAACTTCTCAACCAAGTTTCTTTTCATGTAAAAAAAAAGTCAAGAGATCCAAGATGACAGTGCGTTTCACACGGAGTATATGATATGTGATCCATGGAAGAGTGAATGCAGAATGACCAACAAGCAGTGGCTGTGGACCCCAAATCTCTTGTTTCCCAGGTATGCAGCAAGCCCACAATGAGGGAAACAGCGGGTCTAACCTCAGGTCACCAAGTTAATCCTGGGAAAAGTGCTGGAGTTCCCGCCAAAGCTCAGTCTTAACCGCCAGCCACCACATACTCCCACCTTCCGGTGGCTGATGCTATCTGGGTAGCAAGGTGTGCATCTCCCACCTCAGGCCCATGATACTGGAGATCCACTGAACCAGACCCATCTGCTGCTCCAACACACAACCAGTCTCCCCAAAGAGAAGACCTCTGAGCTCATAGGTTCTCAAAAAAGGCTGTGTCCAGTGAGCACAGAGTCTGAACAGAGTGTCTGGGCAGCTGGAGCTCATTAACTTAAAAGCAAGAAAGCCAGTAGAGGGGCAGACAACTATGGGACTTCCCCTGGTGAGAGGAGGACCCCCTCACCCACCCCTATCCCCGACCCCTGACAGTCCTGCGGATCACAAATCAAATAAGAGCTTCAGTTTCTTTATCTATTCTTCTACTGAGGGACACTTAGGCTGTTTCCATGTTCTGGCTATTATGAATAAGGCTGCTATGAACATGGTTGAGCAAATTTTCTTGTTGTGCGCTGGAGCATCTTCTGGGTATATTCCAAGGAGTGGAATAGCTGGGTCTTATGGAAGCCCTATTCCCAGTTTTCTGAGATAGCACCAGATAGATTTCCAAAGTGGCTGTACTAGTTTGCATTCCCACCAGCAATGAAGGAGTGTTCCTCTCTCTCCACATCCTCGCCAGCATGTGGTATCGCTTGAATTTTTGATCTTAGCCATTCTGATGGGTGTAAGATGGAATCTCAGAGTTGTTTTGATTTGCATTTCCCTGATGACTAAGGAGGTTGAACATTTCTTTAAGTGTTTCTCAGCCATTTGATATTCCTCTGTTGAGAATTCTCTGTTTAGTTCCAAGCCCCCATTTCTCAATTGGGTTATTTGGTTTGGTGGTGTTTAATTTCTTGAGTTCTTTATATATTTTGGATACATTTACACTATGGAATACTACTCAGCTATTAAAACAAGAAATTCCCAAAATTTGTGGACAAATGGATTGAACTAGAAATGATCATAATGAGTGAGTTAACCCAGAAACAGAAAGAGTCAAATGGTATATACTCACTTATTTTTGCATACTAGCCCAAGGGGCATGTCCCATGAAAATCTTCACTAACCAGGAAACTGGGACAGAGGGGAGGACATCCTATTGGGACTCTAGATGAGAGAAACATGAGAGAAGGGCAAAGTTGAAGGATCCAGAGGATCCTAGAAACCTATAAGAATATTATGATAGGCAGATTTGGGCCCAGGGGTCCTGCTCAAACTATGGTACCAGCCAAGGACAATATAGGCCGTAAACTTCAAACCCCTACCCAGATCTAGCCAATGGACAGGACATTCTCCACAGTTGAGTGGAGAGTGGGGTATGACTTTCACACATACTCTGGTGCCTCATATTTGACCAAGTCCCCTGAATGGGGAGACCTGGTGGCACTCAGAGGAAGGACAGCAGGTTGCCAAGAAGAGACTTGATACCCTATGAGCATATACAGGGGGAGGAAGTCCCCTTCAGTCACAGTCATAGGGGAGGGGAGTAAGGGGAAAATGGGAGGGAGGGAAGAATGGGATGATACAAGGGAGGGGATAACCATTGAGATGTAATATGAATAAATAAATAAAATTTTAAAAAAGAAAAAAATGAAACAAATAAGAGCCTCAGGCAATTCCCTGAGAACCACTGACCATCAGAGATCATACCCACCAATCCAACAAAGGCCCCTTCAGGAACATCTAGCTTTCTGTCCAGGAATTTTTCTATACCCCTGAGAATTCCAGTGGGCACACAACAAAAACTACTAGCCAATACTAGAGACAACCAGATGGCTAAAGGCCAGAATAAAAACACAAACAACAAAAGCCAGAGCAATGTGGAATCTCCAGAAACCAGTTTTCCAACAGCAAGCAGCTGTGGATACCATAGCACAACTGAAACACAAGAAAATTACATTAAAGATATGCTAATGAAGATGCTAATGGACTTTAAAGAAATACAGGAGATACAGTCAAACAGATTGAGGCTTTAAAAGGAGGAATGAAAAAAATCACTGAAAGAAATTCAGGAAAATACAAAGAAACAGGTAAAGAAAATGAAAAAAACTGTCTAAGATCTGAAGAAGAAACTGGAAACAATAAAGAAAGCACAAACTGAGGAAACCTTGATGAGGGAGAACTTTGGGAAGAAAACAGGAAGTGCAGAGATAAGCACCATCAACAGAATACAAAAGATGGAGCAAACAATCTCTGTTGTAGAAGATACAATAGAAGAAATTGATACACCCATCAAAGAAAATATTAAATATAAAAAATACCTGACACAAAATGTCAAAGAAATGAAGGACACTGAGAAAAAAAGAAACCTAAGAATACTACGAACTGAAGAGAGAGAGGATTCCTCAGGTAAAAGGCCCAGAAGCTATTTTCAACAAAATCGTATAAGAAACTTTCCCAAATCTAAAGAAAGAAATGACTATAAGCATACAAGAGGCATACGGAATGCCAACTAGATTGGATCAGAAAAGAAAATCCCCCTGATGTATAATAATCAAAACACTAAATGTACAGAGCAAAGAAAAATATTAAAAGCTGAAAGGCAAGAAGGTTAAGTAACATAAAATGGCAAGCCTATCAGAATCAGACCTGACTTCTCTTCAGAGAACATAAGAGCCAGAAGGCCTGGGCAGATGTCCTGAAAATTTTAACAGACCACAGATGCCAAGCCACAGGACTATACCCACAAAACTTTCAATCAGCTTAGATGGAGAAAACAGATATTCCAGGATAGGACCAAACGCTTTCTGTAAACAATGTCTATGCACAAACCCAGCCCTACAAAAGATACTAGAAAGAAACCTCCCTCCTGAGGAGGCTAACTTCACAAAACAAAACACAAAAACAAAAAACAACAACAACAAAAAAACCAAGATATCAATAACTTCACTACAACAAAACCAAAAGAAGACAAAATCACAAACATACCACCACAACCAACAACAAAATAAAAGGAATTAACAATCACTGGTTATAAATATCTGTCAAGATCAATAGACTCAACTCTCCAATAAAAAGACACGGAAACAGGGGCCATCATTCTGCTGCATACAAGAAACATACTTCAGCTAAAAAGATAGACATTTCCTGAGAATAACAGCTAAATAAGCTAGGAATGGCATTTGTGGTCCAGTTTCTAAATGTTAAGAAATTCCAGGCTTAGTTAGACTCTTGCATGGGACAGTCTAAATTGCTGGACCAACTGGGATTGGAAGCTTTCTTGAAAGTGTCCTGGGTGCTGTCTTGTTCTGATGAGGAACAGCAATTGAAGCACTTGGTGCTGGAACATGAAGGATACAGCATGTCAGTGTCCAGCATGCTGAGAGGAATGCATCCTGTCAGGTCTGATCTAATGTCAGTGTCTGATTCGTTCGTTCTGAAAGCATATAATTTCTCACAAGCATTATACAGTCCTAAAGTTATAAGTGTATAAGGTGTGCATGATACACAGAACAATTAAGTCTGGTTTTCTGCTCTTAGTATGAGCAGAAAAAAAAAAGACATATCTAAAATATTCATTTATACCATATGAAGAATGGCATCTAGTAGTAATTCATAGGGTTTCTGTAGCCAACAAGAAGTATTGTCTATGCCTAGACATTCATGTCTCAGTCAGTCTCAGAGCTGGTCCCATATAGTGGGATTAGCAATATAAGTTTCCTGCTTGTTCTGCAGTCTAAATTCTTCACATCCCTCCCAATCTCTTTCCCTCCCTCATCCCCTTTCCCTCCTTCCCTTAGTCCTCAGAAAGGGGAGCCCTCCTCGCATAACATCTGACTGCAGCCTATCAAGTCTCATCTGTACTACCTGTTGCCTCTTCCTCTGTAGCCTGGCAAGGCCCACCCTGCCAGGGGGAAGTGATATAAGTTGGGTGGCCAGAGTGCATGTCTGAAGTAGTCCATACTCTCCACATGAGGGATCCCCAAGGAGACTGTGCTACTACACCTGAGCAGAGTGTCTAGGACCACATCATACTTGGTCCTTGGTTGATGCTTCAGTCTCTGTGTTGTCATGTAGTTATCCTGTATTATGTGGCTAATATCAGGTTATGAGTGAGTATACACCATGTGAGTCTTTCTGGGTCTGGGTTACTTCACTCAGGATGATCTTTTATAGTTCCATCCATTTGCCTGCAAATTTCAAGATTTCCTTGTTTTTAATAACTGAATAGTATTCCATTGTGTAAAAGTACCACAGTTTCTTTATCCAGTCTTAAGTTGGGGGACATGTAGGTTGTTTCCAGATTCTGGCTATTATGAACATAGTTAAGCAAATGTCCTTGTTGTATGGTGGAGCATCTTTCAGATATATTCCCAGGAGTGGTTTGGCTGGGTCCTGAGGTAGAGTTAATCCCAATTTCCTGAGAATGCACCAGATTGATTTCCAAAGTGGTTGTACAAGTTTGCACTCCCAGATAAGGTAGGATAATTAGATAAGGTCTTCACAAACTTTAGAGACATGCAAAATATGGTATTTAAAAATGGTTTTATTATTTTAAAAAGTCACTGACAATGAGACAGCTTAACTCCTGGCAACACCCAGCCTACCTCAAAGAGGATGATGAGCATCAAAGAACCTCCTTATGGAATGGCTTCAAACGTGGCAAACAAACCACTGGGGGAAATGTCCTCATTTCTACCATAAACAGAATTCTGCCTAAAAAAGGGCAAACTTGGATTTAGGTAGAGTCGACAGCCAAACTCTGCTAAGACAGAGTAAGCAAGTCCTCAATAGTTCCTGCCTCACAATTATGTCTGTCAGATATATTGGGCTAGAAGGCTGAAGAAGATGTTCCAATGTTAGAGAGAGTTTTGAGTGACTATTCAGGTAGCAAACTGTCTCTGGTATCTTATTTGGAAAGCTACTAACCTGCACTCCCAGCATACTCAGATAATCAAACTTATTCCTTCTTAAGTCTCTGATGGTGTTGAAGACTAGGTAGCTTAGTTTTACAATGAAGCTTAGTTGTTTGGGGGGGGTTAAGATATTTTTAGGTCTAGATAGATATATTAAGTTGATAATGACAAGCTGTGATGGAGATTGATTTCCATTCAGAATTTTAGATGCTCCAAGATAGGAAAGAGGTTTTCTTCAAGGCTGTTAAATACAAAAGCCAAAACACTAAGAATGTAACATTTATATAATTCCTGATTGTATCATGATTCTTCTTGCTATAGGTAGTTTACTATATATATGTGTACTAATATAAATGTATCTGTAAAAAATTTAAAAATTATAAAAAAAAGTAAAGCAGTGACATGTTTTACCTGAAAAACAGAACAAAACAACAACAGCCTACTGACTGGGAAAAGATCTTTACCAACTCTATATCTGACAGAGGGCTAATATCCAACATATGTAAAGAACTCAAGAAATTAAACACAAACAAATCAAATAATCCAATTTAAAAATTGGGTACAGAGATAAACAGAAATCTCAATAGAAGAATATCAAATGGCCAAGAAGCACTTAAAAATGCTTAACATCCTTAGCAATCAGGGAAATGCAAATGCAAGTGACTCTGAGATTCCATCTTGCACCTATCAGAATGGTGAAGATCAAAAACTCAAGTGACAGCACATGCTGGCAAGGATATAGAGAAAGGGGAACACTTCTCCATTGCTGGTGGGAGTACAAAGTTGAACAACAACTTTGGAAATCAATATGGTACTTTCTCAGAAACTTGAAAATAGCTGTAACTCGAGACCCAGCTATACCACTCCTGGGCATATACCTAAAAGATGCTTCACTGTACAACAAGGACACTTGCTCAACTATGCTCATAGTAGTTTTATTTGTCATAGCCAGGTACTGGAAACAACACAGATGTTCCTCAACCCAAGAATGAATAAAGAAACTGTGGTACAGCTACACAATTGAATGCTATTCAGCTATCAAATATCATCATGAATTTTGTAGGCAAAGGGTTAGAGCTAGAAAAGATCATCCTGAGTCAAGTCACTCAGATCCTGAAAGACAGGCATGGTATATTCTCACTTTTAAGTAGATTTTAGCCAGATGATACAGGATAACCATATTACAATCCACGACCTTAAGAAGCTAAGTAACAATGAGGAACCTAGGGAGGATGCTTAATTCTCATTCAAAGGGCAAATAGAATATACTGGAAACTGTTGAAGAGAGGAAACAGGATAGGAGTCTAACATAGAGGGCCTCTGAAAGAGTCCACCCATCAGGGGATCAAAGCGGAAGCTGAGCCTCACAGCCAAACTGTGGGCAGAGGGCAGGGGGACTTATGGAAAAATAGGGGGATAGAAGGAACTTGAGGGGACAGAGGCGCCACAGTAAGACCAACATAGCTAGCAAATTGGGGCCCAGGGAAGTTAGTGGAGACTGATGCACCCAACAAGGATCATCCGTGGAGAGGACCTATGCTTCTTGCTCAAATGTAGCAGATAGATATGTCATTCTCCATGGAGGTACTCTAGTAATGGGGAGCATGGGATATTCTTGGCATTGACTCTGTGGCCTACTCTTTGATCACTTCCCCCTTGTGGGGTGTCTTACCAGGCCACAGAGGAAGAGGATGCTCGAAATCTTGACTTGGTAGCCTGGGGTCAGTTGATAGGAGAAAAGGGCTCCCCCATCTCTGTAGACCAGGGCAGGAGCCTAGAGGGGAAGATGAAGGGGGGGGGGTAGGACCAGGAGGAGATGAGGGAGGGTGCTACAACTGGGATGTAAAATGAATAAAAATTTTAAAATAAATTTAAATTAAAAAAGAATTTCATATATTAAACAAAGAAGTCAAATATATTTTAAGTTAATGTGTCAAGCAAGAAACATTGTGCCTGTCAAAGGAGAAAGTAATACCCAATAAAATTAGAGAAAAATCATTGTCTATGGACATTTTTTTCAGCATGGAGAAACCAACAGTCGACATAATAGTAGGAGCCAGGAGTAGAGCTACATTAGTACACTAGAGAACAAAAGTGATTCACTTCAGTGGTGAAGGTACCAGTAAAGAAGGCAGGTCGTTCACCAGAAATGGCCCGAAGATATTACTAAGAAAGGCAGAAATGTATTCCTGTAGTGTTTGTTGTCATCTCTGTCTGTTAACTCTGAGCATCCCTTATGATACAGAATATTATAGATTTGGAGGGAAAGAAGATGAACTAGGACTTATTAGGTGTAGATAAAAAATTAGAGGAACGTTCATTATAGTGGAGAAGCATTAATTTATTTGTCAATTTGGTAATAAAATCAGTGGAAACTTAAGTTTTTCATGCCTGGGTAGTGACCCCATAACTTGGAACAACTAAACATCAGAATTCAGAACGGTGTCACCATTCCTACTTTTTTCTGTCCTTGGACTCACCTGCTCTGAGCTGAAACTTACTTTTCCCATTACTGAGTCAGAAATCTGAAATGCCATCTCACCATCCCAACTTTCATGTCCCTTAATGTCCCCTGCAGTTTCCATTCTGCTCCCTCTGTCTTGATACATTCATCTCTCTAAGACAGTTTCAATAGGCTTTTCCTTGTGACGGTTATTCTCAGGTTCTGTCCTTCCGATGCCTTCATTTTTCTCAAGGAGGCACAAGCTTCCTGAATCCTAAATCAGCCATGAGGCTTATCGCTGAATCTGTACCATGGCATCAGGCGACAATTTATAATGTAAATGCGTCTGCCTTGCCATTGATTGTCTTCCAAGACTTCCATCAGCTTCCTAGATACCTTTGTTTTCTACTCCCAGCTGTGCTAAATTGTCGGTGTGCTCCATGATTTCTCGGGGTGTCAATATCTGAACGTGTACTCCATCACACCCTTGATATTCTCTCCCATTAAACAGGTGTGCCTGGAGAATGGCGGTTGGCACTAGAAGGGTTTATTTAAGAGCCAATATTGTGGATTTTTAAGTTTCATACTTTGATACCACACCTCCCCAGACCCCCAGGGCCCAAATCATGAGATAATCTCGTAAACATCCATTTCACACAGGACAGCTATGATATGCCCAGGCTTCATAATTACCTAGGCTTGGTTTCTGACTTTAGTAATGTGTCATCAAAAAGTCAGGCAGGTTAGTCAACCTCTCTTACTCAGAAAACCTCCAGTCAAAGAATGATGTTTTTGTATACTAACATAACAGGTTTTGTATATCAGGTTGATGTCCACTTTTTATGAAAAAAATATGTTTAAACACATTCAATTCAGCATACAGCACAGATAATAATTATATCTTTTATAAACTTATCATTCACTTCTGTTCTAATGACTACTAATAGATTGCTGTGATAGATGTAGATCAGTGCTGTAAGTTACTAACCTATTTACGTGGCATTCATGTTGAAAGAAAGCAAGTTCTCAGTTCTCAGAGGAATTTTATCCTTTTCTATACTCCTAATCTCAGCACTAGCCCAGGACACCATATTTTATGAAACACTCAAATTCCTGTTAAATAAACAGGATTGATGAGACATCTATTGTGAAAACGAATTTCATGTATCAGTATTCAAGGAAAGTCCAACTGTGTTGTGCCACAAAATGTCATTCTTTTGGGAAGCCACAATTAAATAAAAACTCCCTGGGAAATAGTTTATATACAGCAGCTTGTTGTGAAAATCAGGGCTGCCCTTGTTTGGAAGGTACAAACAAAGGCCCATATCTGGCTTGCAAAGCTCTGTAGTATACTGTCCTAAGCATTGGCCCAAGTATCTCCACCCATAATAAAGCCTAAAAGCTCCTATTATAAGGAAAATGAGGGAGGTGGGCTGGAGAGAGAGAAAAGGGAGGGAGGAAATAAATGATTGTAGTTATATTTTAATTAAATGTAAATATGTCTGATGATCTTGGAAAGACACCTTAATATCCAGTGAATCATCAGCCAACAAGCTTTTGTTTTTACAGGAACAAAATTTTGAAACAAAGAACGCTTAATAAACTAATTTGTATTAGAAGTGCTTCTTTTATTCTTCATCTGTGGAAGTTACTGGAATAAAATGGACATACACAAGAACTTGAAATAGACTTGAGTGTGAATCCCCACAACACGCTGAACATGGTAGTGTGTACCTGTAATTCCTGGGCTTCTACAGGGAGAAGGCAGGCTGCAGGAGGATGTTCTTTCCTGGAAGCTCAGGCTGTACATAGCAGTGAACCACAAGGAGACCCTGTTGTAAAGATTGAAGGCCAAGATGAACCCTGAGGTTGCTCCCCAACATATATATATATATATCACAGGTTTATAGATCTCAAGGCATGCATTAAAGAAGTCAATGTTGTCACAATGACATATAGAGTTTATAAGCATAATATGAAAGACAGCCATTGTCTATACAAATATATATGTAAGAACTAATACATTTATTTTGTGTAGTACTTCTTATACATAATTTATATATACAATAATAATTAATAAGTATGACTAATTATATTCATATGTGTATAGAGAATGCTCTTTTGTATAACTTTATGTACATATTTATTATTTATTTATACATAATCTGTTGTACATGCACTCAAATCACCAACATAGTAACATACACAGGGATTTAGGTCTATTGTAATATATTGGTAAGTATATCTATAAAACTCGAAAATATTTCAACAGATATACATAAGTAATCAAACTTTTTTCTTTTGTTTCAGTGTTCTGGCTTTAAGATTCAGCATCATAAATATTTTAGGATGGAACTTTACAGATTAAAAACTATCCCCATTTAACAAGCCCAGTCCTGACTCGGTATATATTTTATTATCATTGTCAAAAATCAAATTACAGAAAATCTCAGCTAATCTTCCATGACCTGGCTCACAGCATTGTTAGTGAGCAGAGTACACAGATATGGAACATTCATTTTAAAATGTAGATAACATTAATAAACAGTGGCAAAGTGCAGCATATTCAGAGGTTGCCTCAGAAAAGCTTAAGGGCGATTGAATTTTCAGCCACTGGGGGTGAATCCTCAGTGGTAATAACCTGACATTAGGAGTGTTTTTAGTTAGTTCACGCATTTCCAAATAATATATTTCTATCATTTTTCATCTCACAATTAGAATACTAATATCACTTAATGGGTGTTCTGAGAAGTGAAAAGGTCAAAATCGAGGTTATAAGGGCTAGGGTGGAGATCAAATATATCTATTTCAATATTTTTCTTTTTTCTGTTTCTTTATTCTTTGTTCATATAATACATGCCGACTACAACCTCCCCTAACTCCTCTGCTCCCAACTTCCCACCTCCTCTTTTCCTCAGATCCACTCCTCCTCCTTTTTCCTTCAAACAAAGAAAAGGCCATCCAGTGCTGTCATCCGAACATGGCATCAAAGTAATGAAAAAGCATAAACCCTCATATCAAGGCTGGACGAGGCAACCCACCATCAGGCAAAAGAGAGACAATGCTGTTCATACTGTTAGGAGAACAACCAAAAATCCCAAGCTACACAACCATAACACATCAGCAGAGGACCCACACAAGCTCCATAATTACCACTTAGCCTCTGTGAGCCCCTATGGGCCCTGTCTTGTCAATATCCTGTGGCTGTGCATTTGTGTTGCCCTCAACCCCTCCAACCACTCTGCTACATCCCCACAATCCTTCCTTCCCTTCTTTTGCACGTATCCTTAGGCTCTGCTACATGTTTGGCTTTAGGTCTCTGTATTTCTTCCTATCAGCTACTGAAGGAAGCCTTTCGGATGACTTTTGGGCTAGGAAGCAATCTAGAAGTATAGGATAGTATTTTTAGGACTCATCTACAGAGGAATTAACTTACTATTGTGAATAAAGACCCATGCTTAAAGATAAACACCTGAATTACATTTTTAACACTAAATATATTTTAAAAACAAATACGTTGATTTTCAAACAATTGAGACAAGTCTTGAGGGATCATATTTATTCTCTGTTTCGGTTTTAACTGTCAACTTCACACAAACTAGAATCAATCACCTTGGAAGAGAGTCTTAAAGACAACCGTATACAGATCACATTGGTCTGAAAGAGGTCTGTGACTTGCTTGCTAAATGGTACAGGAAGTAGTGTGGGCAGCACCATTCCTTAGGCTGAGGAGACCTTGTATGGTATATGAATGAAAATCAGCAGAAGCAATCAACTAAGAGGAGTTTATTCTCCATGTTCCTGTCTGGAGGTGTCATGTGACTAGCTGTTTGGAATTCTGCCTTGAATTCTGAGTAAAGACAGACTGTGACCTGTAGTTGTAAGCCAAGTAAACGTTTTCTTTCCCCAGTATACTATTTTTTGGGGGGGAATAAATTATCACACCAACGTAAATGTAACTAATACGTTCTCCATTTCATAGGCTGTTTGGTCGCTCTTCCCTACCCTGCTGATAGTGCTGACGATGAAATGTGCTCTGCTAATTGGTAGTTTGGATTCACATTTTGAATGGTAGGAGGGAGAGATATCTGTAAAATTGGAACTGGAATGCAACAAGACATCTGTACTGTTTTTTCCCCAAATCTTTGAGATCATAATATGCTTTCTTATTTTCCCCATATCTTACTTTCCTTGGAACCTCTCAATGTATTTAGACATCATAACTTTATCCTGTAATTCACATTAAAAAAAAAAAAGTTACATTGACTCATGGATTGATTGATTGTGCCTGTGAAGTGTACATGCATATGCCAAGGTGCACACTGAGGTCAGAGGACAACTTTCTGGCCTGTCTTATGTCATTTTAAGCAAGCTGATCAGAGTTACATATATCAGAACATTTCCTTTCACAAACAGCACATGATGGATATTTGCAATACTGAAAATTGTCACTTTTCTCAAGTATAAAAATTACATTCCCTTGCATTTCCAATCTATAGGCATGCCTTCCTCGTGGCACTACACAGGGGAGTAAGTGATATGCAACTTGTGTTTTTTTGTTTTTGTTTTTGTTTTTTGTTTTTTTTTTTGCAACTTGTTAACAATGACTTAGATGCTGTATAGGATGTGGAATGACTCAGCACTGAAGACTTGAACTCCCTGCTTTCTGCCTTCTAAACTGCCAAAGAAAACCTATTTGTAATTGGGAATTAAAAATGACAGCAAATAAATAGAATATCTATTTGAAGTAATGTGGCTCAGTGCTGAAGTGCTTTTCCAGTGTACATGGTTTTAGATTCAATTCCTGCTATCATAATAGAGAGAAAAAAGCTAAATTTTGGGTTGAAATACAGCACAGTAAAAAAATACCTATCCTATAACTCTTGAGAGTTAAAAATTCATTTAAAGAATAATAACTCCAATTTTCCTTTCCTTTTGAAATTTCAATATTGATACCAAAGTTACTAGGGCAGTTTCCTCAAAATTCCATGTGTACTTTCACATATAACTTTCATTTTATGTCATATAATATTTTAACATGATAAATATTACATATTTAAATATTCTAAACCATTCTATTATTTTAACTACAAATACACTTGTAGAAGGAATTGATAATTTAAAATTTTAAATATCTCATTTATGTTCAAATAGTATATTCTTGCTTTTAACTACGTCCATGATCAGCCAGTCCAGTGAGATGGATTCACTTTTAGGTCCTGGTAACATTAATTGTGCATGCAACCTTCTAGGACAATAAAGTACAGGAGGAAGTGTCAATGCCAGTATTGGTTGAGGGTCCCATGATTTTCAACTCATCTCTCCTTTGTTCCTATTGTAAAATTTCTGTGCATTAGTTTCCCATTGATATAAGATTCAGAGTAAATGAACAGTTTTGGCTTAAGTACAACAGAAGGGGAAAGAGTCTTGGGAAACTTGAAGTAGAGTCACCTTCCATGGGTGGAGCACAAAAACACTTCATAACCACTATAAATGTTTATACTGTGTCTCACTGGTTGCCTAAAACTTGACCCAATCAGACTGCACAAAGTTGTCACATGGAGCTTGTTAGTGATTGTTTCTAAATAATAAAAAATAGACTGAAGAATTCTCCTTCATATGATGTGCAGGATGTAAAACAGACTTATGTGAGGGTGTGCTGTGTTTTTCTGATGGAAACAGATTTGTGAGAGAACAGGTGATGTTTGTCCACTAGAAAAGGAATCACCTCTTGCAGGGGCATGGTCTTTGCCAACTGATAAACATCCTAGTAAGGACTCTGGGAGGAGAGTTATATTTGAGGCCAAAACAAGAGGCTTGGAATATTTTTAAAATAGCTTTTTGGTCTTGACTGTTATTGCTCCACTTCGAGACACTCCTAGAGAGAATCCTTCCAGAGAATGAGTTGAGGTTCAAGCTGCTACAGTTGCTGTCAACTTTGCTGAATTGCTGGTTTGCTGTTTAATGGGACTGCTGGAATCCTGTTGACTACACCAGTGGAATCACTCCCAGGAACTGAGTCTAAAAAGGTTTACTTCTCTTCCAATTAACATTTTCCCCCTCCTATGTAGGGTAGGTAGCTTGGAAGGGAGGTGTGCACATTAAAGAGCCTCAAATAAAATAGGTTTGCAAAAGTCAAAGCCTACACTGATGTGCCACATAACCTGAAGATCCTCTTCACATTCCAGCTCTCCACGGAACCGCGTCTGAAGTGAGTTGACAATATCAATCCCATTTAAATGGAAACAATATCCTCCCCTTAAGATTGTTAGGATGAGAGAATTGGATGAGAGATAATCTGTTAAATACTGACCTGAGAGGATTAAAATCCTAAATGAATGAAAAATTCAAGAAATAAACAGAAAGATTAACATGCAAAATATAAAAAATTATTTGAATAGACATTTTTCAACCAAAGAATAAATTACCAGTTACTATGTATATGATTCCTCTGTATCTATAGCCATTGCAATAATGCAAATTGACAGTAAACTGAATTTCATTCCATCTCTGTGTAGCTACTGTCAAACCAATAAAACATACATACAAACAAACAACAAATAAAAATAAGTGCTTCTGAGGCTGTGTAGAAAAAAGAAACCATGCCTTCCTAACAGGCTTCAATGTAAGTTAGTAAAGCTTTTATGGAATTCTGTTTGAAGTTTTCTAAGAAAATTAAAAACAGAACCACTGTATGATTGAGATAACTCTTCTGTAATTTATATGAAGAAAATAAAGTCACCATACAAAATATATTTCTGCATGTCTGTGTTTTCTGTTTGTTCATTTTACCAGTGTTTATATCATTCAAGTTAGGGAATTGGTCTAGGTGCCTACCAACAGAAGAATTAATAAAGAATATAGTATTTGTGCATGAGGGTGCTTTATTACCCCCATAAAAGGAAAAATTGTGTAGTTTACAGGAAAGTACATGTACATTATATTAAACAAAATATGATAGAGACAGAAATCCAAAACATTATTTTAAATGTTGAGACAAGCAACAGAGGGCAGTGGGGAGAGAAGAAAGGAGAAAGTGAGGAAAAAAGAAAGAAAGAAAGTAAGGAGGAAGAAAGAAAGGAGGAAAAGGTGGAAGAGGAGGAGGAAGTGGGGGAAGAAACAGAATGGTCCAAGGAGTCCAGAGCAGAGAGGGGAAAGACACTGTAAAGATCTGAACATGCTCAAACTGTGATAATATATGCATAGATGTCGAAGTGGACTAATTATTGGTATAATTAATGAGTTAATAATAAAATAGAAAAGAAACGAAGGCTCCCCACTCCTGAGTTTACAGGCAAGATGAATCCAGTTTCATCAATGTAATGTAAAAGGTAAAACGTGAACTGACTTTACATATAGAACAAACACATACAAAGCTTTTAAGTATGAGTGAAATACCCACCAACAGATATTTGAGGATCTGAAATAAAAACAGTGGGCCATAAATAAAAACTCAAGAAAAGAATAATAACCTATAAAAAGAAGAAATCAATTATAAATTGAACCACAAAATGAATATAAGACTAATTTCATGTTAGCCAGGATATATAATGTTCATTTTCAGAATGCAAGTAACATGTTTGGTTTAAGTCTCCATTCATGTACAGGTTGCTGAGAACTAATGTCTCTTTATAGCTAAGAATAGCAGAAAAAATCAGAAGAGATCTCTGGCCTCTTCCAATAAGGCTTTAAACTCCGTCATGAGGGCTCCATTCATGGCTTAATTACATTCCTCAGGCTCCACCTCCTATTGCAATCACATTGAGAATTAGATTTCATATTTACATTTCAGAGTACAGAGTCACTCAGTCTGTGACTCTACCTTGGATTGGCTAAGTTTTTTTTTTTTTTTTTTTAAGTGAGAATTGCACATAGAAAATTTTATATTGTTTACATTTTGTTCTGTTTTTAAAAGGGTGAACTTTGTTTTGTTTGGCAGCTCAGTGTCATGATGTCAGCATTCTGCTTCCTGGGCTAGCTTGTTTTCTAAACTCTTCATGTTGGTCTACAGTAATTATTATTCTAGAGATAGTTTTACTGGCTTCTCTGATAACCTGGATGTTCACTGAGCCATTTCACTCTGGTTGGTCAACACTCAAAAGACTCTCAGCTTTGTGGGAGCTCTGAGAATTATTTTTAAACTTCATGCTAGGATACCTTTGGTCAAGTTCACAGAATTATTTCCTACACACTCTGCTCCTCTTGCATTCAGTATGGACTCAACGGACGTCTTGTCTTCAGACACATGGGACCAACAGTTTCATCTTTTTCAGTAGTGAGCGTTGAGAATCTACCAGAGTCTGTTTTAACTCTGAGAATCCTAGCATGAATCTGAGCATTGTTTAGGTTTTCAGTCTGTGCCTGAGTTCTGTCCAGTTTCTTCTAATGAAATACTGGGGAGATTTTAAGATTCATTTCATTAATTACTCTTTCTTAGACACTGCAATTCTATGCTGACAAATGTACAATAGCTGGCCTTATATTTTGGTCCTTATATTTTGCTTAGTTTATTTGGATAGTTACATTAGAGACCTGAATCAGTTATGTTATCACAATAGAAGTTGGATATTTAGGTTTCACTAATTGAGAAACTGTAATGTCAGTGACACGAATGTGATAGTCACTTAAAGAACTGGTGCTTTTATTTCATAAGACATGATACGATCAGTCGGGTGTGGTGGTGCATGTCAGCACCCCGGAGGCAGAGGCAGGTGGATTGCTATGAGTTCGAGGCCAGCCTGTTCTACAAAGTGAGTCTAGGACAGCCAAGGCTACACAGTGAAACCCTGTCTCGAAAAACCAAAAGCAACAACAACAACAACAAACAAAAACAAAAGAAAACAACAACAACAACAAAAAACCAAAGACATGATAGGATCAAAGAGAGTGATGATTGACATGATAATTAAGAACGCTAAAAGTAGATCACACTCACTGGACCCTCAGTGTACTGCAACATTCTATGAACCTTGAAAGGTGAGTTAATCAATATTTGTCTCTCAGGTTTCTGCTTAGCGATATCCAGTTTAGTCTACTTCAAGGAAAAGACAAAGCCAAGAAGAAGTGCATAGAGGAAGTGAGGATGGCTCTTACTGGGTATAGAACTTGGAAATCAAGGTGAGTGTGAGTACACCTATTCTCTCTCCTACCTCGTGCTGCTGGTAGGTCCTCCTCCTCCATATTATCACTTCCACCTCCTGATTCTGACATCACCTCCTTCTCTTCTCTTTTTCATTTTTCTTCTTGCCTATCACTCATTCTTTTACACAAGCACTCACTCAAATCCACCATATAGTGTTACTGTTTGCCTACTACTAGGAAAGCCTAGAACCAACTCACTAAATAATGTTGACAAGTGTTCATGGTAAGCCCAATCCTGAACGAACTCCAAGATGTTTATCAGAGATAAGCATTCACCTCACCAAGGGCCATGTTTTTTTCTGTATGGCTGAATGTATTTTCTGAAATCTTCGTTTTGCTTCCCACTCAGTGTGATTTGTTGATGGCTGAAGTTAGACTCAGGAAGCATCTAGAAATGCAGTAATAGGTGGCAGATGAAAAAACTTGTCTTGGCCAAGGAGGAAGCATTCCACAGTATGTTCGTGCTTCTTTGGTCAGAACTGAAATACATACTTAGTCATCCAAGAATCAATTGTACCAATTTCTGGCCTGAATGGATGATGCATCCCTTACAAGGCATTTCAGGTAGCTCTCATAACCCAATATACTAATTTGATGAGTTGCAGAGGTGTGTGCAGGCATGGGTCAAAAGAACAGAGTTTCTGTCAATGGGAAAGGAAAATGTTAGTTGGCAGACACAAGTATTTGATTCCAAATTGATGCTTTCCATCAATACTTTTCAATGGCATAAAAGATAGTCTTTACATGCCTGTACTAATGTCAACAATAATTTATCGTAACTTATTTTTCAGTTGCCTTTTATGAGTAATAATTTGCATTTCCCGTCTATTAGTTGGTGCAGAGATGTGCTAATGATCTAGGATGGCACAACCCATGTCATGATCTGTTTTAGAGGCCCATTGGGTAAGTTGGGGGAATCTGAAAGGGGTCATCTTGTCTGTTAAGTGATAACTTGAGAAGAAAACACATTCTCCTTGAAGTATAGAGAGGTAGTTCTCTCTTGGCCCCTCAGAGACATGTACTGGGGCAGAAATAAGTGACAGCGAAAAGGAAAGATCCCTTGCATCCCAGGATAAGAAATCATTATGCCAAAGTCAGCTCTTCACAGTTTGGCTGTGCTTTGATGTTAGCCAGAGTTTCCCAAGTGAGAAAAGCATAGGGATGAGGGCAAGGGAATAAAGAAATGGCTTCAGTTACCAGGTCTGAGGAAAGCAGCGAACAGCACATCCATGTAATATTTAACATGGTTTTTCCTCCTAGGAGCTGAAGTTGCATCATTAGAGTGCACGTACACAGTTGCGTTACAGGTTCAAAACAAACAAGAAGGGATGCAAGAGAGGAGCTGACTCACTGAAAGGTTTATAAACACTCACCCAGAGCCAAATTGCAAGAAGAATTCATGTAGTTTACCTGGGTGTTTTTAATAAAAATTGTATTCTCTGGCTGATGTGGCCAAATAGGTTCCAGTTACCCACTGACAGTCAAGCCATTCTTCCCTCAGGTGGCTCATAGCTGAGTTTTGTGGCAAGAGTTTACCTCAGTTGTTGCCAAGTGAAAACAAGATGAAAACAATCATCCAGATAGTGGTCTGTCTAAGAGTATAGATACTCATCTTTATAATCCAGTTTAGTCTAATTGCTTATGCCCAACCTAGTGACAGACTCACTTTGATCACAGTGGTGTTCTCTTGTCCACTCTTGTGACTGTCATGTTGCTCACTTTCTCCTAGTGTAATTCTGTTATTCACTGACGTATACACGTAAACGTCTTATTACGTCTAATACAGGCAAATGTGTTTCTTACAGTCCCTCTTCTTTGAAAAATGACTTAGGTAACTCACTTTTTAGAATGATCAGTCATTTGACTAGTTTTGAGGGTTTTTCTGGATAGTGGAACATTCAACATATAAACTTGAAGAGTCCCAGTCAACCAGAAAAGCCCTGTATCTTAGTGACACAAGTGCTACATATATTGAAAGTTCTATTAAGTAACTGGGAAGATATGTCAGTTGGTCAAGTGAGGTGTGTATCTATAACTCCATTGCTGTAGTGTGTGTGTGTGTGTGTGTGTGTGTGTGTGTGTGTGTGTGTGTGTGCGTGCGCACGCATGTATGTGTGTGCTATGTAGAATGATAGACAGGGAGGTCATTCTATTATATGCAAACTGGCAATTTTTGTGGATCTGTAGTAACCATCCTTATGTCCAAATATACACAGTTACACACACAGATGTGTAAAAATTGAATCAGTTCCAGTTTTCTCTCATCTTATTTAAGATTCTATGACTTAGAAGATTTGAAAGACCCCATCCTCAAGTAAATATTTTATAGACAGAAGAGATCCTTCCAGTGAAATTATTTGCCTGGGGTGATGATTAAAAAGAGAACACTCATAAGTTATCACTTAGGCTGGAAGAGAGAGGGAGGGAGGGAGACAGGGAGAGAGAAAAAGACAGAATGGCAGAGAGAGAGAGACAGATAATGACAGAGTCAGGGGGACAGAGAGACAAAGAGGCAGAGAGGCAGAAAGACAAAGACAGAGATTGATTTCTTCCTGTGCCTATGTGTTTGTTCTGGTCTTTCCTTCTTAGAAAGCCACCAGGATTCAATCACAGAAGCTCCACCTTAATGACTTTATCTGTTAATTACCTCCCAAAGGCCTCATGTCTAAACACCATAATCAGATTAAGTTTCTATCCTCTTAATTCCTTACAACTGGGACTAAGTTTCAACACAGGAAGCTTTAGTGAAGACAAACTACATCTAACCCATAGCCACAGCCAATATGACCTTCCTTTCCTATACTTTCCAACCCTTTTCCAAGGAATCGAATTGAGGTAACGAATTCTAAATAATGAAAGGACTATAGTTTATTTGGATCACACCTGGAAAGAGTTTCTAATCAATCTCTCCAAAACACCCCTCGTTGACTCAATGCAGTAGCTTCTATAAAGGGATAATTTTCACAGATGGTGCAACTATAACATGGCAGAGCCTCTGACAGCCTGGGTCCCCAGGTGACAGTTCTCAGCAGAGACCCATGCTGGAATGCATGCAACATTTAGGACTACAGAGAAATAGAGTCTGTTGTTCCGTGAAAATGAGATTTGCATGTTGTTAGTAACCCAAGCTAGCCTCTTTGTTTTACCTCAGTGCGGGTTAGTAAAAAAATGAGTAGAAAATGATCACGAACAAGGAATACGAGGCTGTGAAAAACAAGCATTAGGAAAGAAAAAAAAATCCTTAAAACAGTGTTGTGGTAAGACCTGGTGAGCTTGAAACTGTCTTTCTGAAGCGGAGAGAATGAAACATATTTGCAGAGAAACCAGAAAGTTGTGTGACATGAGAATACTCATCTACAGAGTAGCCCTGCTACATATAATTGCCATGGCACGAAAAAGATTGATCAAATCCTGTTCTGTACTTTATTGATCCATTGTCTAGTTCCACCCACTTCTACAGAGAAGTAATAATGTTTATATTGCACCTGTCCTTAATTCCTGCTCATCACTCATTTGCCTATCAAATTCTCCCAGCCTGCTTCTTAAAGGAGTTTTGATATGCTCTTGCAAATGTCACAGCGACAGAGGTCCAAATCCACCCTCCAAATGCAGAGCAAGTGGTGATTGTCATGGCTTAAAGAAAATCACATTATGTAAAACACTTTACAGCTATTCTTGAATGAATCATGCAATTCCAAAACAAGGGATGTATGCAGAGCTCTTATGGGCGAGGAAAAACATAGAGTGCCATAAGGAACACCCAAACGCAGCCACTATTATTGATGATACAGAATTAAAGTTGTCAAGCTGGAGTCACCACCAGCAGTCTAATTTTTCAAGGACTTTTAAAAAATCATTTTAACTCCTGTCATGGTTCAAATCATTGGCAGGGTCAGAATTTGACTTTGAGCTTCAGATTTGGAAAATCAAGGAATTCAAAGTGAATGTCGGCCAGCATCCCTCAGCCTCCTGTGACTTTCCCTGATGACTATAAATGGAGCCTGCTTTTGAAAGCAAGCCCAGATTTCCTTAAAACATGTTCCAGCCCCTTGAAATTCACCAAGGGTATATTTCAAATGAAGGCTGCGCTTTTCTCTGTGCTCTCCTTGAAGCATCCTCTGTGTAAGCATTCCAACTCCCTTGTATAGGTTAGGGCCACTCTTTCTGGGTTCATGTCAGGCCTATCATTACCCATTTCAACCAGACTCCCCAGATGAATTGCAGTTTGACATCCCATTGGCCATATGTCAAAAGCAAGCTATTCAGGGTCAACTTCCTTGAAAAGATCTGCCAACTAGTCTACTGGCCTCCTTAACACAAGTGGAATTAAAGGAATCTAAAGAGGGGAAGGAGATCAGTGTCCTGGGCTCCGTACCTCTAGGGCACTGCTTTTCATGTCACTTAGCAAATCAGTGAATCTATCTAAAATGGCTTTCACACTTTCCTTTCTAAATGGAGACTAAGTAGAGGAACATTTATGCTCTCATTATATTGGCAGTTTCATTCTTCAGACTCAAAGATGCAATCATTAAAACAATTTCTAAATATCACTCCTTTTTCCAGTACTGCACATTTCTTTGATTTTTGCTGAAGTGAGATAATTACTTCCTTATATTGGACACATCTCTTTTTTCTGAATGCTACTGAAGTACCATTGCATCAACATTTATGGGGCTTGCCTTCACCCAGAAATGTACATTGATGTTTCATAAGAATTGCTTCTTCATCCACATATGGCTCATTTCAAATAGATATATTCCTTTTACTAAATCTATGTAAAGTTAATTACTAAACCTGTCAAGATTTGCCAAATGGTATATTCGGTAGCCATTCCAATTCTGCAAATTAAAGCAAAATCAGTTTCCATTCAAGTCATTTATCATAAGGTAGAGTAGAAAGATTTGAAAGCATACTGATTTCCTTCATCACTGGGAAGGCACTGCCAGGAGCACTGCACCAGTAAGCATTATTTAGTTACTTTGTTCCATACTTATAAAAGTGCTGGTTTTAATACTATTCCCTTTGAGCTAACCTCTATATTCATGTGTCAAACCCTCTTCCTTTCACAATGACCCCAAGGAAGTGTTGTTGCTTTATTTTAGGTAAGAGCATGAAGCGCCAAAAGTAAAAATCACAGTTAGCAAGATGATGTCCAGTAAAGAGGTTTGAAATCTATTTCCTCAGCTTCTTCTCTTCTTGTTTGTAAACTTTATCCTCAAGCCACATAAAGTGCTTTAGTTCAGAAGTGAGTTGAACACATGCTGATTCCATCTTCTGCAGTTTGCTGTACTTTTGATCTTGATTGACTTTTTAAACCAACAATCCCATATATTGTCTTCAATGCTAAGTTTGAGTGTGTTTTCTCCATGTTTGTAGTAAGAATAAAGTCTATTGTTGTAAAAACTCAAGATCTAGAAGGCATAATTTGTTCCAACTATTGTGCTCTTAAATGATACTCATTATCAGCACCAACGCATTTTTTATTTCATTCCTACCATATTATTTGAGGCTTACATTCTTATCTACTATACTTTAAAAAAAATTTGGAACTATAATTATACCTCTATATCCCCCAAGCCCTCCATATATCCCTCCCTACTCTAATTAAAATTTATGGCCTCCCTTTTCACTATTTGTAATTGCATGCCTATATATTAAATATATAAAATAATATATAACATATTATATATTATATATTTCTATGCATAGAAACATATACACGCTCTATGACTCTCTGTGGTCTGTCCCATGATCACTGTTTCAGTTTCTCCTAGTTGTATTTCTCCTTTGGAATTCAACACTATAGAGACTGGCCTTCTTCAAATAAGTTCAGCTGCTCTTCAAATTGGAGCGCACTCTCTTCCCACTGATTCACAAGCCTGGCTGTTATATATTCTTCCATTCATTCTTATCTGCTCACTCTATAGCTTTGTGGTCACTCTGGTTACATCTTTTATTCCCTGGTATCTGTTCTATCACACCACTCTATTGAAATTCATCCAGCACAACTCCATATACTCTTCTCACTAATAGGTTTGTACTACATGATTCATTTTTTCTTTACATATGAAAGCTATATCAGGGCAGGAATGCTGTCAGATCGTTCTAACTGCCTTAAGAGCAATGAATTATGCATAACAGATGTCTGTGTTTACATTCAATGAATAAAGGGGACATTATTAAAGAACCATGAGTCAGGGATTCATCTAAGACTTCTAAAGATTAAGAGACAATGTTCTGGAAGACATGGATATATTAATTAAGTCATTCTGCCATAATGAAATAACAATCTTTGAAGCTGAAGCAAGAAAAGAATATTCTCTTATATTCCTAGAAGCTGGAAGTAGGAGATCAGGTTACTGTGGACAAACTTTCAGAAGAACAATTTTAATGCTTACCAGATGGCTGCTTTCTGAATATGTTCTCACATGGTGGGAAAAATCAGACAGATAGCCTTCTGATAATACTCATTAGTATACTAATTCCTTCCAAAGAATGTTCATTTAATAAACTCCTTTAACCTAGGTATTTACAAGAGGCCCTCCCTCTAAGTACCATCACACTGGAAGTTACAACTGCAACATGTGATCTTGAGGACACAGTTATATCAATAGCAGGGAATTTGTGTAGTTGATATGGTCAATAGGCAGCACAGTCTCCATGTGAGCCCAGTAATACGGGGAATAAGAGCTGCCTCTGACATGGACCCTGTTAGGTACTCATTGTTCACTTCCCTGTGGCAGGGCTGTCAAGCCAGCCCACAGAGGGAGAGGATGCAGGCAGCCATGATGAGACTTGATAGGTTGGGGTCAGATGGTAGAGGAGGAAGACTCCCATTTTTGGAAGACTAGGGGAATTGGGGGAAAGGAGGAAGTGGGAGGGAGGGTGGGAGTGGGAGAAGCCAAGGGAGGGGCTAGAATCAGGATGTAAAGTGAATAAATTAAGAGTAAACAAACATAATATATTAAGGGAAAGAAAGAAAGAAAGGAAGGAAGAAAGAAGGAAAGAAAAAGAGAGAGAAAGATCAAAAGAAGCCACAGCTGGTCTGAGCTTCAAGGTGAAGCTTGTCATAAACCATGGGAATATTTACTGTCTTCCTTCACTGTTTAGAGCACATTGTTACATACACACTCTTAATGATATGGTGCTACAAACTGATATGTTCACAAAGGTATACATTTCATGAGGAGATTCCCATTTATTTCTCTGACCATCTCCTCTTCTATACCTTACCATATGTCCCCTTCATTTCTACTGTTGCTCTAGACAGGCTTGTTTTTGCTTTCATTCTTGATACAGTTTTATTCTTTTAAATTTTGGAGAGAGTGTTACTAACATCTAGAAAGTACTACCCAGATGATGCAGAGGCAGCAGAGGTGAGCTGTTGGAGGGACCCAACTCTCATTATTCTTCATGCCGAGGATGCCTTTGTCTGTCCTGAGCAACACTCGGATTAGAGCCCTCTCTGCTGCTGACTCCATCTACCTGAACGACCTGGGACACATACACTAAAGAGATAGTGGAGATAGCAAAGATGAGACGTTGGCAAAACTCAACTCCCACTGTCTTCCATCCCAGGAGGCCTATGATGGATCCAGTAACATTCATCTTAGAACCCTTTTTTCTACTGACTCCTGATCTGACAGGCCCACCTGGGACAAGGGCAATAGAGGGTCCACCAGGCTTGCTAACAACACCAGAAAACGGATAGGCAGAGATCAACATAAAAACACAAGCAACAAAACTCAGGGCAATATGGCACCACTGGAAACCGGCTATTCTACCACAGCAAGCCCAGAAGATATTATCACGCCTGAAGCATAGTAAAATGAGTATAAATCTGACATTATGAAAATTACAGAGGCCTTAATGGAAAAATAAATAAATAAACAAAAATAAATAAATCCCTCAAAGAAATATAAGAAATTAAACTCAAACATATGAAGGAATTGAATAAATCCCTTGAAGACATAAAATCAAAGATGTTGGAGGATGGTCTAATGTATTTTGATATTAATTACTGTTTGTTGTCTCTGTGATCCACCTTTTGATTAATAAAAAGTCATCTCAGCTGGGCAGGACAGAGGAGATAGGTAGGACTTAGAGAGATGAGTCATGAGAAGAAGAGAGACCCTGAGGAGAGGACAGGAAGGCCACCATGGGTTAGTTGGAGCATTATCTGGGGAGTGGGAGTAGCAGACCACATGCAGAGAAAAGAGAAACTGTGCAGGGCATCTCTGTGACAAGTTGGAGACCTACGTCATGGCAGGCTCCTGGGAAAATATGAGGGGGGACTCTGGCAAAGACTCCTATAAGTAGGGGACATAGTGCCTGAAGAGGACACTCTCTAACTAGACAAGACTCCTAGGAGAGGGAGAGGAGAATCAACCCCCCCAAAATCTTTGATCCCCAAATTTTCCCTGTCTTTAAGATGTGCAGGGATAAAAATAAAGCAGAGAGAGCAGAGATTGAGGCATTGCCCAACCTAGGACACACCTCATGGAAGAGAGCCAACCCCTGATACTATTAAAAATGCTCTGGTATCCTTGCAGTCAGTAGCCTAGCAGAGTTGTTCTCTGAGAGGCTCCACCCAGCAGTGATTTGAAACAGTTACTGAGACTCACAGACTAACATTGGGTGATATGTAGGGAGTGTTATAGAAAAGTGAGGGAAGGAGAAAAGGACCTAGAAGTATCATGAACTCCAGAAATAGACCAACAGAACCAATTAGCCAGGGTCCAAAGGATCCCTGGTGAGACTGAATCACCAACCAAGGACCATTCATGGACTGGAACTAGGCTCTCTACTCATATATGACCAATGGGCAGATCAGGTTTCATGTGGATCATCTAGTAAGGAGAGAGGGGATTGTTTCTGATATTGACTCTGATGTCAGCTTTTTTTAATCAGTCCTGCCCTGGCAGGACTGCCTTGCCAGGCCACATGGGAAGAGGACACACATAGTCCTGATATGACATGATGAGCTGGGGTGGATGGAAAGGGAGCTCCCCTTTTCTGAGGAAAGGAGGAGGGGAGAGAGGAGAGAGGCAGGGAAAGGTCAAGAGGAGGATAGGGCTGTACCAGGATGAAAAGTGATTAAAAATAAATTAATTAACACTAAAGAATTTACTACCCAGATGATGATAAATATTTTAATATTTTTATTACCGTCATCATTTTTGAAATGTGTTTTATTCTTTTTTAAAAATCCAAATATGTATAAAATGTATTTAAATTATATCTACCCCTACTACTTCCTTCAATATGCCCTAGGACCAACTGAATATGACTCTGAACTTCATGTCGTTTCTCTATACATACATGTCCATTTGCCCCCTGTAGAGGTTTTGAAATCTAGAGCTGGAGAGAGCTCAGGTCATACAAAGTCTTATCAAGGGAGCAGGCAGCCTGAGTGAGGTATAGAAGGTTCTAACTGAAGAATGCTGGACAGCTTCCATATCCAGGATTCAGCACTAGGGAAGGGAAGGCTGAGGAGGCACTGGCATTTTGCTATGGCAAGTCCACAGAGCGTCCTCTGTACCTCATCTGTCTGTCCCTGTCCTCCCTGGTGAGTTCAACAACCCTGAAAAACTACAATTGGCTCAATTTGACCAACTCAGCAGTGCATGAGTACCAAGGGGACTTTTCCCTTTTTATTTGACTTGCAGGAAACCAACTTCAGTGAGATTTTACACACTCTTGAAGCCTGGGGACTTTCCATACTTTTATTTTATAAAACCCCGATAAAAGTCTGAAACAAAAATGATGAATTCCAACAAATTTGAGTTTCCTCATCTACTGCAACCTGGTAGAAGTTGCTGGGCAATTTTCACATCAAATTAATTAATTCTGATTAGTATTTATAACTATAATTTTATTCCAATAACATAGTGGTAGTCAAATGCAGATATGCCTTGATTGCTCCTTCATAGTAGCACACCAAATCATACATTCAGGCAAGGTTGTGAGGGTAGATACACAGCCATATACACACATTTCCCATTTTTTCATGGTCATTGATTATTATTTTTGTGTTGCAGACTGTGACATTTAGGCTTCACAATTTCAATCTGTTATACACTTTAGGTAAGATTATTCACTTTTCTATGTAATTTTAACTTTATTATCTGAACCGCAGATCTACCAAAAGCTACAAAATGGGAGAAACAAACATATCAAAGAAAACAGCTCCAGAGTTTTGTAAAGCACAAACAACTGATCATATGAAGAGCTTCAAGTATGCCAAGTGGCCATCACAACTCACTCCTCTATTCAAAAAGGAAAAATCAAATTAAGATTTGAAAAGTTTACAGAATCTTTTCATTATGGAGAGTGTTTTCATCATATGTTGGCTAAAATTATTAAGATTTCATGTTAAAACAAAATTCTTATTTGTCAATGAAATTCATCATTCATAAGAGGAATGATTATATGAAGTTAACTTTTTTGTAGAGGCTTGTTTGCTAAGGGCAGGGAGGGATGCAATACCATAAGCTAGTCAGTGGGGAGCTTGCTTCAGACAAATGCACCCCATTCCTGTTTCAAGGAGTTTTAGGCTGTACCATGTTTTCAATGTTACACTGGAAGAATAAAGAAACATGGGTAGTTAAAAAGAAACTGTCAGAGTTCTTTAAAGCAATATCTTTGAGATTCCAACTTCATACAGAATCTGGAGATGTCAAAATTACAAGGATATTTAGAAAAAATATATTTATATTGCTGTCCCAAATTAGGAAATGTTATCTGGCACGACAGAAAGCAGTTCGATGCCCCAGGAGTGAATGCACATTTAGCATTTCAGAACTACTTAATTAGCATTGTTCTTTGAAATTAAGATAAAAGTATAAATAGTGAGTAGAGGTAAAATCCTTGAAGACTAAAAATAAATTCTATTTATTTATAAATATGGTGTATATTTTTGTCTGAAGTCTCTTTGTTTCCTGACTGCAGGGTACCTTCAACATAAAAGCCTATGTTTTATTTTGGTTATAAAAGCACAATAATTTACATACATTCCTCTTATGGTATAGTCAAGGAATACTCCAGTTCTAATTTGTTTTATGACATTAGCTTTAATAATTATACTTTGACAGCTTATAAATATATATGCATATCTTAAAAGGATAGATTAATTATCTATCATAAAAAGATAGATAAAAGGAAAATAAAAACCCTTTTGTGAAAAATACTATTTAATGCTGTATACTGTCTTACTTATCTGCCTTTTAAACTGCACCTACAATCTTTGTAGGTGATGTCTAATGTGCATTCCACTTATATGTATCATATGTACATATTGCATTACTATTTTCAGTGTAGTGGCCTTATATATCAAAAGAATGCCTTTAGGTCAATCAATGGAATCTAACCAAATATCCAGAAACAAACCCACATACCTATGGACAGTTAATTTTTGACAAAGAAGCCAAAAACCTACAATAGGAAAAAAGAGAGCCAATTCAACAAATAGTGCTGGTCTAACTGGGGGGTCTGTATATAGAGGAATGCAATTAGACCCGTATTCATCACCCTGCATAAAACTCAAGCCCCAGGGGCTTGTAAATACTCCAACATAAGACCAGATATAATGAATCTAATAAGAAAGTGAGGAATAGCCTTGAACACATTGTCACAAGAGGCAACTTCATCAAGAGAACAACAACAGCTCAGGCACGAAGATCAACAATTAACAAATGGGACCTCATGAAACCGAACAACTTCTGTAAGGCAAAAAAAACACCATCAATAGAACAAAATGGCAGCCTGATTGGGAAAAGATTGTCAACAACCTTTTCGAACAACACATACTTATCTTTCCAATGTGACTTTTAAAAAGATGGTACGGCCTGAAACCCTTGCAATAGGGATCAGGGCATATTTTTCTCAAACAAGACCCCCCACCGACAAGCTCAAGGTATTGTAGCATTCACTTTCTTTTGCCAATACACATTTATAAACAAAGTAAACGTCACATATTCTTTCTTATGAATTATAAACCCTACATCAGACAGAGGGCTAATATTTCAAATATATAAAGAACTCAAAAAATAAAACAGCAACAACAAACCAAATAACCTGATTAAAAATGGGGTACAGAGCTAAACAGAGAGTTTTCACCAGGAATCTTTAAGGGGTGCGAAGCACTTAAAGAAATGCTCAACTTCATCAGTCATATGGAAAATGCAAATCAAAATGACTCTGAGATTCCATTTTACACCTGTCAGAATGGCTAAGATAAAACAAACAAACAAACAAAACAACAACTCAAATGACTGAACATGCTGGCGAGGTTGTGGAGCAAGGGCTACACACTTGAATTACTGAAGAGAATGTAATCTTGTACAACCACTTTGGAAATCAATGTGGTGCTTTTGCAGAAAATTGGGAATAGTACTACCTCAAGATTCAGATGTAGCAGTGCTGGCCATATACCCAAAAGATGCCCCACCATACGACAAGGACTTTTGCCCAACCATGTTATAGCAGTTTTATTTCTAATAGTCAGGAACTGGAAACAACCTCGATGGCCCTCAACTGAAGAAAGGACTTTTTAAAATGTGATACATTTGCACAAAGGAACACTACTCAGCTATTAAAATCAAGGGAATCATGAAGTTTTCAGGGAAATAGACAGAACCAGAAAATATAAAATATTTTGGGTCAGGTAACCCAGACCCAGAAAGAAACACACAGTATGTATTCACTTATAAATGGATATGGGCCATAAAGTTGAGGATAACGATTCAACAACTCACAAACCCTAAGAAGCTCAATACCACAGAGGGCCCGAGGGACAATGCTTGAATCTCACTCACAAGAGGAAATAACATAGACATCTGAGGTAGATAGAGGGAGGGAACTTGATGGAAGAGAGGGTGGGGAGGAGAGCAGGGGTGGGGATCAAGTGTGGGGATGGGGGGATGGCTGAGAGAGAAAGGAAATGGTGAGGGGGCATCTGTGGACAGGGGAGGCTCCTGGGAGTCTATGGTGGTAAGTCTAGCTGACACTCCTAGGAGCTGGGGATATGGATCCTGAAGTCGCTATCTCGTGTACCCAATTGAGACACCAACTATGGAGGACACCAACACACACCCAAACTTTCAACCCAGCCAACCAATGACTGCCCTAACTTGAGTCACATGGCACGAGAGACAGCCCGCCACTGACACAATTAACAATATTTGGCTATACTTGTAGACAGGAGGCTAGCATAACAGCTGAGGGCTTCATCCAGCAGCTGGTGAAAACAGATACAGAGCCAAACATTATGCGGAGCTCAGGGACTCTTATAGAAGAGGGAAAGGAAGGACACACACACACACACACACACACACACACACACACACACACACTCACACACACTCACACTACAAAATCAACTAACCTGGGACCACAGGGGCTACAGAGACTGGACCACCAGAGAGCATCCAAGGGACAGATCTAGCCACCCTCCATTTTAACAGATGTACAATTTTATCTTCATGTGGGACCTTCTAGCAGGAGCAGAGGCTTTCTCTGACTCTGTTGCCTGTCTTTGGATCCTCACGGACTACCAACTGAGTAACCTCAGCTCCCTGAAGTGTCTCTCCCAGTGCTCTCTTAAATTATACCTCTTTTCCATGCTATTTTTTGGTGAGAGTTGTATGTACCCTATTTTGTCAGATCTTCCTCTGACTTCTCACTTTGTCTGTCCCCCAATTAGATGTCACTGTTTGGGATTAAAGGTGTGTAATAAAGGTGTGTCTTTATTCCAGAAATTGATACTAAATGTGTGTGTGGCATGTCTGCATGCTATTACAATCACACAGACCTGAAAGTCCTTTGGACGTGATCAGAGACATGTTGCTGGGTTAAAATTCCTCCTCAGTACAGCGTACATGTTCACAGTTGGGCTAAAGTAAGTGTGGTAAATGATCCTAGAATACCCCTCCTCTTCTAGTAACATCCAAAGTTTTTTTTTCCCCCTTGGATCATTTGTACTGATAGTGACTATGTTTGGAATGCTCCCCAAGACATGTATAACCTACACTTATCCTTGTGCAGAGGTTTACTTAAATATCCCTTCTTCTTGTGGCTACTACCTAAGAAACCATAAGTTTTGCTAGTTCACCCTGAAATTTTTCCTTGACTCTATAGCAGTAAACAGAGAAATATTGATACTTCAGTTTGAAAATCATATGCATCTGAATAGTATATACTATACATTTCAGCAGAGATTTGGCCCATAACATATGTGAGTCCATACTGCTTTTGAGTCACCACTAATTTACCTTTATGGTGAAAATCAAGTACTTGAACATTGCATTTTATTATGTCTGAAGACACCCGAAATTTGTTTTAATTCTACAAAAATAGCAGGAGACCAGTTTTCATGGCAATTGAGCTGTAAAGTGGATTCACCAGACAGAAAGATCCCACAGAAATCCATGATAATATGAAAGGAGGCTAACTAGACACATTTACTATTTGTGCTTGAAATCTATGTGAAAACAGTTCAATGTAAGTGCAGGCGATTGATGAGTAAAACATCGCTGGTTAGGTGGGCTCCTGCTAAATTTTGGTTTACTCCTTTAGGTTTAATTTGGTTTGGTGCTTTATTCTTATTTTTCTCTCCTTTCTTCTGATGTTTTTTCACTTGAAGTGTATAAATATATATTATGCATGGAAAAGATGAGCAATAGAAAATTTAAATACTTGGAACAGGTAAAAAAAAGTTGTTCAGTTGCTTTCAAAAATTATACTTCTGCTAAGGGAAAAACAATAAAAATAGCTTCCTTTCCATAGTCTTGAAGAAAAAGGTGTCATTCACTATTTAAGGCATGACATATCTCAAAACAGTATAGAATCAATAGATTAATGAGTGTGTTCATAATCAATTGTTAATATGCTTGAAAAATTATGCATAAAGTATTGCCACATACACACAAGAATGAGAGTTAATTCAACATGCTCTTGCAGAAAATAATCTTGAATGATACTACTTGGTTTAGGGAAGAAAGGTAAAATTTTAGCAAGTCAAGTATCATTGACAGCTGAAGACACTATAGAATTAGACATGAATCTTATGGCATGTGTCTGTCACAAGAGAAAGGAGTACTTTTTTTGCCTGAATAATTAATGATTTGCATCTAAATATAAAATTTCTTCTCCAAATTCATGTCCTTTAAAGTCCAAACCTGGCTTCATAAAACAGGGGAAATATCATCCAAAGCAAGAAAGTTAGGAGAGGAAAAATTCATTGGTAATGTTAAGTGTGTTGCATATGTCAACACATTTAGTGTAGCAGTACTTAATAAATAATATCATACCTTTTTCTGAAAAGTATCTTTGTAACTTAGAAGTGGTTGAAATCTGTCCTTTGCTGACCTTTTTGTGTTTTGTATTTATATCCAGAAAAATATTAAGCTGATAATAGCCCAGGACCTAGTAAAGTACTCTAGAAACAAAAATGCAAGTTGATTAAATATAACAAAAAAACAAAACCAACACAGTTCTTCTACTTAATATATTGTAGTCAGTGCCACATTCAGCACAAATTTGTGGAATCCAGTTTTAAAAGCCTACACACAGAAATCTCGCAGGAATTTAACTTCAGTCTAACTGCTTATTACAGTTGATATGTGAGCTTTATCTGCTGTTCAGGGCCTTAGGAATCAGCCATTACTTCTGGATTTGTAGTACACTGATGCAGTATTTTTGTTCTTCAGTGTTAACTCTGCCTTTGCATCAAATTTTAAAAATGTTAATGTTTGAAACCTCACCATTTTATCTCGTAGGAATCTGGTATTTTAATATTAAAATAAGGGTCAGCTTGGAATCAAATACAATGCTTAAGCTTTATAAAAATTAAATAAGCTTTAATAACTGTGCTTATTAATAAGGAATAATAAATATGTTTCTATGGGTTTGCAAAAATCTGACAGGTGTTACATAGGATATTACATATAAGGTTTATCTCAGTCCAAGAAAAGAACTTTATGAACATATAAACGATATAGGTAGAATTGTGTAAAAGACTGAAATCTCAGCAAGAGTAGGTAGGGAGGATGTCTGAACTTTAGTCCATCCTGAAGTACACAGTGTGTTCTAAACATAGCCTAAGCTACAAAGTGATACCATATCAACCACAACCTTGAAATGGTCAGGTAAGATGGCTCAGCGTGTAAAGTACTTGATGCCATACATAAGGACTTGGGTTTGATTCTGAGATCTGTATGACAAAGAAAATTGAATCCGTCATATAGTCTTCAGACCTTCATAAATGTGGCAATTGTTCCTTTACATGTGTATGTGTTTGCATGTGTACTCATGTGTGCATGCACATATATGCAGTAAATGGGTTTTAAGAAGTTAAAGACTAAAATATGAAATAATATCAAAAGCATATTATATACATACTAAATAAGTTTATGTATTAGGCAAAAAGGCTGAAGATGATGCTCCAACATCATAGAGAGTTTTGTTCAACTGTTCAGGCAGCAAACTGACTCTATTATTTTCTCATTTTGAATTTACTAACTTGCACTTCCTGTCAACTCAGGTAATTTTATTTTCTTCTCAAGTCTCTGATGGAGTTGAAGACCAGATAGTTTAGTTTTAAAATTTAGCTTAGCTGCTTAGGGGTTAAGATGTTTTTAGGTCTAGATAGATGTTTTAATTTGGCAGAGATGAGATGTGGTAGATAGTGATTTACATTCAGATTTTAGAGGCACCAAGTTAGAGAAAGATGTTATTTTCAAGGTTGCCAAATATAACCTTTTCAAAACAATGTGAATGTAACATTTATATAAATCCCATAGTTTATTGTATGTATGTGTAATAATATAAATGTGTATATTAAAAAGGAAAAATAATTAAAAAAAACCAAACAAAATAGACATTAAAAAAGAAGATATTGATGAAAAATAGAGATGAACAAAAGAATCCTATAAATAAGGAACAAAACAGAACCATCTTAATGTTTGAAAGTATGGGAAAATTATTAAATTATTAACTAAAGTCACTAAGACTCATATTACGTTTGTCTAATGATATACGATAAACACTAAATACATTCTTATGAATAAGTCAAGGCTGTTTTCATTAGTCTGGTAATTTCTACAGTGCCAAATAGTTAAAAATGTTTATAATATAAAACAACTACTAAATGTATTTTCAGAGGAAGTGTCTTGTTAATCATCTGATACGGCAAGGCTCAGTGGGTAAAGGTACTTACTTGAACACCCAAGAACGTTGGCTTTTGCAAGTGTCATCTGTCCTAACTTCTATGCCCTGTAAAGGAGGTCCTATCAATTGGAAAACCCTTGACAGATTCTTCCAAAGTTAAACAAGAATTTGCCATGTGACTATATACTCCTACTTTTAAGATGAAACATAGTGAGATAGAAACATATGGCCACATAAAGATGTGTGTTTTATAAATACCTACGTCCTAGATTCATAGCAGTAGCATTACTAAGAGCCATAAATGGACACAATGAACACGTCCTCCTGCTGTAACTCCATAGACAACGATGGGAATAGTCACGGCATGAAACACTGATGAGCAATAGACACATCACTGTATCTCAAAGTATATAAAGCAGATAATTCAGACACAACAGTTAACCAATTCACACACAATTCATAAAAAAAATATCCAGGACTCAGGTTGTCTGAGACTGGTTCAGAGAATGAAAAGATACTACACATGAAAACTGGGTTAATAAAAACAAGTCTAAACTTCACTTATTAGGGTTATACAGCTTTATAAATACATTATTTTAATAAGTTATACACTTACAAATTGATTTTATCATACTTAAATTACATTGTACTAAAGTGGGTGAACAACAACCTAAAAAGGAGAAAATTGAGACATGTGGATGAAACAGTTTGATACTATATTGATAAGTATTAAATTTAAATGATGAATACTAGAGATTCATTATACTAATCTGTCCTCTCTTGTATATTTTAAAGTTTAATAATATATTACAAAATTTAAATGAGGTCAGTGGCCTTTGACTCAGAATTATTAAACAGAAGAAGTAGAAGAGGAAAAGATTGTCAGGGTCTGTGAAGCTTCTTTAACAGACACAAGGACAGAATTTCTCTGATTCATCATTTAATTTTTCAGTTATATTTAATAAAAGCTATTCAAGGCTAGTTATTCAGATCGGCTGAGGAAGCATATATCAATTGGCATTACATTATAACATACGGCAGCTGACTTTGGCGTTCCAGAAAAACATAGAAAGAACACAAGCAAGTTTTAAAGAAAAAAAACTTTAAAAATTAAATGAGTTTTCTAGGGCCCAGGAAATATTTACGGTTCAATGTTCTGTGTATCTATATTTTAAAATCAGAAAATATTTATTTTCCTGTCTTTCCTCTTTTCCCTCCTGTCCTCTTCCTCCTTGTTCATTTTATGTATTATAAATAAAAACACATACGATAAAACAATATACACTTTTCATAGATAAAAATTTTTGTTATTTATTACAAAACATGTAGGATCTATTAAACATGGAATTGGTCTTGGTTCTCCATCTTTCTATCAGCTTTATTTTTGTCCTCGATCTGCCCTTGAATTATCACACCTTGTTATGTCTGCCTTCCTTCCATGCTGGGAATAGGCACTCTTAGAGCTGTTACTTTCTTTAATAAGCAGTAGACACTGTAATGGGTGTGTGCACTTTCTCATCATGGCACATCACTAGCTTTTCTGTTGGAAAGTGCTTTCACACTAATGTGCTAAACCAGATGATTAGAAAAGACATGTCTCTCAAGTTGCCACTATGTATAAGTCTCATATGTATGTTTAGAGGAACTTTTAGGGAGTCTGATAAAAATAGATCTAGACCCCAATCTCACCACAGTTATTAAGTGCATTTTGATAAAGATGTTGAAGCTTTCTGAGACTGATTTGGCTTATTGGTCACTGCAGATAATCATGTTGCCTCTGAAGACTGTTGCAGAAGTTGAGATAAATTAATGCATATCCAATTCCTATCATACAATAGAAATCCAATGAGTGCATGTATGTATCCATTTTCTAGGGACGATTGACATCGTCTATAATTGTGTAAAATCTACACTAATGAGATTCGCTCAAAAAAGCATTAAATAAGCAGCATTGAAAGAAGAATGAAGTAACTGTGGAATTGTATATTTCAGTCAATGCGAAGATGCGGATAGCATTCACAGAGTTTGCAGCCTCTTACAGGTGCTTTCTAAACGTAAGCAGCATTGCAATCTTGAGACAACCACTAGATGACCTGTATTTTATGTACTTCAAAAAGTGGGCCCAAGTGTTTAAGTACCTTGTCTAGTGTTGTTTTAATGATAAGAATCATAGTTCAGAATGAACACAGGCAATCTATAATGGTTAAATTTCAGGGTTCCTGTGTCAATTTCCTTATTCAAGGCACTTCAGAATATTGAATCACCTGGTCCAGGTGAAATCATGTGACATATATTATCTGCCAAATCATGCTAAGAATAGTATTTGAATAGCTTCATTTTAAGCATAGAATTAGTTTTGAACAAGGCTTTATTTTTTTATTGGACTATATCCATTCTACTAGCCATGGGTTTATAAAGACATTTTCACATGAGTATATTATGTACTCTGACCATATTTAGCTCTCATATCCTCTCTTTCTCACTCTGCCTTTTACTGCTAACTCATTCTCCTCACTAGGCAGTTTCACTTCCTATTCATGACATACATATGAGTGACTTCGTGTACCTGTATAAAATATAGAACCCACAATGAGAGAAAAACACAGATCATTTTTCTGAGTCTAATTTATTTTGTTTAATATGATCATCTTTAGTTCCATCTATTTTTCTGCAGAGGACACTTTTCATACTTCTCTATGGCAGAATGCAACTCTACAGTGTATATGCACCATGATTCTATTAATCTGCTGATAGATACTGAGTGTGATCCATTCATTAGCTGTTACGAGCAGAGCTGCAATAAACATAGTCATACAGGTATCTCCATTTTATATTGCTTCAGTCATTTTTCCCATTTCACAGATTAGGACACTAAAATTCAATGGTATAAAATGTACACAATGAACATACAAGTATGGAAAAGATTATTTGAAAAACAAATAAACAGTAGATAAGTACCCATAAATCGTAATATAAAAGCACTAGATTAAAAGATACTGTATGCAAATAGCTACTCTATAGAGGATTTTAAACAAAATTTCATTGAAGAACATTCTTCATACTATCAAAGAACACATTGATTTCTCCAAGGAATTTTTAAATTGTAGAATGAAAAATTTTACCCAGCATTACTTAAAAGATTCCCAATATTAGGTTGACTATAAAGTTAACCTGATTTTTTTATTTATTATAATTATTCACATTACATCCTGATTGCTATCCCTCCACTCATATCTTCCCATTGCCACCCTCCCTCCTTCTTCTGCCCTATTCCCCTCCCCTAGACCTCTGATGGGGGAGGGGGAGGGGGGATGCCTTCCTTCCCCATCCTCTGACCACAACCTATCAGGTCTCATCGGGATAGCCTGAATCCTCTTCCTCTTTGTGCCTGCAAGGCCGCCTCTCCAAGGGGAAGTGAATAAATTGTGGGTAACAGAGTTCACGCCAGAGGCAGTCACTGCTCCTTCCTCACCTGATATTTTTGTTTTGTTATTATAGATGCTACTACTATTATGTCATGTGGAATAAACTTTTTGTGTAACATTCTTGATAGTGTAATGGCTCAGTTTCAGGGAGTGCCATTAATGACATGCTGATAGTCAGTAGTGTGACATTTAGGCTTTGGGCACTTGAATGGGGAAGACAGACTGCAAGTTCACAATGATGATGTAAGAATCATAAATACAGATATAATTCTGACATTCCATGATTAATTTGTTAGCAAATTCATTTTTCTCATACTCTTGTTAATTGAGACTGTGACTATGTGGTCTCTGTGTATGTCTTAGGAGTCACTGGTTGATGTTGCTAAGGGAAGTCTTAGCTTTAAATCTCTTGGATAACAGAGCAATTTCTGAACAGCCACTGACAGTCTTAACCTCTGAGTTACTGACTATTCTGCTTTGTTTTGATATGATTCCATATTTAATTTTTATTTTAATCATTGCAATCGATATCCTAGTCTCTACTTCCTCAGAAATATAAATGCATAGTTGTTTTCATACAGTTGAATTATTTCATGTACATCTATGACACTTTTACTATTGGAGAGTGACCTTGTTGCATCTTTATTTTTATTGTCACTTACTTATTCCTGGTGGCATTATGGATTATTTATAAGCTCTAAGGAATTCAAAAGCTATTTTATTTTATTTATTTTTTTTATTAATTTATTCTTGTTACATCTCAATGTTTATCCCATCCCTTGTATCCTCCCATTCCTCCCCCCCCCCATTTTCCCATTATTCCCCTCCCCTATGACTGTTCCTGAGGGGGATTACGTCCCCCTATATATTCTCATAGGGTATCAAGTCTCTTCTTGGCTACTTGCTGTCCTTCCTCTGAGTGCCACCAGGTCTCCCCCTCCAGGGGACATGGTCAAATGTGAGGCACCAGAGTACGTGAGAAAGTCGTATCACACTCTCCACTCAACTGTGGAGAATATTCTGACCATTGGCTAGATCTGGGAAGGGGTTTAAAGTTTACCTCCTGTATTGGGCCCAGGGGTCCCGCTCAAACTAAGGCACCAGTCAAAAGCTATTTTATAAAGTACAGAAATTGTATTCATAAATCAACTGAAAAAAACATTTAACAAAATTACATATGTGACAAAATTATAATTATTAATCTAAATATATAATTACTCTAGAGGAATGCACTTTACACTAACTAATTGTTAATTGAGTTTATTTTACTCCATTCATTTATCTATCTGCTTAGCTATCCTATTAGTAATTTTTGCTGTATTAATGGAGGACTACAATATCTAACATCCAAGTAGAATTTAATAACAGATATTTATTTTATATTAATGCTATTTGTTTCTAATGGATATAGGTCAATGAAAAAAATCTTTGTTTTTGTAATGCATTACTACGGGCAAGAAAGAAATACAACAGATTCGCAATAAGCATTCACTGGATTTTTTTTTTTCACAGAAAACAGACAAACTTTATTGTTATATTTTTGTTTGATGGATCCTTCCTTTGATCCCATATCTATAATGTTATATCACATTAATTTCTTAGACTTTCTCACACACACAAAATAATGCACATAAATTAAAACAAATGTTAAAATCTCTGATCAAGATCAGAAACCAATATTTATGAAGAGCTAACTGTGAGCCAGGTGATCTCCTGAACGTCGTACAAAAATTAGTTGATTTAATCCTCATAATTTTACGTAAAATAGTTTTTTAATCTTATTTAAGGAGCACAGAGGGATTAAGCAAATTATCAGTTATATACTGTCATTTTTGGACCTGCTAAGAAGTTATCATCTTACAATCTGTTTTCCTAGCACCCCAAAGAAATGTAGCAAATTCTGAATAGAAAAGCCATGTTTCTTTCTCTAATAATAGCTCCTCATTTTTTTTTTTTTAATTATAGAATTTTAGTCTTTTAGTTTGGAAGTCACTGGATTTTTTAATTTTTAAAATTTTTTTAATTAATTTATTCTTGTTACATCTCAATGGTTGTCCCATCCCTTGTATCCTCCCATTCTTCCCTCCCTCCTATTTTCCCCTTATTCCCCTCCCCTATGACTGTTCCTGAGGGGGATTACCTCCCCCTGTATATGCTCATAGGGTATCAAGTCTGGATTTTTAAGTTCCATTTAATTATGATATAAATCATGTCTTTTTTTATTTTTGTCCAATAAAGTTTACATGAGCAAGCCAACATTGTTCTTTATCAATGATTGTTGTTCTCCCCTCTTTATGGATAAGAAAAATAAGGTGGTGGCACACTCCTGAAATCATGGTGTTCAGGAGGCAGTGGCAAGTGGATCTCTGTGAGATCAAGGCTATCCTTGTCTACAAAGTGAGTCCAGTACAGACAAGATTACATAGAAAAACTCTGTCTCAAACTCTCCCTACCCCCATAAAAAAAAAAAAAAAAAAAAAAAAAAAAAAAAAAGAAAGGAAGGAAAAAAGAAAAAGAGTAAAATAAACTCTGATATAGTGGGGTTAAATAAACTTTCTTGCCATTAATAAGTTTTCAAATGTCTAAAATTCAACTCCAAGTCAGCTGTACGATTTTCACTTTACATCTCTAGTCAGCAATAACTAGAGATGCAACACAGTACAATAGGGTGATTCTTGCTTTTAAATTTTTAAGTTTTCAGATTATTTTTACTTCTTTGTTGCTCTGAACTAAATGAAACAGCAATGACCAAAAGAACCTACAATCTGTTAAATCTCTTAAACCTCTGAAAACATTTTCAAAGGCATTTGATTTAATTTTCTGATTGCATCTCCCAGTCTCTCCTTTTCTATGAAACCCTGGTACATAGCATTTTTTTTTTCTTATTCTACCCTCCTTAACCATCATAAAAATTCTTTTATTCTCTTTGCCATGAATAGGTCACTTAACACAGGTACTTAATTTCATGATGTTACTATATCTAAAATTGCATTATTACAGAACAAAGGTTGACAAAAAGGCAAGAATACTTCAGTCAGAGTGGCTATTTCTCTTTACCAGGTACAATGGAAGTCTAAGCCAATAATATCATCCATTGTTAATATGTAACAGGACATGGTGCACTTTCTACTCTATTTTGTTCTTATTATTGTCATGGAAACATTTGTAATTACAAGTGGAACATGCTTAATCTGGAGAACTTTTAAAACTTTTGAGTACTGTTATGATCCCACACGTGGAAACTCTCACACCTGACCTCATGTGCCAGGTTGCAGTCCAAATGCATAAAGGAAACAATTTACCTTCTTCCCTCAAAACAAAGTTGTTCTTCCTACTTCCCTGAACTGTGATAGCTTTTCTACTCATGAATCTAATGTCCAGTGCAAACAAATGAGGCCGAGACCTACATGTTTTGATTGCTTTCAGTCCTTATGTGTGCCGATATTTCTGAAAAAGCAGAGAATGCTCACAGATGCCTCTAATGAAACAGCAAGAAGAGAAAGAGGAGGCAGCGGTTTATCAATGGCAGAGAGAATTAATCTATTCAATAAAATCGGCAGTAGACAACATCTTTAAAAAGGTGTTGTTGAAAAGACAGCCATTTGTGACCTGAAGAAACAGACAGGTAAACTGTTAGAAATTCTCAGCTTCTGTGCTGAAACTGAGAGACAGAAGTTAATGAAAACGTAGAAAAATCATTACATGCAGCTAGAAGTGAAGGTCTCAGTCATGCCCTGAAAGGCTGGATCTGCCACCACTGCAGGATGGCAGGCCACTTGGTGGAATGCCTTCCGTAAAACAAGCAAAGATCTTTTATAGTGAGCTGAAAATCCAGGGAAAGTCAGCGTTTGACAGGTTGGTTGCAGAAGTTTATGAAAGGCCATTACATTAGACTCCTGCACTTTTAGAATGAAGCATATGTTGATTATGGACTGTCAGAAGAAAATTCTTTCAAGAATTGTATATCAGAGATCCTGATGGCACTGACAGGTCATCTCAGCTCCTAGCAAGAATGGCGCAGAAAGGTACCAAATTCAAGGCCTGACTGGGCTATAGAATAAGCATAGTCAAATTACTTTGGGAAATTTGGTGGAAAATTACCACTAAAAAAGCAAGAGAGGGGACAAGATGTCATTTAGTAGAAGCATGCTTTCCTAGCACATGCAAAGTTCTGGTCCCAACCTTTGTATCATCAAAAAGAAAACAAAAACGGTACTTGAGAAGCCTTTAACATCAGACACTAGGCTCCAGTCACTCACTCAACTACTGAAGGGGAATTTTGGTGAAATCGCTCTTGATCCCTTGGTTAGGATAATAGCTGTAACGAAAATGATATTAGCAGCATTGCATAGGAGGCACCTGTACATGACCTGAGGAAAATGTGTGCTGTGTTTCAGGAGCAGTGTCCATGAATAACATAGCAAACCATGTTCATTGATGAAATCTAAAAATAATCTCCAAGATGCAGCCATAGACAATGAGGCGAGTGGCTCAGGAGGAAAATGTGAAAAAGCCTACTCCCAAATATCTCCTTATCTATAAAGATTCTATCATCTAAATCTCCGACTGCTTTTGATATATGTATGTATGTACATATGTATGTATGTATATATATATGTATGTGTGTGTATATATATATATATATATCTCAGAAAAATATATCTTACCCAATCTAGAAATTACAAAACATAAGAACCTTTTGGGGATAAATCATTTTCTGGTGAAAAGAAAACGATATGTCTTGTAGCTCTTGATAATCATCAGATAAACCTATTTTGGTGATGCTCTTATGGTCTGGAGTAACCTGGAACACAAGGTTCCCTTTACTGTGTTAATGGGTATATGTGTTAGTTTTCTCTCCTAAAACAAATACCAGAGAAGGTCCAAAAACATCATTCTATTTTGTCTCGCTGTTTCAGAGGTCCATGATGCATTGGCCCCACTGCTTTTTACTTGTGCTAAGGGAACACGTTGTGGTGGAAATATGTGACAAGGCAAAAATATCAATCAAGGAAGAAAAAAGGAGTTGAGTTTTCTTCAAGGAAAGCCCTTGGTTACAGAAATCTTTCTCACTAGGCCCCATCTTTTAAAGGTTCTGTAAGTTTCCACTAGCACCAGGCTTGATGAAACTAGAGATGACGGCATCTTGGGGAAATTTCTGCCACAGAATATAACAATATGCCACAGTCATAATCACCATCATTATTACTATTATTTTGGTTAAATTTTGCCACTTAATAGTGAAGTGTAAGAACTAAACAGAGAATTTTCAACAGAGCAAAGGTACTTTTGGGTAACATGTAAATTCAGACAGGAGAGATCATGAAGGCAACCACATGAGTGACTCTCCATACATATTCTGTGACAGTAACATCTTTGCGTTCCAAGGGTTTGTTGTAAACAAATTTTACTTTATACACAGATTAATTCAAATTATCTTATGAAATATCACAGATCATTGAGAGTATGTTTCACATGAAATATGATTCATGTTTATATTTCTGCCCCATCTAGGAGGCCACTCATTATGCATACGCTATATTCTAAAGTATAAAAAGGTCATTTTAAACACAGGACCCTTTTGTTTCCAAGGACTTTGAATAAGAGATATTCAACGTGGCCATGCTTTTCTTCAGAATGTTATCTATTTATGTTTATCACTCATATTTAAATTTTCTGGAGATGAAATACTATGCCATTTAAATTAAAATAATTCCACCCAGTGATAAGCTGTCTTTATTTACAATGATGACTTGAATACAAAGTAATTATTTGCAAGTAGTGTCAGAGTCAATGAAGAGTAATTTGGTCGAGGTGTTTCTTATGGGAATATCAGTATTGTCTCCGGTCTGAGGAGTGCCTCCCCAGTGAAATAATTCCTTTTTAGAAGCATGTTATCACCATGCTAGACCTTTGTGTTCTTGTTTGTGAAGTAAAGAAAATAAGAGGCTTGCTTAAGTCATCTAATAGATTTTGGAGAGTCTATTCATATACATATCTACGTGTTTCATACACAACATCACATTGAGTATATGAATTTATTATTATGATATTCACAATGAAATAATAACTACTTCATTATAAGTTGATATGATAAATTATTGTGTAGATCTCCTGACATAGGAGAACACTAAGTGCATTCAACATCCCTATTAACAGCCATGCGCTCCTAAAATTAAAATCCCTTACTAACCACTTTGTCCAGTATTCTTAGGAAGAGGCTGTGGGAGAACTAGTCCCACATCATACAAGCTCATTTCAGTGGTTGACTATGTACTGTGGTAGTATTGGCAATTTCAGGTTTGCCTAGGACAATGAATTGAAATTCATCACGATGGATAAACCAGCCGTTCCTCACTACACTAACCAATTTTCTCAGAATTTGATTATGTTTGAAAGAAATATATTGAAATATTAGTCAAGAATCATCTCACTGAGGCTGTATACAAAAGGCATTTATATTATAATGAAGGTTCATTTCTTTCTAGAGACAGTAGTGCATTAAAATTCTGGTGACACTAAAACATTGTTGTTAACCATAACTTAGCCTTGGATTCACACTTACTTTACATATGAACACTCAGAGGAGAACTGGAGGACAAATGCGACAGTTAAGCTTAATCAGCAACGAGTGGGGTATTTGAACTTGATATGTGAGGAACACTGGGGTGGATAGGAATTAATCTTTCGAATTATAAAACTTTAACATTTTCTTTTTTTCACTTATAGTTTATTTTAGGAAAGTATTTCAAAGAACTTAGTCAAGTGAAGTCCATGTGAGCTGTTCTTTTCCTTTTATTATTACTGTTTAATTTCCTTTAAAAAAAAAAAAAAGACCATTTTCTGATTCCAGTCCTCAAATCCGCACTGGATTTTTGTTTTTCAATTTGAATATCTGGTCAGGTAAGAATCCATCAGTCCCTAAAGTGAATGAAGATTTAATTAATGAGATTATCCAACAATTAAGCCTCTAGTAAATGAAATTGGGCAACTCTGAGTACTTTAAATATTGCAACCATCCTTTACACATTCTTTGAAAACTTTCATTTCATTTTCTATAAGATAATCCTCTGGATACCTACTTTAGAAACTTATATAAATTTCCTAGGGTAGCAGATTCAGTAGAAATGAGAGAACTGTGGTTGATCTCAGAAGTTTATCCCTCATGATCACCTGGTAAAATTAGCACTTCTCAATGTCCACACTTAATGTTCATTTGCTGGAATATGACATGCGGTATATTATTGGACTTTTATACCCTTAAAATTAGCTTCCATGATATATTTATAACAAGCAGAATAAATTGCACTTTCTAACTATAAGTAACAGTGCAGAACCTAGGCAATTTAAAGTGACTGAATTCCGATATGTGAACTCAAGACACCCATTGTAAATTCTCCTTCTCAAAAATTTAATGGAACAAGAAAGTCTGTATACATGTAAAAAAAATCTATGTTTTCTATTGATACTCTACTATATAATACTAGTGATTACTACATTAAATAATTAAAAGTCATTGCTGCACCTATGAGAATCATAATTACAAGACAAAGATGGCCATGAAAGGAAAAAGACATGTTTAGTATGAGAATATCAAAAGTTAATTTGTTTTATTAAACTTAAATTTTAAATTATAATACATTTACATCACTTCTCCCTTTCTTGTCCTCCCTCAAGTGCCTCCTAGATCTCCTTATTCTGCATATGCAAATTTTCCTTCAGTACCTCTCAAATTGGTGTCCTCTATTATTATTATTGCTACTTGTATGTGCCATATATTGCATAAATATATAATTTTTGAATGGGAAAACTGTGGAGGCAAAGATGAGTTAACTACCAAGAAAAACTACTGATGAGCAAAATGTAAAAATGATGATATCTACACAAAAGGTATTCTTCTTGCAGTTGGGAAGCTTTTGAACTTTCTGCTGTACATAGAGCCATTCAGAGTCTGAGGATAATTATAACTTAAGAAGGCAAACTGTGACTTCATATGGCAAAAGAATATGGAGACATGAATTTATGTGGAGCAATTCAACTCCTTGGTTTTAGTTATCCTAGCAATCACTGGAAGAAGTTATAATTTATATGTCTTATTTGTATATTCAAGAAAATGACTTTGTGTATTTTATAAAAGAGTTTATATCATATAAACTTATTTTGAATATTCTAAGGAACTCATCTAAAGGACATTTAAACTCATTAAAAACTCACCCTATCTCTGTTTGGTTATAAAATTATCTAATGGATATTTCTAAAGGTTAATGATACTATACATTAAAGAGAAATCAGAGATGGATGGAATGCATCCTTAATTTTATTTTATTGTATTAGGTTGAATGTACTGTGGGGTGGACAATTCACCCAGCTCTTCTATGTGTGTCCTTGAGGATATTTCTGAAGGAGATATAAATTTGAATTTCAGAACTCTGAAAATGTACTGCCTTCCCAGTATGGTATCAATCATCTATTACTACAGGACTAGAATTTACTTATTTCTGCATCCTGTATTCTTGCTTGAATTGAAATTACAGCCTTTTCCTCTCTTTAAGTTGGAATTTATACCAATGAGTCCTCTGGTTCTCAAACCTTTGTGTAGACCTTGGAATTGTGCCACTAGTTTTCCTCAACCCCTAGTTTAAGGATGGCAGATCATGGAACTTCTCAGGCTTTGAAATAATCCAAGCAATATGCCTCGTACCCTCCTCTGTGTCTGTGTGTGTGTGTGTGTGTGTGTGTGTGTGTGTGTGTGTGTGTATGAGAGAGAGAGAGTATTTCTCCATGCCTCTGTCTCTTTCTTTGTGTCTCTCTCTTTCTACTTCAGTTTCTCCAGAGAACTGTGAAATAATACAATCCATAAATGTACATTCTATTAAACATACTTAACTTATCCTTTTAATTGACTTCAATTTGTCCTGGGCATTTACTAAATGTGCAATAAGAAAAGTCTTCACACTGACATCGTGACTAAATCGTGATAAAATCTATTACACGTACGGTGAGATTCAAAGATCTAGCAGGCTTACAAGAGAGTGCAGGACTGACCCATGCTCGGATATTTTCATTTCCTCTATGTACCCTGCTACCTACAGGGTTAGAGCCTCAGGGGTTCTTTGATCCTTCTTATTTTGTAAAGTTGTTTCTTTTGGTAAGTGATGTTGATTTTATTTCCTAGACTCTCATAGGCTATTTTTTATATTTCTATGTATCAGTCAGGTACTTCAGGCTCTGTGATACACTTCCTGGTTTTCATGTACACCACGTACTTAGTGACAGATACATTGACTGTCATGCTTTAGTAGGACCTTGTATTGGTTGCATGTATTGTTCCTTTGAACAACTAACGACAGAAACAACATATTTTGCTCACTGTTTCTGAGGTTTGTGTCCATCAAGATAGTGCTCGTGTCAAAGCAAAGAGGAAGAAAAATGGAGTACTCACAGGAGGAGCTTAGGAAAACAATGCCCCCCAAATCGACCCCCCCCCCGCCATTTCTTGCTCTAAGCAGGCCACATCTTCAATTGTTCTTCCACAGACTAGTACCTTACTAAATATTTTAATAAATCAGTGGATTAAAGCATTCATAGGTAAGATCACTCATGCTTCAATTGCCTTTGGAAAGTGGCTCACATGCAAACCCAGAACTGTGCGTCACTATTTTTTCCTGTTTTCAAAATCCTGTCCAATTGTCCAGATCGATATGAACCATTACATGTGCTCTCTACCGCAATGCTGATTTCACCCTTGTGGTTGTTCTTTGCTGGCCTATATCTCTCATTATGTGTTGAGCTTATTGAAAGTATCGTCTCTATCTCATTAATTTCCTGCTTCTTGCCCTTGGGAATACATCCTAAGAGATATATAATATTTGCAGGCTCATCTGTTATACAAATTACATTATGTCATAAATAAATAAATTAAAACCTAAGAGAGCTGAAGGACTTGTTGAAGGCCACACAGTAGGTTACATACCAAGCACCAATTAGATAAAAAACAATGAAAGGCTATATACCAGGTGTATCTTAAAATATCTTATTTGCACAGAGCGAGCAGAAAAAAAAAATCCAAGTAGTGGTGGAGTCTGGAGTCTGTTTGGAATTACAGTGCAATCCATTTATATAACATGCAACGACATCACTGGGACACAACCTGTTCCTCCCCTATATCTTGTGTGAGTATTAAAGCAAATGTGAAAACACCTCATCTGTGGTCACTGTTCCTAGATTGACTCCTTGAAAGGAAATGTATTATTCTCAATGAGCTCACTGGTCATCACAAAACAAACAAACAAACAAAGAAACAAACAAACAAAAAACCCTAGTTTGATATTGACACAGGACATGTCGCTTCATCAAAATACAGGAACAAATCAAGGTCTCTCCCACTTTTTTTAAAAACAATATAAACACTGTTCCATGAATATGTTGAAGCTGACCACAGCTGTACTTGCTGCTACAAAGGTAATTGTTTTTACTTTGACTTTGACTTTGAAATTGGCCCTGATATAACAACCCTGTACCTTGTTATATTTGTTTTTATGGGGTACATATGTACTCATAACTAGTGGATTTACGTCTGATCTACCTGGTCCCTCCTTAAAGAAACTGGAAAATTAAAGGCCCTACTAACATTTGTGTTTTTTTCTATGGGCTATTATCAGTGAACATGATTGCTATTATAATAGAGATAGAGTGAAAATTAGACAGCTCTCTTTATTCTCCTTTAACATAAATGTTTTGGAAACAGAACACATCTTGCTTGTAATTACAGAATAACTACCTAAAAACATACAGATTAAGGCTGCTGATGATAAGAGAATTTGCTGCTGAGACTGGTGATATAATTTTGAATCCTAGGAGTCACATGGTAAAAGGAGATGTGGTGGTTTTAATGAGAGTAACCTCATAGGCTCATGGGTGCGAATACTTGGATCACAAATTAGTGGGACTCTTTGGGAAGGATCATGAGGTATGGTCTTGTTAGAGTACATGTGGTCTTATTGGAGATGGAAAGTCACTGGGAATAGTCTTTGAGGTCTCCATGCAGCCGTGATGCTTATGGACTAACCCTATAAAACTACTGGCAAGGTGCCATAAAATGCTCTATTTTAAAAGTTTCCGTGGTCATGGTGTCCCTTCATAGCACTAGAAGGGGAACTAAGATAGAAGAGAGGCAAATCAGCCAAACAACCTTTTGACATTCCATGCATGGACTGCAGCATGATCATACACGTGTGTGGGCACAAATGCGCAGTTAAATATAAATGAGTATATAAAAATTTAAGAAAAATACCAATTACCTATTTCTTTCATGGTATTTTCTCAAATATCCCAGATTGGAAAAAATATTAATGCACTATTCCGGAAAGGATGATTGAAACCCAAACACTAATTGTATACATTACAGCACAGTCAGGATCCACTTAGCTATATCCCCATTTTTTTTAAATTTTTTTATTAATCTATTCTTGTTACATCTCAATGTTTATCCATCCCTTGTATCCTCCCATTCTTCCCTCCCTCCCATTTTCCCATTATTCCCCTCCCCTATGACTGTTCCTGAGGGGGATTACCTCCCCCTGTATATGCTCATAGGGTATCAAGTCTCTTCTTGGCAACCTGCTGTCCTTCCTCTGAGTGCCACCAGGTCTCCCTCTCCAGGGGACATGGTCAAATGTGAGGCACCAGAGTATGTGAGAAAGTCATATCCCACTCTCCATTCAACTGTGGAGAATGTTCTGACCATTGGCTAGATCTGGGTAGGAGTTTAAAGTTTACTGCCTGTATTGTCCTTGGCTGGTGCCTTAGTTTGAGTGGGACCCCTGGGCCCAAATCTGCCTATCATAATGTTCTACTTGTGGGTTTCTAGGACCCTCTGGATCCTTCTACTTTGCTATTCTCCCATGCTTCTCTCATTTAGACAAAGGTCTAATATCCAAAATACATAAAGAACTCAAGAAATTAAACACTACCAAACCAAATAATCTAATTGAGAAATTGGACTTGAAATTAAACAGAGAATTCTCAATAGAGGAATATCATTGGCTGAGAAACACTTAAAGAAATGCTCAACCTCCTTAGTCATCAGGGAAATGCAAATCAAAACAACTCTGAGATTCCATCTTACACCCATCAGAATGGCTAAGATCAAAAATTCAAGTGACACCACATGCTGGCTAGAATGTGGGGAGAGAGGAACACTCCTTCATTGCTGGTGGGAATGCAAACTAGTACAGCCACTTTGGAAATCTATCTGGTGCTATCTCAGAAAAATGGGAATAGGGCTTCCTCAAGACCCAGCTATTCCACTCCTTGGAATATACCCAGAAGATGCTCCAGCACACAACAAGAAAATTTGCTCAACCATGTTCATAGCAGCCTTATTCATAATAGCCAGAACATGGAAACAGCCTAAGTGTCCCTTAGTAGAAGAATGGATAAAGAAACTGTGGTACATATACACTATGGAATACTACTCAGCTATTAAAAACAAGGAATTCCCGAAATTTGTGGATAAGTGGATTGAGCTAGAAATGATCATAATGAGTGAGTTAACCCAGAAGCAGGAAGAATCAAATATTATATACTCACTTATATCTGCATACTAGCCCAAGGGGCATGTCCCACGAAAGCCTTCACTTACCAGGAAACTGGGACAGAGGGGAGGACATCCTATTGGGACTCTAAATATCCCCATTTTGTAAGCTTATTTGTTTTAAATTAATTAAATAAATTTAATGGGCATATGAATATACCTAGGGTGTGTGTGGTATATGTTTACATATGCACCCAGGAGTGTTTATTGTGCATGTGTGTCAAGGACAGAGAAAGAACCAGATATTTTTCTCTATCACTCCTCTTTTTCATCTGCAATGAGGGGCTTCTCTGACTCTGAAGTGGGTAGCAAGTCCCCACTGTCCTCTTATCTCTCATCCTTACAGAGTTGAGGTTATAAGCATGCGGCCATATCCTGCCTCTTACATGGATGCTGATGATTTGAACTCCTGTGCTTATGACATCAGTGCTCTTGCTCACTGAGCCATCTCTCCACTCTTTTTTTTTTAATTTTATTAACTTTATTAGAAAAAACTTATAACTAAATAAAAATATCACACACCAAACTGATAGGGAGTTACAGTGGGAAATGGAAGATGTGGATTTTCATATTCTATCCTATACTTTGAGTATTGAGAATGTTTTATGTGCTTACCCACTACCTCATGCCACAAATCGATGATAGAACTAGAACCAGAAAAGCAATAACTCATGCCCATCACCTACGTTCATCCCTTCCTCGTGTCCTTATATTTAGCCTTTCTTGTTGACTTTTCTTCAACTTCTACAGTACCCACGCATGCATTTGTTTGCATATATGCAGTTATTATTATCATTGATTCTGTATTCTGCCATTTTACTGAGGACATGAGGGCTGAATTGAGTCTGAGAGCTTTCTAGTAGACTCAATACAGTCTTTTAAGTAAAGAATTATTTCATCTACAAATGGGATGCTTTGCATCTCTCCACTCTTATTTTGGTTTTTATACAGACATGCTTTAGTTAGTAGATTTAACACTGAACAATTGCCTCCCTAAGAGTTTGGAGTTTTCTGTGTATGGATTCACTAAAATTAGTGAGTGATATTTACTGTGTAAAAGTCAACTGTATTTTATTTTCATCTGTATAAGCAGGTCCAATTTCTTCATTTTCATTCATAATTTGTTCACTCATAACAGCATCAAAGTAAATGTCATTTGCTAGACAAGTACCAGAGATCCTAACGAAGAGTTTACTCCTGGGCACAGAGATTTATTTATTTTAAGTTAGTTTTGTACATGTTAAGTGGATTTAGATAGGAAAACGAATGGTTTAACTACAAGCTTAGCCTCTTGCTGGCTGAGAACACACATGCATGCCTGTGTGTTCCCTGAATGCTCAGTTGCTTCTATGAAAATGTAGGCATCACATCCCCAAATTCCCATGAGGACTGTGAGAAAGAAAGTCTACTAAAGTTGATAATAAATTTAAATGTTCTTTTTATCCCAGCCATTCCATAGCTAGGACTCTTCCTTTGTTATCTTCAACACGCCGCGAACCACAGTTTACCGCTCTCACACACTTGCACAGGCTATGACGCTTTTCATCAGGGAGGCACTTGGAGATCTGAAACCCTCTTTCTCAACTGTTAATAACTTCATGATTTAAAAGTTCAAACTACACATGCCAGGGTACTTGGCATCTATCTTTTCTCAGGGGGGAAAAAGGTGTGAAATTCTGATAGTCAACATCTCTTCGAATGTTGAAACCTCTTCCAAGTGTAGACACACCTAGATCTATCTGGAGGAATTAGTTCTTGAAAGGGAGTTTCATTTGCAAATATTCAGTAGAAAATATGCAGATTTTAAGCATGTATACTTATATACATCTTCAAGTTGGCGAATTCAAAATGTCATAGGGTAAATTTAAAGAAGCAGGTAAATTAATTCACTTTCGGGTTGAAGCCAACTTTCAATCTTGTTTTTCCTGCCTATTTCCATCTCAATATCCTTTGAGATTTCCAGCTGAAGAAAGTCTATTAATTCTCCTTGTACTTGTTGATGCAAAAAGCTATCAGGATTATGGGTTGAATATTTCTAGTGTAGGAAAAGCAAGGGATGCAATTAATCTTTGTGAACTAAAATATACCTCTTTTCATTAATCTTTTATTGTAAATGAGCAAAGTAATTGAACCAGTACCACACTGTCAGCCTGAATGCAATGCCAGTGGGATGTGCTTGAGAGAGCACATACTGATTGAGTATTAAATATCTAACGGCAATAATTTATGGTTCATTACCTCTTTTGGAGTTTCTTAGTTGCATAGGGCTTGAATTCTAAGTAGTCAGACTTTTCGGTGAAAAGGCTTTCAAATGCTGAAAGCAGGAAGTTCCAGTAACCTACAATCTCTTTAATTTGGGAAATTTAATATGTAATTGAAACAAATTCCAATAACATTTGCAAACAGGAATGATTACACTAAGCATGGGAAGATGTCATCTCACTCCATAGCTTCCTTTTCTATAGGCTGTCAGGGTGCATTTCTGAAAGTGTCCAGTGACATGGGTACAGAAGTGTGACTAGGGACATCATGAAACCACAGAGCCTGTGATGAACTGCCTATTATGAAAATCCCTATCCAGCTATTTGGTGGTTCAGACATCTCAGGCTTTGGACTCATCTGACACTAACTCCTTAATTGTATTCAGCCGTCCCCTGTGGCACAGTTTCATTGCAAATAAAAATGGGAGCTTTTCTCCTGCTGGTAACAAAATATGATCAACATGAAGCAATGTTTACAGAAATGTGTAGTTTGGATTTGAAGACTGAGTCTACTCAGACCTCATGGCGCTTAGAAACAAACACTGTTATAAGAAATCAATATGGAGCCTATATCTATGACTAAAAGTTACTGTAGCTATTGACTATCTTGGTGGGTTTTAAATAAATTTATTTACCCCAGAGTTACCGCAATGTCCAAAGAAGCAGTTGATATTTGTGTTGAATTCTAGTTTTCTTTTAAAGAATAAATGTGTCTTCTTTGATTCATTATATCTCTTCAACATACATGTGTTTGTGAAATATGATTTTAAATAGAACTAGATGGTTGATATAGTTTGGAGCTAAATATATAATCAATACTCGTGTGAAAATGTCTACAAATGTTTTGGCATACATATTCATGCAATACATGTGTAAATTCATATATACATATGGCCAAATACACACATATATGTTTTACATGGAAGGAAAAATTTCCCACATACGTACTTCCATTTTTATGGAGTTCACATCTTCAAATCAAGTAACTATAGATTGAAACAGGAAAATATGCTCATATCAAAGATACTTAAGATTGCCTTGTCATTTTTTTTCTAACAGTGTAGTTATATTAACTTTTGTGTTACAACTTATTAGATATTATAAAGAGGTGATGGCTATGAAAACAAGATTATGTTCACAGGTTTATGACAATGTCAAACTAGTCAATATAAAGTACTGCATCATCAATATGCTTTATTTGAGTTGAAACCCAGAACACATTCCCTGGAAATACTAAGGAATGACTCGTGTGTGTGTTATGTACATATGTACCTATGTGTGATGGTAAGTAGTATTATGGACCTGAAACTGCCTATCAATAAAACTGGTCAAAACTTTAGATAATAAAAAAAAAAATTTCAGATGTGATTAGAACTCAAAATTTGAGAGCATGTCCTGGACTACCTAGATATGACTATTGAAGCACTCATACTTACTTGGGGCTTGAGTCAAGAACATGAAGCATCCAAGGCAAGCGCTGTTTTATTGAGATATACCCTCAACCCCCCCTATCTACTTTTGTTTTGAAATATGGTCTCACTAAGCTGTCCAGGTTAACCTTCAACTTTCTATGTATCAAAGACAAGTCTTAAACATGAGAGTTTCCTTCCTCAGTGTCCAAGTCAGTAAGAAATAGAAATGCACCACCAGGACAGGCTTCAGCTATACTGTGTAAGTTCGGAAAGAACGTACTTTTCTCAAATTTGTGCTCAGAGAACTAAAATGAAAGTAGCAGTTCAGAGGTTAGATGAATCAGTACAGTTTTCAAAGGCAGAGAGAGGACAGACTACTCGGGGCATGCATAGCCTCGAAGAGATTAAAATCAGTGTAATGGAGTCTGCTTTCCATCTTCTCATGAGGAATACCACCCTGCAAACAATTTTTATTTTAGCATAAGGTGGTCCAATGGAGACTTTATTGTACACATCTGCCAGAGAATAAACAAAATTTTAATTCTTTGATTATTTGTAATTATAAAACTAAGAAATAAACACATACACAAGCACAAAGGCATATATATATATACATTTATATGCATACAAATTTTATATGTATGCAAATTTTAGGTACATGATACATTTTGGAAGCATTTATTTTTATGAATAAATTTATGTGGGAGCAAAAATGAGGGAGTGACTGTTCTCATACAAATTTCTGTGCCCTCTTAATAATGAAACATATGAATCTATCTATTCCAAACATAATTTTAAGAAAGTAAAATAAAGGCAATGCAGTCTTTGTTTTTCCATGGTACATTTTTAGAATATGGTGCATATCAAATATGTGATATAAAATTATTATATTCTTATATGTATGGTTGAATATTGGACAATGAGAAGCCAAGACCTTATACTGTTGTGCATTATAAAATATCAAAACTTACTTGGTTTTTTATTTACATTTTGTGTGAATCATTTATCTCTTCAGCAATATGTTCTAGAGTATGTTCTATTTGTCTCCAGTAAATCAAAGTAAGTCATCTCACCTCTGTTTATTCAATTATTCACCACTTAACTGTGTCCATCAATACTAGGTACTGTGGCTTTTGAGATGAATCTAATGTACTCTTCTGTTTCAAGATGATTCTCTAAATATAATAATTACAGTACATTAAAAAAGATAAGGGAGTGTAGAAAATAAACCCAGACTCTATCTTAACAGTAAAATGACAACTTAGAATATTTTGCTGGTGAAATTTCCCCTGTATGCAAATTATGAAGAAATAAACAGAAACCAATAAAGAGGTCTTAGACTTGTCTGTTTTAAAACTCTAACACTTAAAAGTGTCAAAAGACTTAAAAAAAACCCCAACCATTAAGTTTTGATGGATACTTCCTGAGTTGCAAAAAGCAGTAACACTTCTTCTTTGGAATCAATTTAATTTAATGTCTAATAGGTTGCTTCTCTGTTCACCAATCTTTGTATATACACTTAAAAATGCTAATAGGTAAGCCAGGGTATTTCACTGCTGTCTCTTTATAAATAAAATAATAAGAAATTGCTTACACAAATGTGTGTTCAGTATCTCAAACTGTAAATTTGATGTAATATACTTTCTTATGTTTGTGTCTTCTATAATTAAATGAGTTGGCAACAAATGATAGAAAGAAATAAGACTTTAGTCATGAAGAAAGCTTGATATAAAATTCAATGAAGGCTAATAGCCTGCAAAAACTCAAAATACTGATTATACTGCCCAAATATGAAAAAAAAAGGTCAGCATTTGTAGCTCTAAAAGGTTTGCCAACTTCAATAGGATATCAGTACAAAGAGGCAAGAGGGCTTCTCCTATCAACATCATATGTACAGCCTTACAATTTAACACTATAAATTTAAAATTGAAAACTCCAGTTTTGATTTTTTAAAAAGTAACTTCTTTTGGATCTCGTTTTTGGAAATTTTTGAACATGTATTTATAGTGCTAGTAAAATCAGAATTTCTTCCCTCCTTTTCTTCAAGTTTTGGAAGTTTAAGGAGGGTAAATTTGAATATGAGTTATACAGACAAGATGCTCCCTTCCTCTCCCTCTTCCTCTCTCTTTCCCTCTCCCTCTTCCTCTGTCTCTGAGTCTGTTTCTTAGTCTCTCTGTCTCTCTGTCTCTGTGTGTCTCTGTCTGTGTGTCTCTGTGCCTGTATCTCTGTCTCTCTGTCTGTCTCTGTCTCTGTCTCTCTGTCTCTGTGTGTCTCTGTCTGTATGTCTGTGTGTCTGTGTGTCTCTGTCTCTCTCTCCTCTCTCTCTCTCTCTCTCACTCACTCTTTCTCTCTCTCTCTCTCTTGTGCACACGATTGTTCCTCTACTCTGTATCACAAGAGCATCTTCCTTTTACCTTTTAGTCCTTTTTCTCTTTTGATTTCTTCAACATTTATTTGTGAAGCCAACAATGGACAAATAATAAATCTGAGGAAAAAATATTCTGTAAGTGCTCACTGATAAAAGTAGTTATTATTCCTATTTTGTGTGCCCAGTATTTTGGACTGAAGGATGCTGACATGCTTAAAAGATCCTCCAAATTAGTATGGCTTAAGATCAGCTCTGACAATCTGTCTTCTTTGTTCAAATGGGACAAAGAACACCAAATACTTCTCAGTCTTTTGTGAGCAGGTGCATCACATTGAGTAGTGCATAGAATAAAGGAAATGCAAAATTATGTTTATTAAATAATTCCTATGAGGTAGTATAAGGTTTAAAATTAAGAAGAGGTGCTCTGATTCTCTGTGACATCAAGTCTTTGAGGCTTCTTAGTGTCTGTTTTATCTCCAAAATATGGAACAAACTTTTAATCAAGTAGTTACGAAAGTAACTTTGTGATAATTTTGATATATCTATGCATGACTTTGATTTAGCTATGCATATAGCACGTGAATGAATTTCTTGACTTTACTTAACATGTATTTGCCTATTGGTTTAATGAGGTAAATATACATATTCTCCTTTCCTACTTGGAAAAACATTTTTGCACAGAATATTAATCAAAGAACCACAATGATTTAAAGGCTAGGTGCTTCATAGCTACATTGTAGAAGAAATGCCACAGCTATCCCTCAGGTGACTTGAAGTGTCAAAGGAGTCTACATAGAGGCACCAGAAGATGTAACAGGGGTCAAACACAAACAGCAAGCATCTGTCCAGCAGATAGTGGCCCAGATTCTTAAAGCCTTTCTTCAGTTCCACACATACAAAACTCATTCAAATTCTAGGTACAGTATTTTGGAGTGGCCTTAGATTAAAATTGGGAGAAGGGAAATGAAAAGTCACTACTAATAATGAGATGTAGACCTGTTTGAACTGTCATGGTTTGGAGTTCAAATGCCTTCACGAACTAGGAGCCTTCGATAAAGCCCTGCGGACCAAATAACAAGAACCTTGAACCACGACAGAAATTCTCTAACTCACTCAAATTACACCAAAGCTTTTTTTTTTCTTTTTTTTAAACACTGAGCTTTCAATAAGTCCCTAAAGTGTGGTTGGTCATATCTTTCTAATCCTTTGTAGACACTTTTGAGGTAGACAATGATTTTCTTGGGAGGTCTTTTTAGAAGATTAAAAAAAAAAAGTTGTCTTCTTTTATATCTTACAAAGACAGATGTTTATGGCTCTGTGGGCTGATATGGATTTACACATTTGTATAAACTTATATAGGAGTAAAAATGGACTCCGCCCTAAAGACATCTCACTGCAGAACAGTGTGACAGTACAGAATCATTTTTTTTCTCATCTCTTTTAACAGAAGTCTTTTTCAAAGGCAGAACATTGCATCTGGAATGGACTGTAGAAATGAACTAATCAATACATTTGATTTATATATGAGAAGAGGACTAAGGACAAGAAGGAAATGGCCTTTCAAGATCAGAAGTGAGTTTGTTTCATTACGCAGAGCTTAATTTTTTTTTCCTCCTCCTGAAGAACTAATCATCTATTTTTTTAGTTTTGGCAGTAACGTCTTTTCTTTTTTGAGACATAATTTACATATCGTCAAACGTACCTTTTTTCAAGAATATGCTTCACCAATGTCTTGTAGGACAAAATTCAGTAATTTTACCTCTCCCTTCCTTGAATTTTCTAAGACTTTGACACCCAAGTATCAGTAATCTACTTTCCCAAGGGCCACAGTTAAGGTTTGTGAACAAAAGCTCCCGGCAGAAGTACTGATGGCCATAAGATGAGGGTCCTTTTTCTTCACTTAACTTAAATGTATCCGACGTTTATTTAGTTTTTTGAGAAAAAGATTAGATCTTCAACTGTGAGGTTGAATATCTTTCATAGGGAGACGTAGATAACACCGACCCCTCTGTCTGTGGGAAATCTTCAGTGGTTGGTGAAAGCTGCCCTACTCTCTCTCTTTAAAAGGCACGCTCTTCGTCTCTGCCGCCGTAGGATTTCCCACCTCTCTATTGCACCAGCTGTGTAATGTCCCTCTTCTTAATGTTGAGCATCAGTGAGAGCTGCTGTATAGTTTTCACATGGCTAATATCACATTTTTATTAGCAAATATTAAGTGGGTTTCATCAGGCATCTCATACAATCATCTAACATGCTTTGATCAAAGACCTTAATGTAAGACCAGAACACTTGAAATCAGTAGATGGGAAATACATGGGAAACACATCAACATACAGGTCTACACCGATGTTCATTTTTCTAGAAGAAGGACATATTCTGGAGTGTTTTATAAAGAATGACTTGGCTGATAAAGTAGACCAAATCCCATGTACCATCACTGCCTTCTTGCCTCTCTGAGGCCCATAGGACCTCTAGAAGGGTTCAGGGAATGATGTCTTCTCTCAATCTTCCTACTAGTGAGGACAGGCTTTTTTCTGGGCTTAACAGCTCAGACTCAAAGGCACATCTTCAATAGTATGTTACGTCTGTATCTTGTGATGCTTAACCACAAGATTACACTATGCTCATTCCTATCAACTGATTTTTATAGCAGAATCAAAAACCTTGTTTGTTTACTCTGCAGATACAGAGTTAGCATCTAAGTGCGTGCTCTTGGATTTGCCCTTCTAGAACATGTGGCATATTTGTACTAACTGCCAATATCTCTGATATGGACAGGGTGTGAGTACATGAGGACTCCCATTTACTGCTTTTCACCGTTGAAGTCATTCAATTTTTAACTTTGCTATTGGCATGAGGCCTCTGGATTTCAGAGTTCCTTTTCTAACTGTCTGGTTTCTTAACAGTTTCACCTTCCATCTCGGCAAGATGAGAGAGCCATGAGAGCTATGTGCCAACAACAATGTTGATATGTTTTTTGGATGTTTTTGTCTATTCAAAGTAATTGTTCTGTACCAGGTTCCTGTAAAGATGGGCTCTGTTGTAAAGGTGTAAAGAGTGTGCTCTGAAGCTGGATGTGCAGACATATGCCGTTAATCCTTGCACAGAGAAGACGGGAGACAGAAGGGTCAGGCAGAAGGCCATCCTTGAGTAGACAGTCAGTTTGAGGCCAGGCCAGACTACACAAGGTACCTTGTCTTAGATAGAAATAAAATATTAGGGAGGAACTTTGCACTTAAGCATATACATTTGATAAATATAAGAGACAAAATTCATCATCTGTCAGCCATTTAATAGTTTTAAGTTTACTAAGTGCTATATAAAACAATAGAAAACAAGACAGTAAATTAGATAGGGCTTGAGGATATGGGTGGGGTGGTCTGAAGAGGGAAGGTTCAAATTTGGAATTCTCTGGATAGAAGACCTTCCATGTTCAAATGCTCAGAATAATTATTTAATGGTGTGTTTCAATGTCTTATTAACCTCATTAAAATTAACACTATTAAACTATTTATGTCTAATTTGCATAGCTCAATAAATGTACACAAATTCCATAAAAAGTTTTGAAAGTTTCTTTAGGATAGGAAACCAATGCAATTAGAGGGTAGATAATGAATTTAGACTGACTCCACCTACACCAGCGGTCAGAGCTCAGGGGTGAACTCCTGTGCCTGAGACTGTTAGCCCTTTCCTTCAAGATCAGTAGGAGATAGAATGGCAGACCTCAGACTGCAAAATTGGAAAGACATGCAGGTACAGTGCATAATTGCAGAGAGCTGGATTTCTAGGTTAAACAGACACTTTGGGTGTGTGAGCAGAGGTGGAAGAAACTTCAGAATCCCCGTGCTGTGGACAGCCTTGTCTCTAGAAACCCAGGTGTTGCTATGTCAAAGAGCTACCACACAGTGGCAGTGTTTTAGAGCATAACCAAAGTTAACCATTACATTCAGAAGTCCCCAATTCAGGCTTTAAAAAAAAAAAAAAAAATACAGGATAGACCTTTATGCAAAACACAGCATAATCATACCCTAATGCATAGACAGACACACTTCTATGAAATTTACTTTCCTATGAGAAAACTGCAATCTCACACAAGTAGGCAATGGAACAAGTAGGTACTAATTTGTCTTAAAACAACAACAAACAAACAAACAAAACAGAATCACAAATCATTTGTAGTGAGCACTGCACCTTGGGCTTCTTAAATTGGCTATTGAGGTACGTGAGGTACATTAGTAGTTTTATCTGGTAAATATAGATCACATTTAACAGTAATGACTACAAATATAACTTTAGACCTAAGCTTTGAGAGGAAAAAAATCCAAGAGAGATGAAAGGCATAGAGACAGGACCGAACACTGCCATTTGTAATTATGTTAATGATACTGACCTAGGTTACACCTGGAGCCTCTGCCAGTCAAGAAACTAAGCGTGAGTCCCTGAAACTACAAAATAGCTTGTAGTGGTCTTAGTGTACTGGGAAGACAATCATTGGGGTTTAGTATCTGTCAATGAAGAGAAGCCCAGACAAATACTCAAAGAGATGGAGCAAAGCAGCGGTTAACAGACATGTTTTCATTTCAGGTCTGAAAGGCTGCCTCCAGTCAGCTCAGTCCCTCATTAGACTGTATTGATTTGCCCTGCTTGCCAGAGGATAGTCAGAGGATAATCGAATCCTCTTTGAGAAAGACAACATCATTCAAAGCCTGTGCAATATTTTAAACGTTCTGTCTAGCACTCCATCAAAACTTACGAGGCTTAACAAAAATAAGACCAAGATGAGAAACGGGGGAAAGATGGGCATGCATACAATCTAGAAGGTGAGTGTATCAAATGAACTTAGAGCACTCAAAGAAGGGAAAATGTAAGGTGAAGATAGGTTTAGCAAGAAAGAGGAATCTTTAAAAAATAAGGAATAAAATTGAGAGTCCAGGAATAAAACAACACACTGTTAAAATTAAGCATTACCATAATTACAACACCACCATAACAAAAATCAACAAAGTAGCACAGGGGAGCCAAATAAAGAGGTAAATAGAGACCTTGAACTAGAAAGGAAAACTTAGAAGCTAAATCCATAAAGTTCAGAAATTATAAAAAGTATAGAAAAATAAAAGACAGCATCACATTTTAAGAATTTATGGGACAGCAGTCACACATGTCATTGGAAGCCCATATGGGACAGTACATAGAGATGGAGAATGAAAAGAGGTAACAACCACAGCATTTTCAAGGACTAATTATAGCCTGATTCAACGGAGCCAGATGATCGAAGGGGTATTACGATCAGAACTGTTCCTCATCATTCAGGTAAACACCAGAGACAAACAGAAAATCCTAAAGACGGAAAGTCAGGGGAACAGAGGATGGAAAGCAATAGTAAACCCATCTCCAACATTCAGTACAAAAGAAGAAAACCTAGGACAACAGGATGCCGACATTTCAATTCAGAAGGAGGGCAGCTGCAAGACTATCACTGTAGAGACAGAAAAATGCCTTCTGAGAAATGATAAAAATATAAACATGTTTCCCAAATTCCCCAAATGTACCATGTCTTTCCAGAAAACAAAGACAAAAATAATTATTAAACCTGGGCATAGTGGTGTGCTCCTGTAATTCCAACAGTCAGGGAGGCAGAGGCAGGCAGATCTCTGTGAGTTTAAGGCCATCTCGTCTACAAAGCGAGTCCAGGACAGCACGGCTACACAGAAAAAAACCTGTCCTCAAAAAGTAAACAAACAAACAATTATTAATGGCAGTTCTTCAATCATATCAGATGTGTGCATGTAGAGTCACAGGGAAAAGAAGGAGGAAGCAGAAGAGGGTAACACCAAAATCTATTGACTATCAACTATAAAATAATAATTTACAGAAATTACAATTTAATTGTATGGTGGCAAGGATATAAAGCTAGAAAGAGTCTCTACGTAGATTAAGGGTGAGGAGGTCCTGGCATTATAATGTCAATGATGAAAGTAGTATTTCTATTCATTCTCAATAAAGAAGAAGCAAGTAAAGGAACACACATGAACACTAAGATTCTGTAACTATAAAGTTTATGAAAGGTCTGTGAGCTAATTTAAAAATGAGTGACTATTCAAACAAAGGACAGCCAACAATAAAGAGGAGGATTACAGTGCATGCAAGATAACTGCAGAATGAAAGATGATTTTAAAGTGACATTTAGAAGACATGTTGAAATTGACCAGTAATGTAAATTAACATAACAAAAGTAACATGAAACCTGCACAGAGAGATGAAAGAAAAACATCTTTATCAAATGTGCATCTTTATAAAGCAAAAACAGATCTGGCTGTCTATGATTTAAGATTCCACATAAAACAAGATAGGAAAAAAAAAGAAAAGAAAATCATACTTTAAAAAGAAAGTACAGAGATCAATCAAATGAGAAATGCATGCACAATAGAAAACATCAATAAAACCAACTTGAGGGATAAAATAAAAGGCATCACTAAAAATCTCACAAGTACTGAAAACGTAGAAACGTTCAGCTTATGCTTGTATTAACTTGTGTTTTATAAAATATTAGGAAAAGTTGGCCAGGTCTTTAAAATATACAATTCATAACTTTGTATAAAAGAGATATGTAGATATTAATTATCTTTCCATCTATTCACTTACTTTGGGGGTGTATGTATGAGAGGGTTGCGGGAGAGGCCACATGTCTCAGTGCATATGTGCAGGCCACAAGATGACTGGCAGGAAAATTGACTCCTACCTCAATGTGTGTTTTCCAGGGTCTGAACTCAGGCTCGTCAGATTTGGTGGCAAGGCCCTTTACATTCGGAGATCTGTCAGTGACTCGATATACTATATAATACAATATTAAAAATGAATCATACAGTAGGTAAATATATAAGTAAACATTCTCCTGACTCCAAATGCCTTTCTATATTCATTCATATGTCTGGGAAAATTAATGATAAGCATATACAATTTTTCTGGAGAATTAGAAATTCCACTTAATACTTTTTTTTTTTTTTTTTTGCTATCTCCTCTGCCCAGTCACAGACTTTTCAGCTTCTTTATTAACCAATCAGAGATAATAGGGGAATAATTTTTACACAACATTGAAGACAGGGTATTCCTCAAGAGCAATGACAATACAAGAACCTGTTAGCATTTAGCTCACTGTCAGTTCAGCAATTAAAAATCAAATGTAAAGAGGCACACCTCAATACAATGTGAATGAAGTCACCTCTACAGGAAAAGGGAAAGTGTTGCCTTTAGTTGAGTATCCATAGATGATGCCACCACTATCTTCCCATATGAGTTCAATGTGATCTCATTATGAAAAAAGGAATGACTCAAGAGACAGGTGTCAAATGCAAGCAGAGGTAATTAATAATAATGTCATCAAATCTGCCCAACGACTAGGTGACTAGGATAACACACACACACACACACACACACACACACACACACACACACACACACCAGAAAATAAACACATAATGCCCCCTCTTCTCCTACAAACATAACCCAGCTCGAATCTACTGAGAGGAACTAAATGTGTTTTAGTTAAAGATGTAATTCATTTTTTTAAGTTTATGAACTGATAAATTCTTTATTATACAATATCAAAATAGTAAAGATTGTGGTTTGTGTTATATATATTCTATATATTGTGTTAAACAAAAATCCATGGGCAGGTTACATCCTTCTGTGTTAGTATACCTTTATAATGCTGTGATAAAACTTCTGAGCAAATCAACTTAAGGAAAAAGGTCTTGTCTGGTTCAGAGATTGGAGGTTTCAATCCATGCTAGTTTGGCTCCATTGCTATTTAGGCCCATGACATGAAACAAATCTCACAACAGAGTGCTTGGTGGAGGAAATGGTTTGTTGCATCACAGCCAGGAAGCAGAGAGGTACATAAAGAGAGACTCTGGGAAGCTCTGTCTTTCAAAGGAATGTGCCTAATGACATATATCCTCCAGCTGAGAGTCACCTCCTAGTAGATCATTCTGCTATAAACTCACCGATAGGTTGACCCATTGGTGAGGCAATCATATTCATTCCCCAATCTCCCCACCCCCATCCCAATGATGCTACTGCTAGAAGATCAAGGCTTGAAGACAAGAAACTTTGGGGAAATTTTATATTCAAATTCTATGTCCTTCTTATAGGAAAATAATTCATTTTTTTTAATTATCAAAGGTTTCAGTAGGTAAATTCTCAAAAAGTATGTTCAAGTAACCAAAAATATTTTTGAAAAATTCTCATTAACATCAATGATATAATTCTTCACAAAGAATAATAATAATTTTTTATATTTTTATATAGATAAATTGTAAAGGTGAGAAAAACAAAAGGTAGAAGACACCAGGGTGAGCTTCAGCTTTATGATTCACTTGCCCTTCTATTATGAATATTCCAAACAAAAACCTACATAACATCTGCCAGGGATTTTGCTGTACCATTCAAACAAGACCAAACTAGAAACTCTTCGGAATGCTCATCAGCAATATAATAAATGTACAAACTGTAAACTACTAAATACTCCATTATGATCAACAGAATAAATAAACAAATCCCCATTCTGTGGAATACTTTATTCATTTTCATGAGTAAAATTGAAGGCACAAAATCGAATTGATTATAAACAATGTTCATCGATGGACACCAGTTTGAAAATCAAGCCGGACTTACCCATGGGGGAAATAACAACTTGGAATGTAATTACTTTCAAAGGGAGATGACATTCTCCACTGTTGAGTAGAGAGTAGGGTATGACTTTCACATGAACTCTGGTGCCCCATATTTGACCACATCCCCTGTATGGGGAGACCTGGTGGCACTCAGAGGAAGGACAGCAGGTTACCAAGAAGAGACTTGACACCCTATGAGCATATACAGGGGGAGGAGGTCCCCCTCAGTCACAGTCATAGGGGAGGGGAATAAAGGGAAAATGGGAGGGAGGGAAGAATGGGAGGATACAGGGATGGGATAACCATTGAGATGTAATGTGAATAAATTAATAAAATATATTAAAATAATAAAGGGAGAAGGAACCATTTGGGGGTGATGCTGTGAAGTGTGATGAGCAGTAATAGTGTCCTGAGCTTTTCTCTTTCAAGTTTTATTAATTCTTACTGATGTATTTTTTCATACACTGTATTCTGATTATTCTATTACCTCCTCTAACTCCTCCAAGATTCTTCCATTTCCCCATCCATCCACATCCACATCCTTCCTATTTATCTCACTAGAGTAAAAAAAAAAGGCACCTAAAATAACAATAATATAATAAAATAAGATTAAATAAAAACAAGCAGACTATAACAGCATACGACAAAGAGCCAAAGAAAAAGCTCAGGAAACACATGCAGAAACAGGGACCTAAGTTTTATTACATAGTTACTACAAGTATCTGTCTTTTGTTTAAAAAAAAAAAAAAAAAAAAAAATCCTTAAAACAGAACTGGAGAGATGGCTCAGAGGTTAAGAGCACTGGCTGCTCATCCAGAGGTCCTCAGTTCAATTCTCAGCAACCACATGGTGGCTCATAATAACCATCTATTATGAGATCTGGTGTCCTCTTTTGTGTCCAGGCTTACATACATATAGAATACTATATATATACAGAATATATAAATATTTTTAAAACTCCTTAAAGCGCACATTGTGCCTTTCAATTTCCAGTATTTGTGCTTGATTTTGTCAACCTATTTATCTTTTAAGTCATAATATATTCATACTGGACGCCCGTTAGTCACTTAGGTGCTCCTTTCCTCACATGATAGTCATTGTTAAACAGGAGAACGGGTCTGAGATTAAGCTCACAGGTTGATATTTATGCCAAGTGGCCTTTGAAAACAGGTTGCCTGATCATGGACACTTAGTTCTTCCGTTATTATATCTGTAACCACAGACAACCTTCTTCAGCCTCAGGTGCTGTTTTTAAAAAAAAGTAATGTTAACAAACCCTTCATCATCGGAGAGTCAGACAAAACTGAAATAAACTCACAAGGGCTTCATGGAGTATAAACACTCCATAAACACTGATGGTTATTAGTTACTGAGAAACACAGACTCTGCTTCCAGTTTTGTTCCTGTATGGGTTGAATGGCTGCCATCAAGTCTCGCTGTTACCTCTTGTAACCTTTAATGTTCACAAGAATTCATTAAGTTTACAGAATTTTGAGGCTGCAATAGGATTCTGCATGAGGAAACCTATAGCAAAACTCTATAAATGTGAAAAACATATATATGGAAGGTAGTAACTAACACAAACATAAAGCTATATATAGTAAATTCATTATCTGATAGTTTGGTGAATATTGTATATGCTGTCCACACGTTATGATAATGTCTGTGCTACCTGGGACAGATTAAAAACATGGTGTAAAATATGAGGGAAACCTGCATATAATGGAAATTACACAAAAGCTCATAATAAATGGCAAGGTAATGAAATCTGTTGCTTGCATTTAAAAATCATCTGAAATACCATCCTAATTGAAAACAGCTAGAGATTCCATTAAGGTTGTGTATTTGAGAACTAGGGCATTGTCTAGCTAGATGATCTTTATTCAGGTCTCAAAGCACAGTTGGATTTGAGAATACGATGGACGGAGAGATCCACATGCTGACTGAGGAAGATGTGTTAGTGCTTTCCATGATTTTCAATTGTCAGTGTCAGCAGAGGATGCCATAATTGAGGGAAATTGAGTTTTCACCTGCTATACACAGAGACAGTTGTTCTATGGACTTATTTATTTTAACTGATGGTTGTTTGGAAAATACCAATCTCTACAGTGGCTTATAAAAATAAAACTTTAAGTAATTTAGATTACCTACTGCAGCTTTTCTCTTAAAAAAAAAAAGAAAGAAAGAAAAGAAAAGAAAGAACTGCAGAAGTATGGCGATGTGCCCAAATCCCTTAGAAATTACCTTTACCTAGAATGTGTTATATTACTCTTTTTTTTATTCAGAACTCAAATATCCCCTTTCAAAATGAGCGAGGTTCATTATAAAGTCCTACCTGCAGCTCAGAGAGAATATGATAGAATGCAGAAAACATGCATCTCTTTTTCAAAGGCATCACGTCAATTCAGTGCAAAAATCTGAAGCACAATTGATATGCAAACACTGGTGATTCATAGGCAATTAAGAAAGACACAGTCCCTGGGATGTTCTGGAAATGTAGAATACAGCATGTCAACACAGACAAAACAGTGAAACAGCAGACTTCCTGTGCTATGAAAACCAGAACCACCAAGAGAGCAGGGCTTCCTAGTCCCAAGTGTTTTAAGGCTGTCTGTAAAATCTGTGGGTTTTAAATGTCAGTTATTTATGAATAAAATAAACATGGAAGTCAAGAATATTTTTGAAAACCTAATCTGCTTTTAATATTTTGGCACAAAAGGTAAATTACCTGCAAAATTAGAGGGAAGGTTGTTTTGGGTTTTTTTTTTTGTTGTTTGTTTGTTTTGTTTTTGTTTACTTTGTTTGTAGAATATAATGGAATTTGCTTGAGAACACATTATTTAATCTAAATTAAAATCTTAACTAAACATGAGAGCTGAAGCAGGAGGATTTTAAGTTAAGTTAAGTTAAATACTATATGTATTTTTATTTGTTTTTATTATGATGGTACAATTATGAGGATAATTAATAGCAATCTCATAATTTACATGTGTAGGTGTATGTAAGATTTCTATAACTTCTCATAAGCAGAAATAAAAACAACATTATTTTTACAGGGCATGTGTGATGCACAGTAAAGTTTAAATTATAAGGATGTAGACAGCTATTGGGCAGTGTATCTATGTAGCGTTCTATCTGATCTTTAACAGTTTGAGTCTCTAAGTGATAAAACATCTACATATCAGTAATTCATCTTACAGGTTTCCTTGGCTAGAGGGATTCCAATAGTCATTCTTCTGTTTGGTGCAACAATTAATAATTAAGCAGGTGCAACAATTAATAATTAAGCAGAAGTGTAACGGTTAATGTACTTCATTCATGGTTAGAGACACAGAGGAGATATTTTTATTTTAGATTTTAGACTATTTAATTTACCTAGTAGCCATATTATATTGAAGTTAGAAGGCCTGATTCAAAGCCTTATGTGCAGAATGACCTATGAGTTTAAAAGTTATACTTCTATGGTGGTGGGAGGGTGGAACATGCTTGCGCATATGTACATAAAGTCCAGAGGTCAACCTTGGTTGCCATTACACAGAAGGCATTCACTTTGCTTTATTAGATCAGTTTGTCCTTGGGACCTAGATCCTATGGTTAGGCTAAGATGCCTGTTCACTGAGGTCCAGTGATCCACCTGCATCCGTATCTTAATCCTAGGTGTATAAATACATATCACAATGTGTGGCGTTTTTATGTGGGAGCTGAGATTGAATTCACATCCTAATGCTTATATGGCGGGCACCTTCAAAAATTGTTCTTATCATGTATTCACATCGTATGTTCTTTCTTCTGTCCAAATCCTCCCAAGTACCCAACTGCTTTTGTTCTCTTTCAAATTCATGGCCTCTATTTTATACTACTATTTTTTAATTTTTAAAAAAGATTTCGTTATTTATTATGTATACAGTGTTATGCCTGCATGCCAGAAGAGGATACCAGATCTCATTAGAGATGGTTATGAACTACCATGTGGTTGCTAGGAATTGAACTTAGGACCTTAGAAAGAACAGCTAGTGATCATAACCTTTGAGCCATCTCTCCAGCCCCTATTTTTTAATTTTTAATTTTTAATTTGTTCACTTTACATCCCAGTTGTAGCCCCCTCCCTTGTTGTGTCCCAATACTCCTTCCTCTCTCTTCTCCTATCCCTCATTCCCCTAGTCCTCAGAAACAGGAGCTCTCCTCCCCTACCATCTGACCTCAACCAACCAAGTCACCTCTGTACTGACTGTATTCTCTTCCTCTCTGGCCTGGCAAGGCCATCCTGTCAGGAGGAAGTGATCAATCGTGTATGGGCGGAGGAAGTCCATGTCAGAGTAATCTCTACTCCCCATATTGTAGGACCCAAAAGGAGGCTGTGCTGCCTTTCTGCTACATCTGAGCAGAGAGTCTAGATCCACATCAAAGCTGGTCCTTGGTTGGTGCATCTGTCTCTGTTTTGTATTGTTCTTATTATTATTTTAAATTGAAAGTTCACACTGTGTATTCTGATTAGGGTTTCCCCTCACCCTTATCCTTCCCACTTCCCCACCTATCCAAACTCCATGTCTTCTTTCTGTCTTTCTGTCTTTAGAAAACATGGGCTGCAGAGGCAGGTGGATTGCTGTGAGTTCAAGGCCAGCCTGGTCTATAAAACAAGTGCAGAACAGTCAAGGCTAACACAGAGATACCCTGTCTCAAACAAAAGAAAGAAAGAAAGAAAGAAAGAAAGAAAGAAAGAAAGAAAGCAATACCTTAAACAAAACAATGAGAAACAAAAATAACAGTAACAAAAGAAAAGAAAAAGCACAACACACACACATACGCAAACCAAATACCAATAATATACAATCAAAAGAACAGAAAGATAAAAAATGACCAAACAAAGCAATGTGAGAAAAACAAATCTATAAAAACACCATTGAGTTTGTTTTCTGTTGATCATATACTGCTACGTGTGGAGCCGTGGCCTTTTTCTTTAATTGTTAATTGTGGTTAAAGACATACATTATGTTGAAACTTCATGGGTATAGCTTCTTTAATCTTCCAAGGAGACACAATTTCACAGCTATCACTCTGTTCCTGTGATTCTTATAGTCTTTCTACCCTGTCTTCCCCAATGATCTATGAGCCTCATGTATAGACACTGTATTGTGACTTATTAATTGGAATAGGGATCAAAAACTTGGCATTTTTGTTTGTTTTCTGTAGTGATTACACTCCGTTGCAAACAGAAGTTTCCTTGATGGGAAATGAGAGTTAAACTTAGCTGCGGATATAAGAATCAATATTTAGACTATACTTAGGGATTATGCTGTTTTCAGAAAAGTGGTAGTTGTAGGTTCTCCTCCCAGATCTATGACGTCACCAGGCCGAGATAGTTGGCAAGTGTCCCAATATCAGGTATGATTTCTTTCTTTTTGAGTGGCTCTTAAGTCCAATTAGAGAGCTATCGGCTACAGCTAAAGCATGAGTTAGTGACTGTACCCTTATGGTTATCATGTCCTGCTGGCTGCTGTGTTTCCTAAGTGTCATAGCTGGTAAAACTGTTGGTTGCTTCTGTCCTTGAAAGCTTGCATGGTGAAATCTGGTATCTTGAAAGCTAATCTTCAGGGAAGAAGCTTTCAGGCGAGATCCAGCCCCTCTATCTAAAGTACATTTTGTCTTCAGCAATATGAACTTAGCTTCTACCTTTAGAAGCCAACCAAAGGCACTAACAATTGTTTTTAAAAGTGAAATGCTTTGGGTTTCAGAAGTCTCTTGGACAACCTAAACCAAGAACTCAAAATAGGGCTTCTCATGCCCAGTGTTCTTCTGTTGTTGTTTTGGAAACATAATTACAATCTTCAGCCCTTCTCTTTCTTCCCTCAAATTCCTTTCATATCCACACTCACCTTCAAATTCATGACCTCTTATTTTTTCCACTGTTATTAATTGGTGTGTGTGTGTGTGTGTGTGTGTGTGTGTGTGTGTGTTCCTAAATATACTCAGTATGTATAGGCACTGCACAACTCAGTAGTGTGTTTTCCCCAAGGAAGAACATCTTTCTACTTCCAGATTTCCTCTGTTTCCTTTAGTTCCTTTTTTTGAGCTGAAGCCTTATGGGATTTTTCATGTTCAATTTGGCATATCTACTGATGTCATACCTCGTCAGCTCCTGTTTGGGCAGTCATGTTGGGGAGATCAATCGTATGGGTAAGTAAAGCTTCTGATGCTAGGAGCAGACACAATCTAACAGTAAACTTCCTCACACTCTGATGCTCATAATCTTTCTGCCTCCTCTTCCACAATGTATCCTGAGTCTTAGGTGTAGGAATGTTCTGTAGATGTATGCATTTGGTCGCGGTTCCATAACTCTGCTGGTTAATTTGGTTGTGCTTTTCTGTTGTGGGGTTCATCTATTATAAAGAGAAGGCTCCTTGATGAGGAGTGAACACTAAACTTATCTGTGGATGTAAGGACAAATACTTAAAGATGATTGTTAGGATTATGCTAGTTAAGTACATTAGAGGTTGTAAATTCTCACCCAGCAACCATGAATTCACCGTCACTGAATAGTTTGCTACATCCCCTCTTGTTGAGCGGACTTAAGTCCAATAGAGAGATGTTGTGTACCAACAAGCTGTGAGTGCCACTACTGAACCCTTAGGGTTATCATCATGCCATGCTGTTTGGTGTGGTTCAAAGGCATTAAAGAAAGGAAGGACTGAGGGTTGTGTCCCTCCTTTAGATGTTTGCATGGTGCTTTCTGGCACTAGGAAAGCTAGTACCCAGAGAGAGTTATTTAGGTCCATTCTAGCTCAGAAGACTCTTGGTTCTATTTCTGAAGTGCATGGTGTCTTCAACAATAAGGAGTTTGTCAGTCTAAATGAAAGACATTGTTAAAAGTATAGTGTGTACTTATACACCGACGGACATGTATTACAGACATTTTACATAGATACAGTATGAGTCTGTATGGCCCTTTCAGGCAACCTTACTGTGATTTACCCTCCTCCTTTCTTCTGTATTCCCATCTGTCCCCTTTAATAACTCTCCTCTGCTTTCCCCCACTTCTTCTTTCAGATTACTTGTACCCTGTTCTTCCCCTCTCTATTACTCCCCTACCACAGCAATGATCCATTGTAAACTGAGCTTTCAGCCACTACCACAATATTATCTTATTTAAGATATGCCATTTATCACATTAATTTTTAAATTGATGACCTTTTGTAAACATAAGTAATTGGAAGATCCGTAACTGTCTATACCACGCTAATGAAACATATATGGTGGTTTCAGTGGTTAAAAATAGTAATGTAAAACCATTAATGTAAAATAAAGACTTCAGAAAATCAGATTTCAAGAATGTATTTGGCTTTTCACTCTTTTGGAAGCAATGGCTCCAGAACCAAAATGAATCATAAACTGCCAGGAGTATAGAATACTTCCAGAAATTTTAAGTGTTTTAATTTTTTTCAAGCTAAAAAAAATTGAAAATATCAAACATGTCTGTATTCCCTTACATATAATAAAACAATTGAATCATTTCTCTAAGGAACTAGAAACATATATTGCACTTCTGCTCTGTTAGTTGTTCTTATAATTTTTAAACCTAAGCAGGGTAGCTCTGTTTGGTTCTGACTAAATGTATCACCCAAAGACCAACACAGCCACCATCTTCTTTTAAAGCAAATCTTGAGCAGTAAAATGTAAATAAATTAATTTGTATGAGGTGTCAACACACAGCCACAGCAAAGTAAAGACAATAGGTGAGATGGGCATACACTTAACTGATTGGACTCTTTAGTCAATACAGATATTGGAGTCTTAGGTGGCCATAATAAACTAGGACGAGGCAGCGAGTGCTCTCATATGAGCAGTGGCTGCCTCAGAACATAGGGCCATGAATTACTGAGCTGTCAGCTGTCACTAAAAGCTGAAAGCCATCAGTGACAAGAGATACTGCCAAGGGATTTCTCAAAGACACATTGTTAACACTGATGCTTCTTTGTGAATCATTTGTGTTAGGCAGCAGAACTAATGGGACTCCTTTTAGGTGGAACAATTTGAAACAACTATTATGGTCTGCATATGAAAAGCCCCCACAAACACATGTCTTCAAGTCTTGGTTCCCATCTGGTGGGTGCTATTTGGGGACATGGTAGAATTAGGCTCTTTCTGTCATTCTCTCTACTTTATGCCTGCCTGTGAGGTGAACAGCTTTGCACCACAGCACCCTTGTACTGGGATGTCTTCCTCAACCTATGTCCAGGAGCAGTGGAACCATCACGAATGGACAGAAACCCACAGAGCCACGAACCATCTTCCCTCTGTTGTTTATATCTAGCATTTTCCACAGGAATAAAAAAGTTGATTCACAAAATTAACTAAAAACTATATTAAGTTCCAGCATTGTAAAAAAAAAAAAAAAAAACCACAGCATTGGAAAGGCAGAATTAGAAAAGTTATCCTGGCCTCATTAGCTCTCATGCCTTGCACAAACAACTCACAAAGAGAGGGCTAACAAGATAAAAGAGAAATGAATTTGTTTGATGGACAAGGAACATAGCTCTTTCTGCCTTGCATTATCCACCAACTCATCACAATGGCCCTGATGAAAAGATTAATAAATGTAAGCAAATTAAACTGGGTTTTGTTTCCCAGCTTTAGCATACTTCTCCTTGCATAATGGCTGTTGGCTGGTAAATAATAAGGTCTGCATTCTGAGAACAGTATATAAGGAAATACATATATGTGTGTATATATATATATAATCACTTTTCTTTATTTCTGTAACTGTCTCAAATTACTTTAAGAATAAAATGTGTATAAAGAAGGAGAAATTTCCAGGGCAATAAGTGTTTGCCTAGTATGAATAAATACCAGGAAAATAAACTTTAGAAAAACACATTTTTGTTGAATTCAAAGCTATCTGGACACAACAGCACATGCATCTAATCTTAGCACTCAAGCAGGAGCTGAGGCAGCCCGATCTCTGTGAGTGTGAGGCCAGCCTGTTCTACATAGTGATATCTAGGCCATCCAGAGATACATAGTTATTTCAAATCTATTTACTAAAAAATGATTTAGAATAGAAAGAAACAAAAGAAGAAAATAAAGTAAGTATAACAGGAGGTTAAATCATTGTTATTTTATTGTGACATAATTAGCATGTACAAAAATGACACTTAGCTCTCAATATTTTGTTTGGGCTAGCGTAGGATGTTCTGCTTGTGTCTTGGTACAGAGGTGTCACAGAAGGAAATAAAAGCAAGAGTACAGAGCCCCAAGGAAAAATTTACTTTGATCCAAAATGTGGGTTTGGATAGTAGAAATTATAAAGGAGGACAAGAGAAAACAGGTAAGAGTATAGATATTTTGCTGGAATTTAAAATGTGTGTTCTCAGAAATGAAGGATAAATTTGGAAACATACTTGGTGCTTGAGGGTTGTTTGTTTTGTTTTGCTTTGTGAGGTTTTCGTTTTGTTTTGTTTTGTGCTTGAGTTTTAAGGGCTTCACTTATAAGCTACTTACTACTTTAGTCCAGAGACTTTAAACGTCTCCATCCTTCAACCTTGGCAATATAAATGCCTGTATCTTCCACAAACATATTTTCTGTTGTTAAAATCAGATAAAAGCAATCCTTACATCACCGACCATTTATTGTGTATTTTCTCAATGAGTACTTGCAGTTTATCCAAATAATTTTAATGAATTAAACAATAATGTAGTTTAGGGTTGCTTGTGCCATAAATAATTTGACATACTTCCTTTTTCAAAAATCATCTTTTTCATGAAAACCTCAGGATTTATGATTTGAGGTAGAATATGTACATAGATGCCAAAATGGTTCCCAGTAGCTTTTCTACTGTTTGTTTACAATAAAAAAAAGTTTTGAAGTAACAGCATTGTGCTATGATATATATCTGATACACACACACACACACACACACACACACACACACATATCAGTGTGTATATATATGTGTATCTTAGGATAGTTCTGGTTTATGTGCATCTTTCCAGGGTTATTAATAATATTGGTTCTTCTCATTCTCAAAAGGTCTCAAATTATAAATTATGCACATGTCCACCTCAGCATCTGTTCAAAATATTTTGAAATTACAATTAAACATTTCAATTACCAAATCAACACAATCTAGAATCATCTCAAAATAAGGGTTTTGCCACATCAGAATGTCCCATGAGAACATGTATGGGGGATTATTTTGATTATATTAATGGAGTTGTGGCTGTCTGTCTATGCAGATTATCACAAATTCTATAAGTGGAGAACGAGCTGAATACTGCTATATGTGATCTCTCTCTATGTCTCTCTCTCTCTGTCTCTGTCTCTCTGTCTCTGTCTCTGTCTCTCTCTCTCTCTCTCTCTCTCTCTCTCTGTCTCTCTCTCTCTCTCTCCCTCTCTCTCTCTCTCTCTATCTCTGTCTCTCTCTCTTTCTGCTCTAGACTATAAATGTAATGTACCTAGTCATTTCAAATTCCTGCTGCCTTGGATCTCCTGCTATAAGAGTCTATAACCTGGAATTGTGAGTGAACACGAACTCTTTCTCCTTTAAGTTAGTTTTATCAGTGTATTTTATCACAAGAACAGGAAAGAATATGAAGACCGATATAGAGGGAAAACCCTTATGAATGTGAGATTATGGTTTAATGTGAAATCTAAGATTATCAAATATGTGAAAGTAGGTGTAGAAATCCAATTCAGAAGAATCTTAAAGTTGAAGTTTTTTTCTATACTGCCTCTGTGTGGGACAATGACTGTTAAGTTGCTTAACATGTAATTCAACGTGCACAACATCCATATATGTGCTACATAACCACATTTCCCATATCAGTATCATGTGTTACAATTTAGCATGTTTTAGTCTGAAGCTGAACATGTGGAGCAAAAAACAGCCTGGAGAAGACAGAACAGCTGGAATCAGGTCCTGAACAAATACGCATCTTTGTCCTAGGGACATTTACACCTAAGCAGAGAGAACTAATACTGTAAGGTGGATGCATATGGGTGTATTAGTGTATAGGAGAACAGGTTAACTTAGAAGCCAGAAAAGAGTGTCAGATATACTGGAATTGCATGGGGTTACAGACACTTATCAGCTTTCTGGTAATGTGGGTCCAGGGAACTGATTTTGACTCTTCTAGAAGAACTTGCATAACTACTGAGCAATCTCTTCAGGATCCACTTAGCTAGTTTGATAACTTCCTGTTTTCTTGCTTTTTTTTTTTTTTTCTTTCTTTCTTTTATTTATTTATTGGCTAGCTTATTGATGATCTCTGGTCAGTTCTGTAGAGATTTTTATGACATCATTGTGGAGAAATGATGTGTTTAAATTCTCTTGTTTCCGAGGCATGGCTATACCTACAGTATAATGGCGTGTTTGTAAATCTTTCCCGAAGGAAGCTTTGTGGGCTACTATTTGCTACTATTTCCTAGGCGCAATGTTACTGCATCATCAGTCCTCTTGATAAGAACAGCCCAAGGTTAGCAACTATGTCCAGTTTCTCACAGATATCTGCAGCATTGCTTGGCTAGTCTTAACTAACAAGAAATATAAACCACAGGGTATTTACAAAGAGGGAAAGGTGAGTGACAGAATAGGGGAGGAAAGAGGAGAGGAGAGACACACTGAAAATAAAAAACCAGTCTGCTGAATGAGAGATGAAACGAGTTTCAAGTAGAATTATTGAATAATTTCATTACAAATCATTAAAGCTCATGCATGTGGACAGTGGATTTGTATGGAAAAGTAATAATAGCATAAATATCTTTGCCTCTGCACCGTTAACATGAAAAAAGAAATTTACATTTTCCACATACAAACAACTATCTCTAAATGATGAAAATGTGGCCTGCATATGCTTTTTCTTACTGCTTAAAAACTTTCAATATGCCTGTAATGAACATTAGCTTCGTAGCCAGAAATTTAATGTATCATTTACAACAGGGATTTTTTTATAATAATATTGTACAAAGAAGTGACATTTTATTTTTACAGATATTTATTGTAAACCAATCTGCCATTTACAACTTAAATGCAGGGAAAATATTCCATCCTGTTGAGTCCAGTGTGATTGAGCTCACCTGTATGATATAAATTGCATTTTCTATTAGTTTGTGTGGCTATAAAGTCAATAAAAGAAACAGCAGTCTTCCCCATAGAATGCTCACACGCTGTAGTTTTCAGCTTATTATGTAGCAAAAGGAACAAAATACTCATAGTAACAATGTATTTTTAATAGGTTCTCAAGCTGTCCCTTTCACAAAGAGCTGTGGCTGAATACAGATGTGGCTGCTGTGAGGCTTTATATGGGTGGACAGCTGAACAAAAACCAGGTAGGGAGACATTTATCTAACATAAATGCGTGGGCTCCTGAGGCATACAGCCTACCGATTTCCACTGGGTTACTAGTTCTGTTTTTCCCAAATGTGGTTTGAATTTCATGGACAAAATGCTTTGAAGGAAGGAAAGCAAAGATGATTAAACGTGAGTGCCCTGAATAAAGGCGAATGCGTAGGGACACTGAGTAATCCACACCACAATGTTAGTGTGGAAAGAAAGGACAGATATTATCATAGACTCACTGGAAGCCAGTTCTTAGCCATCTAAGCTGAACACTAACATTTAAAGTTGAGTTTTAAATTTTGCTAAGATAAAGCAAATTATACTTAGACATTTGGAAGTCATATTTCTCTTCTCCCAATGCTTGGATGTGACAGTAAAGATTCACTTTACCCTCTTAAGTCTTTTAATTTTAAACTCATTTCAATTTTTTTTTTACCTAAAATAGGTACAGATTTCATTAATCCAATCAAACACTGACACAATGGATGAAGCAAAGCTTTTCCCCCTACTACCACCTGGAGTAAACATCTGCAGTGGTCAGACAATTGACACCATGTAATCAGGAGGGTGTTTTCTACCTCCATTTTTAGCTTATTTTACAATGTTCTGCTTTTGACTAGAGTAGGGGAGAGGTTCATTTTAGAATCCAAGAGTTTAATGATAGTTAATGGTAATTATTTAATTTTGATACAAAGTCTCTAGCCCAGGCCAGAATAAATTGCTCAATATAGCTAGGGCTGGCTGCCTTCCTTCACATGCTGCCATACACCCTACATGTGGGACATGAAGCCAGAGCCCTCAGTATTCAGAGCATACACTCCACTATATGATGTTAAATTGGAGAAGATTTGTAGCTAAGGGAAGGTGGATTTAATACCTGTTCAGCTTGTGATACTCTAGGAAAAAAATATAAGCTTACTGTTGTCAGAACTCCAAATATTTCAAGAGAGGAAAAGAAAAATTTACATAAAAATATATCATGAGGTGATTTTTTTATAGTAAAATAAAAAAATGACTCGTGGAATATTTCTATTTTCTGACCTAGAATTTGAATATAGAGTTAAAATATGGATGATCAGGTAGTAGTTCATCCCAGTGGATCTGGAATACAATGCCTCCAATGTGAGTGGAGCTGAATGCTGCCAGATGCAGGCAATTTAATATGAAATCAATACTTAGGTGAACCGGAAAGGACAGACTAACAGTTACTAACTCTGTAATTAGTAACAGAATGTGTAAAAATGATAGTATAAGATTTTACTTCAGATAGTTAAGATAGACATTATATACAAACTAATTTTTATATTGTAAAATGGAATGATTTCTTTCAAACTATCTGTAATTCTGAGACTGAGTGAAAGGCTGCTTGGTAAAAGTGGAAAGAAGAGCTCCGGTCCTGACAATAGTGTCACAGTGTAATCTTATACACTAAACTTCTGTCACTGAATAACACTAATCGCTTGATAGAGCAGGAGTGAACATTAGAGTTAAAAATCTGTGAAATGGGCAGTAATACTGAAGGCTCCAGTGGCCTTTCGCAAAGCAAACTAAAACATTGCTTAGAATTGTTCCCCAATAGTCCTATGTTTAGAGGGAATCTCATTGATTAAGAACTTGTTTTCTCATAATGTAGGAAGTGGTGTCAACATTCCTTTTGTCTTCGGCATCATAAGAACCCTTGTGTGTAGTAGATTAGCCAAATATGTTCTTTTCTGTGAAACTACTCAAAGTCGAACCTCCCTATGGATTAAAGTGAGTTATTAGCAGGTTTAAAAAAAAAAAAAGCTTAAAGCAGTGCTAAAGTGCATTTACATTTTATACTCTTCAGAATTTTCAGATTCAAGGAATACAAGAAATAATAAAAATACAAGGAATAATAAAGACCAAAACCAAAAGTCCATCTCACAACATGTATGTACACTTGCACACACTGTCAAATTTTATGCTGAACAAACCATAGGGTCAAATATATTCCCTTTAATAGACCATTGAGAGATTTTTAATCAGAAGAAAATAATAAAGCTATTAGATTTTTCTTCAAAATTATTTGAGCCACAACTATAACATAATAGTTTCCCTGTCTAAAATTAAAAGATGAGAACTTTTCAGTGAAGAACAGATCATGAAAAAGGTAAGATGATGCAAATTATCTTCCATAAGAATTAGTATCTGGGTATGTGCAAGTATGTCGTTAAGGGAGATTTGCATGTGCTATAGATAGAATAGTGAGGGGATGGAGTAGAGAGAGAACAGTAGTGAGAGGAAGGAGAAGTGGCGAGAAGAAGGACAAAAGGAGAACATGAAACAGAGATTGTATCTTTTCTCTGGCCTGAAGGAAAACTGAAGAAATAATCATAAACTATGCAGCACACATTTTTGTTTTATGTGTATGTTGATGTTAATGCTTTACACTATTAAACATGAACATCGGAGCTCTGTGAACTAACTGGAGTAATATTCAGAAATAAAACCAACAGACTAGATTATGTATAGGTAAATAGTAAATATTAGTCTGTGTAGATTATATACAGATATGAATATAGATAAAAATAGACATAAGCTGTAAGAACTTGTCTTGGGTGATTACGATACTAACAAGTGCCAAGATAAGTTGTCAGCAACTGGAGACCTAGAAAAGGTGACACCATGTCTCCTGACACTGAAAATGCTTGAGGACTGGGAAAGCCAAAGGCACTGTTCTAATCCAGAAGTTGTTGTCAGGAAAGGCTGATATTTCATAGTCCAAATGCAAAAACAAAACTACTCCCTACTGCCCCAGATCAGTTCACCATTCAGTGGGAAATAGGGGATAGAGGTCAGGTTTTTCTTCTCTTTATGCTTCCAACTGATTGTCATGGCTCCTTCACAAAGGAGAGAGAATAATCTACTGCTATAAATATTGAATTACATGTAGAAGGACCATCACAACTATACTAGGATAATGACAGACAGAGTAGCGAGGGCTCAATGGCCTGGTCAAACTGACCCACAGTAAATTTTACCTCATAGTCATATTTGATGTACTAAGTTTGACAACATAAGCCAAAAAGTCTGTATGTCCCAGAATACTTACCTATAAGCTCTTCTTTTTGCAATCCTTTCATTCCTTTGTAACTGCCTTTCATTTCAAATCGTATACAAATCATTTGTATGAACGTATTTGACTAATGAAGCATCCACATTATGAGAACATTAGTAACACAGGATTTTTCAAAGCATAATTCAAAAAGAATATTGATAGATATTTTCTAAATGAAATAAAAATTATTCTACAATGTATTTCTGTTAAGTTTCCTCCTTGATTACTAACATCAGCGACACTGGTAGTAGACATAGAACTCTTTCTACATTTTTCTGCAGTTGGGATTTGTCTAAAACATCAAAACAAATTGCAGAATGCAGTTCCTCTTAAGCTCATTAATACAAAGTAACTCTTAGTGTTACCACAAATAAAACCTACACTTTCACACTCTACCAGTGCTGTTTCTGCACTTCTTTTTCCTGGCCATGGTTAGCAGATGTTCCCACTAACATCCCGTTTCACGATCCCCATTTACCCACACAAAAGTTACAAAACATTCTTTCTTTTAATCTATCCTACTCCCTTTGCCTCATGGGGCCCTCTTCCGGGTCCTATCCTGTGTTTTCTTGTAATATCACTGTCATCAAGCCAATATGTGTAAACTGCCCGCCCCCTCTAGTATCAGTCCCTGCACCAACACTTCCCTCCAAGGATTTTACACCCTCCTAATGATTACCCCACAGTTTACTTGCACAAGTCTGAAGACATCACCTGGTGTCCAGGAAGGGGCCAGAGAAAAACAGAGATCTTAATGTCTCTGCTTCCTGGAGTTGGCCTGGCCATATCAGCATGAACAACATGGACTGCAGAGGCAGCCCTGGTATAGACACAACATCTGGCTGAGGATTTTCAGAATAAGCTTAATCAGGCCATGGCCTCCACCTTAGACAGCCTCAAGTCTTCCCAGTGGCAGATAACCTCCTTCTAGGGAGAGCACTTGACCTGCTGACAGCTGAACTTGTTTCTAGGTCAATGAATCTGGGCTAGTAGAATACAGCATACAGGTACTTAAGAGTCTCTGTGAGACCTGTAAGCTCGCTATGCTCCAGGTAACTTCACACTATAGAACTCTAACTCTCTGCTGGCTTAGTTTCTTCCCCTTCTTGGCCTCGTACCCATCATTGAGACTTTCCTCTTTTTAGCACCTGGCCTCATGCAATTTCTAAATCATGAAGTAAGCAGTATTGCCAAAGTCACTACCAACAATGTTCTGGTTCAGTACCAAACCATTACGGACATAGATGCTGATGACAATAATGAGACCTCACCCATTTATGAAATGAAAAGGGATCACTGTGGGTCTGAGGAGCCTTGGGATTTGGGGAAGTCTGACTGGGGTTGAGCTGTATCCAAACCCAACAAATCTTGCCCTGAGACCACCAGGAGTACCATCACTCCCACCTGCTCTGAGCTTGTGTGTCCTGGTGCATGTACCCTTTGGGCCCCAGATTTGCCTTCCAGAGGAGGTCATGTATCCCAGCAGCCAGATTCAGCTTTCTCTCCTTTTATAAGGTCATGTCTAGAAGAACTTGCAATTCTTCCTTCTGCAAATGAGGCATTCCCAGCACTCTGTCCCAGCTAATGATATATACTTACCGCAGAAGCCCCTACAAATTCCCCAAAGAGTTAACTAGTCTTTTTGTGCTCTCCCACCCCCCACCCCATTAGATGAGCTGTCTTACTGAAGCTGTCTTCTGGGGTCTTTCTTGCTTCAGGCTCATTTTCCCTCTCAGGATCTGCCCATAGTGACTGTGGGCAGTGACAAGCAAGGAAATGGAGCCTGAATTGCAGCAAGCCTGAGGACCAAGCCCAAGACAGTGACAGAAGTCTCCTTCACAAACTGCAGACAACACAAATGGTTAGGAAGATAAAGAGTGAGGCTCTCCTTCCTGTGTTTTTACCTTTTGTTCTTTCTCTTTAGAGAGAGATTCCACTGATTCTAGTCTCTTTGGAGATGGTATGTCAGTAAGGCCACTATTTAAAAGTGTAAGTTTCATCCAAAAATTCCTCATAGGTTTTCTCAGGAGTAAAGTATAGTCAGATAACAAAGACACTCTGTCCATTCAAACTTTGTAAGAAACCCAAAATATATCAAAGTGAAAGTTGCTGGCCTGTACCACAAGATCCTTTAAATGAGTCGTTTAAAGAATGATGACCTTTCCAACATGACCGGATTGTGGATGCTAACATTGCTTACCACACTGATGACATTATTCAAAAGTAACTACTTAGTTAAGCAGTTAACTTTTCTTTCTCAACACTTGTTGTGTCTGGAAATATGTCAGTATCTTTTTCCTTCATTGTCTTCATCTGATTCATGTGAACTGTTTCTTTTTCTCATATTTTTGTATTACTTTTTAAGAAATCTATGATCACTTGAAATATAATATTGTATTATAGACATCATAATTCCCCTTTACTGAAACAATTGCAAGATGTTTCTGTAGTTCCCATCTATCTACACAATTATGAAATATTTCTGTCTATTCATATGGAAGAAAACACAACCCCCACCTTTTACATATAAGACACCTCATTTCATTTATACACTATACACTATATTCCATTAGGAATATGTTTTACATGTTCCATGTTTTAAACAGGGATGATTACACAAATTAAAAAGTTAAAATTATATTTTTAGTTTTATCATGATTGACCATACAAACATTTAAATAAAATAATTTTTAGTATGAATAGACAAAATGTGGCTATAAAAATTGCATCTTCAAATGATTTTGTTCTTTCTATCTTTGAAATGAGTTTTAAAAAATCAATATAAAACTCCAAACACATACTGTATTTTCCAGTGTATAAGACAATTTTCAACCCTGAAAACTTTGTGCCAAACTTGGGGTCATCTTATATGCCAGGTTCTTCCCCTTGCTTCATATGTCAGACATATATGGAGGGGGTACTGTGGCATTTCCTGGCTCTGTGCCAGGAGTATGAAGCATGGAAGAGCAAGCTGCACACATCTTCCTGTACCTCAAGGAGAACATGAGCATGGATTGGCTCTCCACCAGAACCTGCCTATTTGGGTTGAGTGTGGAGTACTCCTTAGAGAGGCAGTGTAGGCAGACAGGCTGCATTTAATAAAGAGCCTGACTCTGCCCTGCCTGCAAATAGACACATGCCAGAGTCTGCTGCACAGGATGTGAGTTAGAAGAGGTGAAGTCTTATACAGCGATATTTCCAAACTCTATATTTTAACTGGAAAAATTGGGGGTCATTTTATATTCCCAGTCATCTTATACACTGGAAAATAAGGTTCTTCAAAATCTACGTGTGAGAAATAAATTATGTAAAATAAATTAATAAAATATACAGAAAGCACAAACAACCTGAAGAATACAAGCTACTGAGTTTTTCTGTAGGTCAATCTCTTGTGTAAACAGTAGGTCCAGGAACATAATGCCAACAGCCTATTACGAACTGTGAATTCTAAATATCCCCTTCTCTGTAAAACACTGAGAATAACTCAGTGACTTAAGTGTATTGTAATACTACTCAGCTATTAAAAGCAAGGAATTCTCAAAATTTGTGGATAAATGGATTGAGCTATAAATGATCATAATGAGTGAGTTAACCCAGAAGCACAAAGACTCAAATGGTATACACTCACTTATATCTGCATACTAGCCCAAGGGGCATGTCCCACAAAAGCCTTCACTTACCAGGAAACTGGGTCAGAGGGGAGGACATCCTATTGAGACTCTAGATGAGAGAAGCATGGGAGAATGGCAAAGTAGAAGGATCCAGAGGGTCCTAGAAATCTACAAGTAGAACATTATGATAGGCAGATTTGGGCCCAGGGGTCCCGCTCAAACTAAGGCACCAGCCAAGGACAATACAGGAGGTAAACTTTAAACCCCTACCAAGATCTAGCCAACGGTCAGAACATTCTCCACAGTTGAGTGGAGAGTGGGATATGACTTTCTCACGCACTCTGGTGCCTCACATTTGACCATGTCCCCTGAAGGGGGAGACCTGGTGGCACTCAGAGGAAGGACAGCAGGTTGCCAAGAAGAGACTTGATACCTTATGAGCATATACAGGGGGAGGTAATCCCCTCAGGAACAGTCATAGGGGAGGAGAATAAAAGGAAAATGGGAGGGAGGAATGGGAGGATACAAGGGATAGGATAACCATTGAGATGTAACAAGAATAAATTAATAAAAAAATTTTTTAAAAATTGAAATAAATGATAACATCCAAGCTAAGTAGAAAACCCCCAGAGATGCGAATGAGAAAAGGTATAAGATGCTATGAAAGAAATAATACTTTTTATGAGGCTGTAGAAAACTCCATCATGAAGAAGCCAGTCAAATTTCTGACTTCACTTGTATTTCCTTCACATTTTTCCTACTCACCACTTTAATTTTGTGACCCAACTGGTTTAGCAGGTGGGCTCATTAATCATTCTTGGGAATCAACATGATCATGTGTGTAACTGTTCCTTGGCTCGCATGTAAAGGATGAAAAAATAAGGTATGGTGCATTTTTTTTTAAAAAAGAGCTGCTTATGACAGTTTAAAATGGAGGTTACATTCGAATATTTTTAAGAAGTAGAAGGTTTAAAATGGAAACATCTATATACATCTATTTGGAGTCAGGCAGGACAATTCCAAAACAGTAGAAATCAGAAGTTAATGTCTTTCTTTTTTTTTCATATCTGGATGTGTAATGTGTCATTATTTTTTAAGAAAAAATAATAACAGATGCTAATAGGTCAACATATAACTAAGGTAGCTTTGTCACCTTTCTTTCTCTTAGGTGGAAGGGAGCAGGTTATTCACACTTCCCTTTTGATAACAGTAATAAATACACATTTGTATTAACTAAGGGATCATTGCTTTACCACTTTTAGAAAGCATGTTCCATCAATAGAGTAAACACTATTTTCCTCTAAGTTCAATGACTTCAAGGAGCTCACTTCTTAGAACTTCAATTTCCATTATTTAACACGTTGGGGTTATGATCCTCTCCCTTTCCAAGAGTCATTGAAAGGACCAAAGAACTGTTGATGAAAGAGGCATTACATACAGAGTCATATCCTAGACCTCAAATACAGCATATAACTACAATATTTATTTACAAACTCTCTTAACCTCTGTGCATCTGGGAGATTCTGTTTGTTTGTTTGTTTGTTTTCATTTAGAATGTGCCCTATAGATACCATCTGATAATGTAATCAAGTTAAAATAATGTAAACATTAGAAATGCTTAGCATTTGTAGCACATTGTTTTGATGTCATAAGTACCATCCTAGGGTTAAGTCTATAAATACTGTTACAAGAGCTAATTAAAGCACAGCTATTCTCAGCATCTCTAAACACCAGGCAATCACACGCCACTCCTCAGCTAAATTCCCCTTCCTCTTAAGCTAGCAGTCTTCCTCTGTTTCTCTTAAGTCTTGCTCTTCTGTTTGTATTGTGTGTGTGTGTGTGTGTGTGTGTGTGTGTGTGTTCCACTGAGTTTAATTGGCATTTCTGACCCAAGAATGGTAGATATTGTTTTCATAAAGTCAATGCTTAGCTTTTTAAGTGGGATCTAATAAATAGGTCATGAGATCTGAACTCAGGTCCGCATGATTCCTGAACGGGAACTTTAGTGACAAGACCATCTTCCCAGCCCTTCAGTGAACCTATGGGAGTGATATGCATCACACAGCAAAGCCCTCAAAAGAGATGATACTGTACTAGACTGCCCACTCTCCTTTACCCTAAAGAACACATTTCTATTCATAAAAACGTATCCATAAGAGAAGATTTAGAATTAAATAACTGTCTTCAGTTATAAACTCTGCTTGTGTGAGTAATTATCTACACCCACAATGGAAGCTTCTACTCTGTAGGTGGATTGCAAAATCAAAATGGACAAACTCTAATTCATATAACTGACTATATAGAAAATAATAACGGGGAGGATAACAATTACCTTTGTGAAATGTGATACTTAAATTCCGTGTTTCCTACCGGGCTTTGCATACTACAGACCATCATGTTTATTCTGTGTATGTTCCCATGTCAATATGAGTAGTTGCCTATTTGACACAGGTGCATAAGACAAGCCAGAGAACGACTTTGGGTGTCAGTTTTCATCTTTCCTTCCTGTTTTGTCCATGAGCTTCTGGAAAGTCTCCTGTCTCTGCCTCACATTTCTCATTATAGATGCCTGCAATTCTTTGTCCAGCTTATGTGTGAATTCTGGGGATCAGAATTCACGTCCCTAGGTTTGTGCAACAAGACATCATTGCTACAGAGTAACCTCCTCACCCCATTCTCAGAATATAGATGTAAAGGAGACTTTCAAAATACACATTATTTTTCTTTCTTTCTTTACTGTTGTTTGACACAGGGTGTCACTATGTGTTCTTGCCTGGGAAGGAAATAGATCCATAGACTAGCCTGACCCCAAACTCATAGAAATCTGCCTGTTTCAGCTTGCCAAGTTCTGGGATATGACAATGACTATGACTTAAAGAAAACAAATCCCTCAACCTGTATGACAGCATTAGTCTTAAACTTTTAGTTGTATGATGTCATAAGACAAGAGACAAAACGTAAATCTAAGACAAAAAAACCCAAAACTGATAATTGGTAATAGCAACAATTGCTTACTAAGTCCCAGTTCTCTCACTAAAATACTTATATATAGTCATCTGATTTTCTAATCGCTCTGCCATAGGAACAAAATAATATGTAAAATGATGGTTCTTAACCCCAGCTAGATATTGGACTTAGTACAAGGCAGTGACAAAGTACTGGCAATCTTCCTCCATCTCAACCTTTAGCTTTAACTAGCTACTGTAAAGCCCAGGGCCACTAACAAGATTCAGTCTCCCAGGTGATCCTAACTTGTATCAGCTGTGCCTTGGAGACTTTCAAAAACCGATTGAAAGTGTTCACCATTCACAACCCTTCTCTTCACAGACACCACAGTTCTTACACCTAAGTGCTCTATATAGTTCTATCTCCAAAGCCCTTTCACTGTGTCACTTGCTGTCCCTTCTTTGCAGTGCACATATTGTCTTGGCTTTCCTGCAGGCTTTGGCTTCACACTGAATTCTTTTAACACCTGTTTCACTCTCTCTCTCTTACCCTTTGGGCATAGAAAGAAGGGGATAATTTGGAGTTTCAGCAGAGTTATTAGCACCTCCTTGTCAGGCCATATCTCACACTTTCTTGCCTGTAATATGTCTCTGCTCCTGGCCACAGGGTGCCAGTATAATATGGTAGCTGGCTGACAGCAAGTTACAGAACATAAGCATGCTAAGTGTTTAAGGCAATGGTTATTATTAAGTTGGCTTCTTCTGCATGCTCTCTACCTGAAGCATCAGATGAAGCTGGTATAGCTGGTGGTTTTCTTGGTAAAATAACAATGTGATGACCCTTCTCTTCACCAACACATTAGGATTAGCTGTGCAACAGTTGTTGATGATGCAGAATTATAGGATGAACTCATGTCTGCCAAATCAGAATTCCTGATAGAATTTTAAACAGTTATGATAAACATAAATATTTTTCCTTTTTATTCATTTTACATTGCTAGATTACATAGTAATTTTCCATTAATTGATTTATTTATTCACTTTACATCCCTATCGAAGTCTACTCCCTCCTCTCATCTTGATCTCACCCTCCCACCCTTCTCTCTTATTCCCCCTCCCTTTTCCTCAGAAAAGAGTAGTGCTCCCTCCATAACAACCCACCCCAGCACATCAAGTCGGATCAGGACTAAGTGCATCCTTTTCTATTGAGGGCAGACAAGACAGCACAGATAGGGCCAAGTGACCCAACTGTAGGCAACAGTCCATGACAGAGACAGCCCCCACTCAACTTGCTAGGGTACTGACATGAAAATCATGCTGCCCATCAATTATATATGTGTGCTGGGGTGTAGGTGTAGTCCATGCATGCTCTTTGGTTGCTCGTTCAGTCTCTGAGAGCCCCCCGTGGGTCTCAGTTAGTTGACTCTGTTAATCTTCTTGTGAAGTTCTTGTTCCCTCTAGGTTCCTCTATCCTTCCTCCAACTCTTCTACAAGACACCCTGAGATCCATCTAATGTCTGGCTATGAATCTCTGCATTTGTTTCAATCTATTGATGGGTGGAGCCTCTCAGAGAACTGTTTTGCTAGGGTCCAGTTTGTAAGCATAGCAGAATATAATTAAAAGTGTTAGGGGTTGACTCCTTCCCATGGTGTCCCAGACACAGAAAGAAACACATAGTATGTACTCACATATAAGTGGATATTAGCCATATAGTAAAGGATAACCATACTGCAACCCGCAGACCTAAAGATTCTACTTAATAAGTAGGGCTGAAGGTAGGATGCTTGAATCTCCCTCGGGAGAAATAAAATAAACAGCAGAAGTGGATGAAGAGAGAGAACTGGATGGGAAGGTGGGTGGGTGGGGGCAACAGGGATGGGGATCAGGTGTAGATAGAGAGCAGGTTGTGGTAAGAGGGCTGGGAGAGAGAAGAGAAACCCATGAAGGGGTCATCTCTGGGACAAGCTGGAGATCTACCACTGGGTAGGCTCCTGGGAGGATATGGGGTGACTTTAGCAGTGGGGGGTATGGAGAAGAAGAGCCCACCTCCTATATACAGGCAGGACTTCCAGTGCAGATGAGGACACCAACCCACTCACAAAACCTTTGACCCAAAGTTTACCCTGCCAACAAGATGTTCAGGGATAAAAAAGGCACAGAGATTAAAGGAAGGGCCAAACAATGCCTCGCCTAATTTGAGAACCACCCATGGGATAAACATAAATATTAAACAACCTTTCTTTAAACAAGACATGCTTTTTTGTGGCTACAACAATTTAAAACTTAGTATTGATACAGAACAGTGTTTTTCAGCTCTAGTGTTATAGATATTTTGCTCATAATTTTCCATAATCAGTAACAGCAGGACCCTGCACATTAGAAGTTAATTGTGTCTCTCTACTCATAGGAGTCCTATTATTCCCGCATATTATCAAATATCCCCGTGGATGGGTAGAAATAGCACCCCTCTATTGAGTATCAGTAATATTAATGGAAGAGGGGGATTTATGGCATTCCAAACATTAAGGGGAAGCTTTACAGCACACTAGGTTTGTTTTCTTGTTTGTTTTCAAGACAGGAATTCTTTGTGTATCGGTAGCTGTCCTGAAATCACTTTGTAGACCATTCTGTCTTAAACTCACAGACATTCACCTGCCTCAGCCTCCCTGAGTGCTATGAGCACAGGCATGTACCACCAGGTCTAGCACATACTGTTTTTTTTTTTAAGTTTGTGAACTATAATTTTAAAAATTTATTTATTCACTTTTTATCTGATCGTAGACCCCCCCTTCTCTCCTCCAAGTCTCACCCTTGCTCCTTCACCCTCCGTCCCCTATTCCTCAGAAAAGGGGAACCCTTACATCCACCCACCCCAGTTCATCAGGTCACATCAGAACTGAACTTTCCCTTTTCTCCTATGGCCTCGAAAGGTAGTCCCTCCAGGGGGAATTGATCAAAAGGCAGACAACAGAATCCATTTCAGAGACAATCGCTGTTCCCCTTACTAGAGGACCCACATGAAGCCTGAGCTGCCCATCAGCTACATCTATGTAGAGAATATTGGTCCAGTCCATGCATGGGCCTTGGTTGATGCTTCAGAGTCCACAAGACCCTCTTGGTCCTTGCTAGTTGGCACTGTTGACTTCTTGTGGAGGTCTTGTCACCTCTAGTCCCTTTTATTCTGCACCCCTACTTTCCCACTAGACTGCCCATGCTTTGGGTGTGAGTCTCAATGGCTGTTTAGACGTGCAGCTGGGTGGAGCCTCCCAGAAGACAACTCTGATAGACTCCTGTCTGAAAGCATAGCAGTATATCATTAATAGTGTCAGGGGTTATCTCTCTTACATGTAGTGGGTCTTAGGTTGGGTGAGGAATTGATTGGATATTCCTTCAATCTCTGCTGTATCTACTATATATTTTTCCCTGAATATCTTATAGACATGTTCAGTTTTGGATTGAAGTTTTTGTGGGTGGGTTTGGTGTTCTCTTCCCCGACTACGAGTTTTGTCTAGTTAGGCAAAATATGCTCTATCACACAGCAAAGACATTTGTTCAACTATGTTCATAGCAGGTTTATTTGTAATAGCCAGAATCTGGAAACAATCTAGATGTCTCTCAAAGAATATATAAAGAAACTGTGGTATATTTAAGGAATGGAATACTACTCAGCTATTAAAAACAAGGACATCACGTAATTTGCAGGCACATGGATGGAACTAGAAATTATAATCCTGAGTGAGATACCTCAGACCCAGAAGGACACACGCTTCAAGCATATATTAGCTATATAGTACAGAATAACCATACTACAACTTTCAGATCCAAAGATGCTAAGTAACAAGGAGGGCCCAAGGGAGGATGCTTGAATCTCACTGAGAATGGAAAATAGTCTAAATAGTAGAAGTGGTTGAAGAGAAGGAACAGAATAGGAGAGATTGCTGAGAAAAATGAGGGTGAGGCTCTGATGTGGAGAGAAGGAGGGGGCAGGAGGACAGAGGTGGAGACATAGGACAGAGTAGGCTTTTGAGAGGATATGGGATTAACTCTAGCTGTGACCTCTAGTAGCTGGGGACATGGAGACTGCAGAGGCCACCATCTAACCAGACAGGACTCCTAGTGGAGCAAAGGGAACCTCAACCAACCTACAAAAACTTCAACCAAAAATGTACGCTACCCTACTTACAAAATGTGCAGATATAAAGATAGAGCAGAGATTGAGGGAATGTCCAATCAATGCCTGGCTACTCCATGGGAGAGAGTCACCCTCTGACACCATTAACGACACTCTACTAGGCTTGCATATGTGAGCCCACCGAGCAAGGTATCAAAACAGATGTTGAGACTCACAGCAAACATTTGGAGGAGCATAGGGAGCCTTGTTGAAGAGTGAGAGGAAGGATAGAAAAACCTGGAGGTGATAGGATCTCTGTAAGAAGACCAACAGAGCCAACTAATCTGGGCCCAGGGGGCTTGTGGAGATTGAAACACTAACAAAGGACCATGTATAGACTGCACCTAGGCTCTCCACTCATATGTACCTGATGGGCAACTTGGTCTTCATGTCACTCCCATAGTAAAGAGAGAAGGGGCTGTCACTAACAAGGACTCTGTTGCCTACTTTTTGATCACTTTGCTCTGGTGGGGCTCTTGGCCAGGACACTGTGGAAGAGGATGCATTCAATCCTGATGTGACTTGATGTGCTAGGATAAGTAGGTGGCGGGGCTCCCGTTTTGTGAGGGGTAGGAGAAGAGGGAAGAAGATAGAGAGATTGGAAAGAGGAGAGAAGAGGCTAATACTGGGATGTAAAGGAAATTAATTAATTAACTAAAGAAAACCCACACAGAAATGTTATGGGAATATGTTCTGTTTTACTTCCAGCATGGGAATATAGGGTTGCTCTGTAGCAGCTAACTATGGTTTGCCGCATCCCCTGGTAGGGGACATGGTTTTTCCTGTTTCAGGTAGTTTCTTCAAGTGTGTGGTATTTGGAATTCTGGGGACTTTTCAGAGGATATATAAATGCTAGAGCCATGATTGGTTTGTGGCTGGTTGCATTTTGTATGCTGTTGGGTACTTTTTGTTGTAGTTTGTCACAGTTTGTTAACTAGTCATGTAGAAAGAAGAAACAGAAGGAGGAGGAAGAGGAGGATGAGGAGGAGGAGAAGGAGAAGAAGGAAGAGGAGAAGTAGTAGTAGTAGTAGTAGAAGAAGAAGAAGAAGAAGAAGAAGAAAAAGAAGAAGAAGAAAAAGAAGAAGAAAGAAGAAGAAGAAGAAGAAGAAGAAGAAGAAGAAGAAGAAGAAGAAGAAGAAGAAGAAGAAGAAGCAATAGGAGTAGTAGTTAGAAATCGTGATGATAAATAAATATCAAACTTGCCCCCAAGGATCTCAGTGCCTCAAATCAGAAGGAAGTAGTTTAATGATAAGCATGCCTCATACCCCTTTATTCTTTCTCCCCCTATCTAGTGTTAGAGGGTTGAAAGGGAAGAAGTTAAGTGGTAAAGAAGGGTGGAAGAGAGAAATAAGACACAAACAAGCAAATATTGGCTAGACATTACCTATTTTTTATATTCTCTGACTTAAAGATACTTTTGTCTTATGCCATATATGAAGGGTTAAGGTTGTCTAACTTCCAGTATCATCTCTATTATTTCAGAAACTCATCAGTATTGAGATGCCCAGAGACCCCGTCAACAACAAAAACAAAATGACGGATACCGACAGTTTCTACTTTACACGTAAGTATATAAACTTCATATAAGATGTTTATTTTTAAATCTACTATACAGAATCAGAATTTTTAACTTTTACTACTGTCCACCTCTCATTTTGGAAATGAGGAATGTCTTAGGTTTTTCTCTTTCTGTAATATGGATGAGAGTGGCCTTGGGGAGATCAGGGTCTATTTGGTTTGTTCATCATTGAGGGCAGTGAGAACAGGAATAGAGGAAGGATCCATAGGACGAAGTTGCTTTCTAACTTCTTCTCCATGACCTGTTTAGTTTCCTTTTTATACAGCCCAGAATCACCTGCCTCCTATCACCCCTGCACATTGATCATTAATCATGAAATGCCTCCTAGACATGTCAACAGGCCAATCCAATAGCTGCAAACCCTCCATTCAGTTTCCCTTTTCCCCAGTGTCTCTAGTGTTTGTTAAGTTGACAGATGCTAACAAATGTGACTGGCTCATTGCCAACTTGACAAATAAGCATATCACTGTTAAACCATAACTTTTAATTTCTTGTGTATCTCCAAGATCTCATACTAATACCACAACATAAGGTGCAATCTAAATTTGAAAGTCCCACAGTCTTTAAAAAATTCCAACTTACAAGTTCAGTGTCTTTTTTTCCCTGCTTGCAAGATGTCTGGGGCAATGGTGGCTTGTAGGATTGGCCAATCAATGAGCAGTGTAAACCTGAGGCCCACACCATGAGAAAGAGCCAACATCCAGGACAGCTTAGATGGCCAGGATTAGGAAGCTGGATGGCTTAGGCACAGCTGACAGAAAAGGAAAACATCAATGGGATGATTTCTCACTGTATTCTGCTATACTCATAGAATTGGTGCTTAGCCCAATCTTGATCAGAAATGCTTCCTCCTGCAACTAATGGGAGCAGACAATGACCATAATCAAGTACTAGAAGGGGATCTGGAACTCTGCAGAACATGAGGAGGAAGAAGCCAGAGGAGTCGAAGACACCACGAGAACATGACTCATAGAATCAATGAAGCAGAGCTCATAGGGGCTCATAGAGACTGAAGCAGAAACTATGGAGCATGCATGGGTCTGCACTAGGTCCTCTGCACACATGCTGTGGTTCTTAAGTTTGGGGATATTGTTGGACTCTTAATGATGGCAGTGGGGGTGTTCCTGACATTTTTTCCTGCTTGTAAGACATTTTTACTCTTACTGAGTTTTGCCTCACACAGCCTTGATATAAAGGTTTGTACCTGGTTTTATTGTAACTTGTTATGGCTAGTTTGGTTGATATTGCTAGGCAATCTACTCTTTTTTGAAAGATATTGAGGATCACTGGCTATGGGGGAAAGAGGAGTTGAAGGGAGGCTGTGAGGAGTGGAGGCTGTAGTTGCGATGTATTGCATGAAAGAAAAATAAATAAGCAAATACATGATTTGTTGTGTTTAATTTAGAAGTATGACCTAATACATGGTTATTATTAGCCCTATAATTATTATTACAATGGTATTTTCCAACCACCAACAACCAATGAGAACACAGACACTTGATTTATTTTTAAATGAGCCTTTACCTGGGGCAAAGCAGACATTCCCTCCTAAGCCATGCCCCAATAACTCCCAGGCTCCATCCCATTTCGTCTGCTCCTAATTACTTCTACTTGTGCTACTTCTCATCCATAATCCCAAGATACTTGCCAACTTTCCCCATCTCTTTCCTCGAGGAACTTCAGAATTCCTCCTCTGGGCCCATATGGCTCTATTTCTGTCCCATGGCGTTCTCCTCCTCCTTCTTCCTCAGTCTCCTCTCTCCTCTTTTCCCAACATCCTCTCTCAAAAGCCCACAGACCTTCACTCTGCCCCTTCCTTCTGCCTTGCCCAGGTATATTTATTTAGCCAATCAGGAAGGCAAGGTTTAGGGCAGTAACAAGATTCTGGGAGTCAGCAATTAGCATCAGAATGCATCAGACCAATGTCCAACAGTGAGTAAATAAATAAATAAATAAATAAATAAATAAATAATCTAAACTGTCTTAACTGTGAGATCCTGTAATATTCATCATGAAGGATATACTTTCTTACTTCAAAAAGAAATGATCATGGCAAAAATAATAGTAATCACATCACCAAAACCACAATCCAACTGTGTAAATTGCTCAGCGGCCCATCTCTGTGACTCATTCATTATCTTAGGTTTTGAGGGGCTCGAGAAGGCCAAGCTCTCCAGGTTTGCAACACTCACATCTCCTGGTCTCCTTCCTGGTTTCCATGCATGTTTCTAACCTCATCTCTCCTTCCACAATCTTGGCATTTCCAGTATGCTGGGGTCTCTACTGCAACAGAGGCTTTACTTTCCCAATGGCCTCCTGGACACTCTTCGAAAACTTTGACCTTGCCACATGGTATCAGGTCTCTGCTTCTCTCCTTAGTCCCTTCAATATCAGGCTTCTCCTGCAACAGAGGCTGCATCTTTACCAATGGACTCCTCTGATCCCTCATAATGCCTAGCCTCAGCTGTTCCCCATGACCTCTTCAATGTTACAGCTTTTATGGCCTGAAAACCCGTGGTAGTGTGCAATGCTTATACTTTAGCAAGTTCAAATGTCATGCTAGACATAGGCTCAGTCCCTCTAAACAGCAGCTTTGGTGTAATGACCCTGAATAAATACTTTCCAGAAGATGCCACCTCAATAACATTAGTTTCTTCTTAATCACCATGGTTTTTAGCCACAGTTAACCAGTTTGGGTAAAACAAAACACAGATTCTCAATCCAAAGTATTACACAAATGGCCCAAAAGAGTCTTTGGCTCCTCAAAAACACCAGTTAGCCATCAGGGCGTCTCTCTACATTCCTAATTTCTATGCTACCATAATAGCTTGTTAAATTCTTAGCATTCAGTGGATTTTCTGGTCAAACATTGCAAATACTTCCACAAAACAGCATGGTGAGCACTATCTTACTCACTGGTCCAGATTTCTGTCCTTGTTTTCTGTGATAAAACACTGAACCCAAAACAGTTGGGAAGGAATGGGTTAAGCTTAAATATTCTGATCATTGAGAGAATTGGGGGCAGAAACTCAGAGGCCAATTTGAGGAAGGCAACTCATATCAACTCTGCCTCAAGTTGACAGACAAAACCAAACCTCACAAAGGAGCAGCTGTGCATATACATTAAATAATTTGCCCCAAACCAGTTTGAGTTAAAATACAAGACCCATTCAAAGGCTATCAGCACTCATGAATGCTAGTTTAAACTAAAAATGTTAATGCCTTTCTCTGTGTTCTTTGTAATTATTCTGTATAATCCTCAAGCCTTTACTTGTTTTTTTGATGTAGCAGCCCTTAGTCCAAAACAGACTAACAATGATAACTTTGTATTTAAACCCATAAAGAAATTCAGTAGTCAGCAAATTATCAGCTAATGCATGGAACGCTAGTGGAACTGTCATTATTAGAATGAAATAAGTTACCCATTTGAAGCAACAATGGGGAACATTGCTGGAAAAAAATGGATTTTAATCCCACTTTGTATATTAACAGTTAGAGGTTCAGGGACTCAGAAACAATTTTTCCTAGCTCCTTTTCCTTCTATGGTGACAGTTATACTTCTTTTGCCCCAGAAGCTTTGGCTCTGTTGAAGATGCCCTGTTTACAATTTGGGCTCGTAACATCTGTCTAGAAACTAATAAGGAATGGATGAGAAACCCACTCTGATTTCCATGGCAGGAATTCAGAAGATGACAAGCATCTTCTTCTCATTGTAGGCCAATTCTAGGTCCTTTTCTAGAGCACAATATTCCAATTCTAATGAGGAACATTTCCCTTCGTTTAAAGCAACATATTCCAAAACACTTTATTTTGCACAGTTTGTGTGGGCTCATTGTGGATCAGGGGAGAAAAAGTACTTATTGCAGAGATAAATAAATCTGGTGACTTTCAGGTTTAGAATTTATCGTTTTACCTCCTGGGGAAATACAGCAAACAAGGACACACATTATTCCGTCTGCGTAATTTGTTTGCCCGATGAAATCCCCAGCCAGCAATTAATATTTCAGGTTCTCTGAGAGTTTAATGTATTTATAGATAATTTGTAAGTACTGAATTTTTAAGTGGTTTTAAATATCCAAGTAAGCAATGTTAGTCTAGAAGAATCTGCATGTTCATTTTCAAAACAAGTTGTGATAGAAAACATTGTAACATTCTGACCTCATGTTTTGATTTTATCATTTAGGTTTTGAGATTGCTGTTCAACATAATAGAGAAATTTCATCCTCTTAATTTCAGTAAATCTCTATGGAATTATAATAATAGTTATCAATTACAGGGAGGAATAATTTCCTGATTATCTAATGCTTCATGAAAAGGACCATTAACTTTTTTAGCATTAGCGGGACTCCTCGTCACTGTTACTTTACTGCCTGTGTGTGCTTATTGATTAATTGACTGGGAGGAGGGAGGGTGCATATATCAACCTGTACTGTTGGAGAGAAGCTTTATGGAGTTAGAACCATCATTGCTATCTTAAGGACATGATGGATGGGGAACATAGAATAGATGTGATTAATATGTCTGCATATCAAAAATTCTTGATCCTAAAAACAATTTAACAAATCTAAAGCATTAATTTATTCAGTCCCTGGATAAAAAAAAAAAACCACTTAGTATCTCAGTTACAAACTTCATAAATTTGGTTTACTAAATGTCTCTGGAAATACAGCGTCTACCTGAGACATATTCTATGGGATGATAAATACAGTAAATATAAACCTTCAGACATTACAATACAAACACTGGTAACTTCTCATAGCAGTTGACTTTTAATACTAATTCTCATTACAGCAGGAAAACATCTGATGGAAGGATTTTATTCTCAGTGGAAGGAGCCTTGGCTGGTAAGGTTTCGCCACTGTTTGCTGGCTGCCTATGACATTTTCTAGTGGAGCCTATTTGGTAAGATATTCATTTAGTTATTCATAGGTTATAAAATTTATACACATTGTCAAATGTAATTGTCCTCTACTAAGTTCTTTAGTAAGTGCATGTTCAAGTTTAACTCTTACTACAATCCAACCAAGATTGTTAATAATTCCCAGCCCCAAGATTGTTCTCATTTCTGCTTCTCTATACTCAAGTCCTTTCTTCCATCCTGGCAATCATGAATTTGTTTTCATTCACCAGGACTCACATTCCAACACGACACTTAAGTTAAACCATATATAGCCTTTAGAGTTTGACTCCTTCCAGATTTTATAAGGTGTATTCACATCAGAAATAAAATTTATGTACATAGAAAATTCTTTATTTGAACTTTAAGAGGAGAGTTTTTCATATTTATCCCAAATGGGAAACAACTCAATGTCAAATGTTGAATGGATGCATAAATTACCTCTGACACAACCAATGGCTTAATATTCTGCAAAAAACATAGTGGTACAACAACCAGCTGTGTTAGGAAAACTATGATCTTTCCAGTTTACATGAACGAACTGAGATGAAAAGGGTGAAAAAAAACCTGCAATTTTATTCCAGATATGACATCAGACCTCTGGTAAAAATATTCTGTCTTTGGACAGACATACATAACTGCTAATTAATTATACACATTTTTATTGCTTCTATTGAGGGTGCTGTTACAATTGCGAGGAGTGTTACTTTGCTTTCTACTATTCGTTTATATGTCACCTCTATTCTGAAAGTCTTATTTACATAGACATCTGATCTTTGAGTTTGCAGGGCTGATGTCTTACATAATTGAAGATTCTGAAGTGTTTCATTCATCCCCATTTTCCTTAAAATTGACTTCAGCTACTTTATACTCTCTGTCTGAAATTAAGTTGTTAGTAAAGTTTCATTTTTTTTATATGTAGTGGAATTGCTAAGATTAGGTACCTTCTTTAGTTTGTTATCTTTTCTTTATATAAATTTAAAGTTATTTAAAAAATTTTATTCACTTTGCATTGCAATAGTAGCCCCTTCTCTCATTTCCTCCCAGCCCCACATTGCGTCCTTTCTAACACCTATTGCCCTCAGAAAGGGGGAACCCTTCTCCCCTACCAGCTGACACCAGCCTATTAAGTCTCATCAGGACTACTTTCATCCTTTTCTTCTGCAGTATGGTAAGGCACCTGCCAGGAAGAATTGATCAAAGTGCAATCAACGGAGTCCATGGCAGGGACATCTCATGCTCCCCTTAATAGAGAAGCCAGACGGAGACTGAGCTGTCTATCAGCTACATCTGAGAGCGGAGCCTAGGTTCTCTCCAGGCATGATCCTTGTTTGGAGCATCAGTCTCTGCCGGCCCTTTTGGACTCAGATTTGTTGGCTCTGTTGGTTTTCTTGTGGAGCTCCTACTAAAAATAAACTGACAAAAGTAGATTAAAATAATGTGAGTTGCGCTTATTTATATTTCTCATTTAATAGCTTAAAATTTACTCACTCATCCTGCAGTATAATTATCTATCTGCCCAGATACACCTCTTTCTTGAACTTGATAAAAGAAGGGTTCCAACATGCTGCCCTTCACTGCGTGCTTTCAAACACATTTTTTCCCCCACATTCAATTTTGAGATGACTCAAGTAGCTGATATTTAGAAGTATGTTTTCCCTAATCTGTAGGAATATCACCTAGCATGAAATGTTATAGCTTACCTAGGAAGCTATTTTCCTATTTAGATTTAGTGACTACTGACCAGCAAAGAAGAGAGGTACAAATAATCCTGGGAAATGGGCACATGTTCATTTTAAAGCAAAGAGGAACACATAAGTCAGGATAGTAACTACTCTTACTGCTCTCGTCCAGTCACACAATACCACCTTCTGTTCACGCTACGTCACCGGAGGAGAAGGCAAATTCCTTATGGATACATACAATCAGAACAATATAAGAAAAATACTCAATGATATTGGATGCAGTGGGAATGAAACCTCTTAAAGGACTAGAACTGTGAACCAAGCCTAACAGGAAGGAATTGTATGCAGGCTGTTCAAAAAAAAAAAAAAAAAAAAAAAAAAAAAAAAAAGGCATTAAAACAGGAAGAAAGGCCTGGAGAATAATTCTAGTCTTTATGGAACATAACTCAGTTTCAAAGGAAGTAAGTCATTTACAATGCTTGCTAAGACGAAGCATATGCTTGCTCTGTGACACAGAAATTTTGGTCCCTGTACATCCAATGCAAATGAGCAGACATTTTCTTTTAAAATGTGTATTGTAACGTTCATCAGAAAACTTCACATCAACCAGAAGTTAGAAATTATTGAACTCCTCATCAACTGTAATCTGGATAAATTGTCATGCATATACACAGTATATGTTATATATAAACACACACAGAGTTCAGTGAATATGTGCTTACATATGTAATCTCATTTGTATATACATGTACCCACCTCCAGCTGAATGTTATATAAGTAAAAACGTTATTTTATGTTCATTATATGATGTTAGATATATCATAGGAGTTAATATTGTAGAGCTAAACAAAAATATAACTGATTCTAGGAAATGTGCTATGAAGAAATCATATGCTTTCTGACTTTGATTATAAGAAGCAGCATGAAAGCCCACATAATTAGAATACACCTCTGTGAGTCGGATGATGGTTGCTGCGAGGATGGGGAAATGCTGGAGAGGAGCCTGAAGAAATCTCATTCAGTGCTTTCAATATTTTATCTCTTGGCTTGGATATTAGGCCATTGTCTTAAGTCTGTGAAGATTTGTCAGTCTAATGATGCGACAGGTGCATTTTTAGTTAGAAATATTAAACTTAAACACTGCATGGAAATAAAAATCTAAGAGCAGTCATGAAAAGTAAATATCGTGTTATCTGTTTCATGTTTCATTGAAAGAAAAAAAAGGGGGGGGGCGGCAAAACATAGTGGAGTTGCTGCACTATATCTCTCAAAGTACTTGATTCACCAGTGTTCCCAGAGTGAGAGAATCACAGACCCATGCTGGTCAGAAATGGGCTGCAATGCAGGCTCTGCCACTACTTAGTTAGGGAAGTGGGGAGAGACTGAATGGCATCCAATGCCCCAAAGACAGTACAGGCTAGGAAGCTTACTTCAGAGCAGTCACAGACGCTTTGATTGAGGCACAACAACACAATGCAGCTTGCCTTCACAGGGGGCTAGTGCTCAATAATATGCTTTGAGAGTCCTTTGACTGCCTCCCTAGAAGAAGACATACAACCTAATTAACTTACATCAACTAATTAGTAGTGACTAAGAAGATCTTTTTTTATTTGTTTCCGAAATAGAGTGAATAAAGATTCTGAAAGACAGTTTGCTGGAAATCAAAACACAAAGCATTCTTAAGTATTTACAAGAGTAAGTTTTTAATAAGTTATATGAGGGCAAAATTATGTCTATTAATTTCTAATAATTAGCTCAGTGCCTGGAGGGTAGAAGATTTTCAAATATTAGCAAAGAACAAATAACTGCATGTCTGTATAATTATGTGACTTAAATATTCTAAGCATGTTTTTCAGATTATAAAATTAAGTCAGATGCAAGCTGCCTCTTTGATATAATACTGAGTAGCTCAAGAGTTTATTTGTATCTCATTACCTGATCCACTGCTATACTTTTGAGAAATTATAGGCTTCTTTATTTATCCATAAAGGTTTTCATTCTGAGTTGCCTTTTTTGTTAGATAATATCTGACTAGCATTCGTCACCTTTACACATGTGTTTCAAAAGAAGAAATGTTCTAATCGCTTCCTTCTTCTCTAAGTTTAAAACATCCAATCATTCACATATCAGAGAATTCTTTTATTGCCTTCCTCTGCTTTATACAATTGCAACCTTTGTAATTCAATGATTCAGGAAGAGCTTGCATTAAAAGGTTTATGTAGATGGCTAACTCAGAGCTCATTAAACAACACTAACTAAAAATATCTTGAATAATAGTCACCTACTCCTTACCAAAGATTCCTTTCACATGTTCTCTGACCCTTAAATGTCCATTGGGTTGTGTTTTTAGAAGCTGATTGCAATGAAGCTCTTCTCCACTATGCCTTCTTCCATGGTCAAAGAATAAACAGTTGTTCACCGTGTCAGTACCATTTTGGGATTAGAGCTAGGATTCAACAAGGAATAAAGCAGGAAATAGTGGTTTTGCTGTAAAGTTAAGTCTTACTCTTTCAGGGATAAAGTTTCCGATTACTTATCCTAGAGACATGAGAATTTTTAAAGGCTTTGTTGTTGTTGTTGTTGTTGTTGTGGTGGTGGTGGTGGTGGTGGTGGTGGTGGTGGTGGTGGTGGTGTTTTCTCATGTCAAGGTTTCTCTGTGTAGACTTGGCTGTCCTGCCCTCACTTTGTAGACCAGACTAGACTGACCTCAAATTCACAGAGATTGGCCTGCCTCTGCCTCCCTGAGTGCTGAGATTAACTGTGTGTGCTACCATGCCTGGCAGAGAATTCATCTATGTAGAAACATGTAAACAACAGCACCTTTTCTATAATTACAAAGCCAGGAGGAAATTTATAAATTCTTCGACGAGGGAATAAGCAAATTATGTTGTATCCATACAGTAGAGTACTACTTACTTAGTAAAATTCAATCAAATATAGAAACAAAAAAAATTTTTTTTTGGTTTCAGATAAATATGAGGAATAAGAGATTCTAATCTTAGTGTGTTTAATTCTTTGTGATCTTGTACATTCTATACTTTTGAAAACTCAAAATCATTATGATAGGGAGCATATCAGCTATTGCCAAGGTTTAAGGATGAGAGAAGGCATTTATGAAAGACAGTAGGAAAGAGTTACTTAGGAAATACCTCATACTCATATCTTTTCCTGTATCGACATGGTAATCATTTCATGAAAGTGTACACTGCATCAATATTCAAGAAATAGACAGCAAAGATGTACTGGTAAAACATCTAAGATCTTGAAACTACTCATGTTCATTCACTCATTTTAGCCAGATGTCCCATAGAGCCTGATTTTGAAAATACAGGCTCTAGGGAAAATCCAGAGGCCATCCAAACCACCTGGACTGTTGTAAATATTTTCAGCTGTCTATGGTAACTAGAAGGTAGCATGCCATTGCTAAAGATGCCACACATGTCTTGCCAGGCTACTTGTTATTGTTGCTTAGTAGGTTGACAGTTGGGAAAGACTGTTGATTATTTCTCTGCCAGTGGTGTGTATTGTGTCTTCCAGGATGGCAAAAGCTATCCAGTAATGACTGGTCTTACAGGGTCAATATCAGCAGCATCTCTCCATAGTCTATGACTCAGAAATGTGGTTTCTTCAGCAATAGGGTCTTACTGCCAAGTTCTGGAGGGTAAACAAGAACAGCGGATATATCCTACAATGTTTGTAGATGTCAATGTGATCCCAGTGACCAAGAACTTGAAAATAGGTAACTAACTCAGCACTGATACTGCTGGAGGTATCACAGTGTCATATTTCATATACTACAAAGCCACACTAATACAAAGAGTATGATACCAATATAAAAATAGACACATTGCTTATTGGGAAGGAAGTGAGAACTCAGACAAAAGTCCATGCTCTTACAGCCAAATGATTTTTTTTTTTTTTTTTTTTTTTTTTAGAATGAGGCATAAAGTATAATGTGTAAGCAAACGTGTCCAACAAGTAGTGATGATCAGTGTGGATAAGTACCTACAAAACAATGAAACTTGATACTTATAACTCACCCTGCACCTCAACACCAAGCGGATCAATGACTCTCTCAGCATGGCACCTCACACCTAGAACCTGTTAGAAGGAAAAGTAGGGAATATGTTTTGACTTGTAGCTGAACTAACCGAATTTCTGAATAGGGTTTAAGTAGAATGAGAAATGTAGACCAAAATAGGCAGATAAGATCACATGGGGCTTAAGTGTTTCTATTTAACAAAGGGTGCCATTAATCAAGTGTAGTGGTTGTTTAGAGGATGGGACAATATCTTTATTAGATATGCATATGACTTTCAGTGTCTAGAACACAACAACAACAACACCCCTAAGATCTAAGTAAATATTAAAAAATATCAAGCATGTAACTAAGAAGAGAGTTCTAAATAAATAAATTAATTAATAAGAAAGAAAAGAAAAGAAATACAAGTTTCAGGAAAACTTTAGGGTATGGGGATTCAAGATGGAGGCGAGCAGCGTGGACCGTGTTTAGAAGCTCCAGTAAACGATTCAGGGAATTGCACAGAATTCTGAACCAGGAACACCAAGCTCCCCACCCCACTACAGCGGGAGTACTCCACAGTTTGAAAGGACCAAAATACAGAAAACCTGCCTACCCGTGCACATGGGAGGAACGCGGATTTTCTTGGACAAAAGCAGCAGAGGTGGTGGCTGAGTTTTTGCAGCTGGGAACCCTCCAGCAGAGGTGACTGGCATGGTGACTGGTGGGAGTTGCTGTGGGAGAGGGGACTCAGTGCAGGATTTGGGCCCTGGCGACCCTAGCTGAACTCAGCAACAGATTCGGCTCCTGAGACCCTCGCTGAGCTTGGTGCGCAGTTTGGGTCCAGAGACTAACTGAGTTCAATGAGCTCAGTGTACAGTTTGGGTCCGAGACCCTGGTTGGAATCAGTGCTAACTGGACTAAGTGTGTGGTTTAGGCCCAGAGACCCGTTTGGGTCCAGAGATGCGAACTGGACTCAGTGTGTGCGGTTTGGGCCCCGTGACACTAACCTGGACTCTGTGAGCAGTCTGGGTCCCGAAATGCTACTGGGAACCACAGACCAGAAGAGCATCAAATCTCTGTGGCTAAGGAAATCTCGGGGAGACAGGGAGTAGAGTGGCACAAAACTCAAGTCCAGATGGATTAAAAACCTCAACCTAAAACCAGACACACTAAATCGGTTAGAAGAAAAAGTGAGAAAGAGCCTGGGACACACTGGCACACGAGACAACTTCCTGAACAGAATACTAACAGCCCAGGCCTTAAGGTCAACAATTAATAAATGGGACCTTATGAGGCTGAGAAGGTTCTATAGGGCAGGAGACACTGACAACACAACAAAGCGACAGCCTACAGACTGGGAAAAGATCTTCACCAACCCTCCATCTGACAAAGGTCTAATATCCAAAATATATAAAGAACTCAAGAAATTAAACACCACCAAACCAAATAATCCAATTGAGAAACGGGGCTTGAAACTAAGCAGCGAATTATCAACAGAGGAATATCAAATGGCTGAGAAACACTTAAAGAAATGCTCAACCTCCTTAGTCATCAGGGAAATGCAAATCAAAACAACTCTGAGATTCCATCTTACACCCATCAGAATGGCAAAAATTCAAGTGACACCATGTGCTGGTGAGGATGTGGAGAGAGAGGAACACTCCTTCATTGATGGTGGGAATGCAAACTAGTACAGCCACTTTGGAAATCTATCTGGTGCTATCTCAGAAAACTGGGAATGGGGCTTCCTCAAGACCCAGCTATTCCACTTCTTGAAATATACCCAGAAGATGCTCCAGCACACAACAAGAAAATTTGCTCAACCATGTTCATAGCAGCCTTGTTCATAATAGCCAGAACATGGAAACAGCCTAAGTGTCCCTCAGTAGAAGAATGGATAAAGAAACTGTGGTACATTTACACTATGGAATACTAGTTAGCTATTAAAAACAAGGAATTCCCAAAATTTGTGAACAAATGGATTCAATTAGAAATGATCATAATGAATGAGTTAACCCAGAAGCAGAAAGAGTCAAATGGTATATACTCACTTATATCTGGACATTAGCTCAAGGGATATGTCCCATGAAAGTCTTCTCTTACCAGGAAAGTAGGGCAGAGGGAAGGACATCTTATTGGGACTGCAGGTTAGAGAATCATGGGAGAACGGAAAATAGAAGGATCCAGAGGGTCCTAGAAACCTACAAGAAGTACATTATGATGGGCAGATATGGGCTCAGGGGTCTGGTTCAAACTATGACACCAGCCAAGGACAATATGTGCAGTAAACTTCGAACCCCTACCCAGATCTAGCCAATGGATAGGACATTCTTCACAGTTGAGTGGAGAGTGGGGTCTGACTTTCACACGAACTCTGGTACCCCATATTTGACCACATCACCTGCATGGGGAGGCCTGGTGGCACCCCGAGGAAGGATAGCAGGCTACCAAGAAGAAACTTGATACCTTATGAGCATATACAGGAGGAGGAGGTCTCCCTCAGTCACAGACATAGGGGATGGGAGTAAGGGGAAAATGGGAGGGAGGGAGGAATGGGAGGATACAAGGGATGGGATAACAATTGAGATGTAATATGAATAAATTAATAAAATTTACTAAGAATATTTAAAAAATATTCAACATTCTTAACCATTAGGAAATATAGCTTAAAACTAGTTTGAGTTATCATCTTACCTAGTGAAAATGGATTAGACAAGAAAGGACAACAAAAGCAGTGTGGATAAGGGGTAAGAGATAATTTATTCACTGTGGGTCAGAGTACAAACTAGAAGGTAAAAACTCTAGAATCAGTGTGAGGTGTCCGTGAAAAGCTAGAAATAGATTTACCATATGATTAGCGACACTACTTCTAGACTTACACTCAAAGTCCCTGGAGGCTACAACACTTTCCCACCAAGGTCCAACACTGATAAACTTACAATAGCCAGGAAATAGAAACATCCTGGATAGCCATCTACTGATGAGTACATAATGAAATGTAGAATGTAAACACAATGGGATTTTATTCAGCTTTAAAGGAACAGGAAATTTAGAGGGAAATGGATCAAGCTGGAAATAATCATTCTGAATGAGGTAATTCCGACCCAGAATGAAAAATGCTACATGTCCTCTCCTCCATAGAGACAATAGCTTTCAATTTTACATATATGAACTTGAATTGGAATTCTTATACAGGAAACCGGTGAAGAGCTGTGTGGGTGTATTTTAAATATAAGGAAATAGAATGCAGGTGGTATAAAGAAAGGAAGTGAAGTGGTGGAACAGAAAGATTTAAATGGATGAGACATGAGACGTTGAAATAGCACAGGAAGTAGGAAGAGAACTAAGTAACACTAAATATCATTAAAATAGCTATATGGCTACCAAGAAGAGACTTATACCCTATGAGCATATACAGGGGGAGGAAGTCCCCCTCAGTCACAGTCATAAGGGAGGGGAGTAAGGGGAAAATGGGAGGGAGAGAGGAATGGGAGGATACAAGGGAGGGGATAACCATTGAGATGTAATATGAATAAATTAATAAAAATTTTTTAAAAAAGGAAAAAATAGCTATATGGAATCCTATTATTATAGAAGCCTACTAAAAATGCACACACACATATACACACAAACACACACACACACACACACACACACACACATAATGCACACACACAAATATAAGAAGTTTAAATGGAGTTTTTCGAAACAAGAGGAGGAGGAGGAGGATGTCTTTACCAGGCAGTGTAGGCTACCAAATATATTTAATCTTAAGGGAAATTTTAATGATTAAACCATTGTTTACTTACTGCAAAGATTCACATCCCATTGTTTTTGCAGAGGGAAAAAAAGATTGAAGCTGCAGTTCTTGTGGTATAAGCTATTGTTTGTAAAGAAGGGATTCATCCTTAATGGCCTTCAAGCCTGCTAATATCTAACCATCTACCTAATATCATAATTACATTTATAGTTGTGAAACGCCTTTCTTTGAATTTCATAGCATCACAAGCCGTTGCATACCTCAGATTCATTATTCAATATCATCTTACATTTAGGTCACAAACATAGAAACGAGGTAATGCAAATCCTTACAGTGTGCCGGGCACATACTATGGCAGGATGCCAGGCAACATACTATCAGGTAGATAAAACTCTTTTTCTTTGATCCTTGAATCGACAAGGGTGGTACTTGGGTGGAAATTACCACAGAAGACAGACATTCTTAAGCAACAGAATCATCACTTGAGTATCTCTAAGTCCTTTGTAGATAAAGTTTTGTTCAGAGGAAGCTAAATATTGCAGAATGCTCCTAAAGTACAGGGCAGTGGCATAATAAATGAGACGCACAAAAGCCAAAAAGGTAACCAAAGTCCCTGGCATTTAGAAGCATTTCAGTTCAGGTTCATTTCTTTGGTTGATAGTTTTTCCCATCACCATTATAATACAATTACTTCCCCAGTTGGAGGTTAACATCCCATTCACTAGTTAATTTTTTTTAAACCATGATCTGCATTTTGTCTCTTTGTCCATGGAGTTTTGCCTATAGCTACCCTCCCCTTTATGAACTAATTCCATAAGCTCTAAATGAGCCAGGGGATCTTTGTTAATATTCTGGTCAACTGCAAGAATTTAATCAATGATGTCTCACTTTGCCAAACTTACAGATACATCAGCTTATTTGCTCTTTTTTGTAGTCACCCCACATATCACTGACCACCTGTGAAAAGAATACCTGGTAAGTCACAAATGCCTTTGAAATCCATGTCTGTTAAGGGCTTTTAAAACAGAAAATTACTTCATGAATATTAGGTATTTGACAGTAACATCCATGGCTATTACTTAGGAAAAAAACAGTAGTCAGTCTGACTAAAGCCCAACTTCCAGGTCCACTATGACAGCAAAAATATTTACTTTAAAGGTAATAGTATTGAGGAGTGTCTAGTTTTCCTGCTGAGAATTCTAGATTAAGCCTTTTCAGGATGTCGGTTTTCTCTTCTCCATTGCCCTGGCTTCAGCTGTACCTCTGGTATATTTTGGGAAAAGAGCAGATTTTCCTGTACAATGCTCTCTTGCCATAAAACCTGATTTGAATTCTCCTATCGTTACTCATCCTTCAGAATAAACAACAGTTCTGAGACTATATACTGTCTGTTCTCTTTCCTTTATTCACTCTCCCTCCCCCCATTTTTTCTTAACTGGCTGACACAATCACTGCCTTTTCTTAGCATTAATAGCCTGTCAATCTGCTTGTGCTTTTGGTTCCTTTTAAAGGAGTATGCATGTGTTCATACACAGCTTTCCATTTCCAGAGCCTCTTCCCTGACCTTTATTCAGATTAGTGGTTCTCTGTCTCCTTGCTGGGTATAGTGGAGATACACACACACACACACACACACACACACACAAAGAGAGAGAGAGAGAGAGAGAGAGAGAGAGAGAGAGAGAGAGAGAGAGAGAGAGAGAGAGAGAGAGAGAGAGACAGAGACAGAGACAGAGACAGAGACAGAGACAGAGGCACAGAGAGACAGAGAGACAGAGAGATCCTTGAAGCTGAGAATCTCTACACTCTGCTTTCTATCTGCTGAGGCAAAATAATAAAAAATAAAAATAAATAAAAGCCAGTGATATCATTCTTGTCTGAAGGTCTGTGATCTGGGGATGCCAATGGTATAAACTCACTCTTTAGACAAGACTAGAAAAAAGCCCCTGTTAAGAGGTACAAAGGAAGTGATGCCACCCTTCCTCTCCTTTTGCTTTTTTTTTTAAAAAAATTATTTATTACGTATACAGTGTTCTGCCTGCATGTATGCTTTCTTACCATAAAAGCCACCAGATCTCATTGTAGATGTTTTTGAGTCACCATGTGCATTCTGGGAATTGGACTCAGGTCCTCTGGAGGAACAGATGTGCCCTTAACCTCTGAGCCATCTCTCCAGCCCTTCCCCTGCCTTTTTATTCATGACTTAAATTGTCTTCAGTGATGCCCAATAGCATGGAGGAGGCTGTCCTGCTTACTTTGATGAATATTCAGATTCCAATGTTAATACTATTCAGAAACTCTGTGGCAGACATAGTCACATATACTCATTTATGTGGCAAGCCGTAACACACGGATCCCAGAATAAGCATACTACTTACCACAGCTTGTGGTCCCTCAACCAGATAACTACAAAGCCATTGTGAAATCAGTTCAGACAGGTGACCAAAAGGGGAAAGTGATCTTTCACTTCACTGTCAGGTTTGTACCACTGTTCATAACTTGATCTTGATCATGCACAAGTAGGGCAGTGCCAATAAGACTCCTGTTCATATTACTGAGGTTTGTCAACTTTTTCAACACTAGCATTGGCTAAGTAATTCCCCAATGTTTTGAACTTTCCTGTTTATTGGTTGATGTTTCACAACACGCCCTCTTATGCTCTATGGTCGTCTTACATCTACAATGAGACATCCCAGAGCCTGTCTCTTAGCTTTTGTCAAATATAATTCAAGCTAAGATTTTCATTGAGAACAACTATGCTGGTTTGAAGAAATTTGTGAAAGTAAAATATTTGAGGTATAAATATTTGAAAGAGTATTGCTCACAACTTTCTGGTTTTTAGAACTTGGAGGATTAGTTGTGATTTTGAACAAGAAAATAAACTATAAATCTGGTTTATCAAACAAAAATGTCACTTATAGTTGGGGATATTTTTTGCTCCTATTAAATATTTTACTGGAAGATAAGATCTCTACAGTGATGTCTGAGGAACGTATCTTAGCATCTCAGATGGTAGATAATGGCACAAGGTTTTAGACTTTCCAGCTGAGATATAAACTACTAACCCAGCATCTAGGGATCGCAAAGCTCATGTTCGACACACTGCACAATACCTTGCTGTCTGATAGCCACACATCCTGTGCTTTTCATAAAGTCAGCCTCCTTAAATTTTACAAGTCAACACGTTTCTATACTTTGTCTACAATGTGTTCAATGAAAGGGTAAGGCTATAATGTCTAAGAAATATAATAGTTATTTTCTATATTAATTTGAAACAAAAAGCTGTGCATTACAAATTGTGTTCCACATGCCTTCCCATAACTTCTTCTAATGTGAATCCATCACAGAATTAGGTGTCTACACAGCTCACTATTATCATTCTTTGAATATCATCTGTGATTACTATTAAAAATAGACTCTTTTAATAAAAACCTCTAAAATGTCTTGATCACTTTCATGTAAGTATTGTTATGGTAATTTGTAAATTAATCCTGGATAGTCTTCATATTTTTTATTTTTTGATGAAAAATCTGAGGTACTGAGAATAGAATGCAGGTCACACACCCAGCATACAGTATTCAGAATTCAAACCTGGATCTCTTCATTAGCAAAATCTCTATCATTAAATACCACCCCATACTATTTTTTTTTTTTTAATAGGAAATCAGCTAGCAAATATCAGACAAAGACCTCAGGGGAAATTTCAAATCTAAAGCAATCATGTAAAGCTGCACTTCAAAACGCAAATTAGTAAACAAAAGCAATCGCTTTATCTTTACAAAGGATGATAATAAATTTAAAATCATTGTAAACACCTCCATGCTGCTCTATTACTTGATATCTTCATTTAGTTGTTTCATAGATCCCATCATAGAGTTAAAAACCCATCAAGTATTCTTTGCTGTAAGCATGTCTGATATGCATCCCTAGTGGATTAAGAAACATAACAACCATGGCAAGTAAACAAGACTGACAGAAAGAGGTTCTGGAGAAAATTTTCATTAAACTCAATTACTGTTATTAACCAGAAGAGTAGTGGACAAGAGGAAGATAAAGCATATAAAATCTGTGTCTGTGTGTGTGTGTGTGTGTGTGTGTGTGAGAGAGAGAGAGAGAGAGAGAGAGAGAGAGAGAGAGAGAGAGAGAGAGAGAGAGAGAGAGAGAGAGAGAGAAGTAAATATATGATTGGGGATATGGGTATATAGCTTAGTTAATAGAGTGCTTGTCTTGTACACACAGCCCTGTAAGGTTTGATTGCCAGATCTGCATACACTGGATGTTGGCTTATGTCTTTAATTCTGGATTTGAAATTCCATTTCAGGAAGTGGGAGCAGGAGATTTGAAAATTCCATGACTGCATAGTAGTTGGAAGGTAGCTAGATATATCTGAGAATCTGTCTCAAAATGAATAAATAATAAATTAGTAGCATACATTCATCTTCATAAACATTACAGATGACTATTCTGATTCATCCAATCAGTTTAGATGACCATCTTCTATGTCCCCAGAGCCTGGCTTGTATCACAAGGATATTCACAAAACGTTAGAATCATGGAGGGTATAAGTTTTACCCTCAAGTATTGATTGCATGGACCACTAATGGCCCATTGGCATATCTGTTAATATTGTAAATGCATGGGATAAATACATAGAACATTTCAAAAAATATTTGCAATGCAATACAGAGCTGTTCACTGAGCATAGACGAGGTTAAGTCATTCGTCATACAAAATGACATATAAGCTACCTGGGACATAAACAAGACTATATTCCTCTTTTAAGAATCTCTGATAGGGGAAAATGGACCAGAAACCTTGTTCAATTTGGTTAACATTTTTTAAATCTTACCCATTTCCATTGGTAATTACTTATTTTTTCATAAGATATATCAACACATTATATATTTGATGAGGAAGGTCTAATAAAGATGAGTTTTCATTATTCAGAGAGGCTTTTTGGCTTCAACTCTGTTTCCAAAGTTAAAAACATTTGCCAACTTGATGTCACAAATTAGACATCTGAGAAGCAGACAGCAAGCTTGTTAATTATTAGTATTAATTTAATGAACTTTTTCTCATTAGGTTCTATGAGCCGTGCTGTACACAGCACCGTGTGAAAGACCACAACCACAACAAGGCAATGTCAGTGCATAATTAAGGGCACTGAGGAGAAATTTTTTTGCAGAAATTCAAGGTGTGAGTAATGCTTTGTGTAAAACAGCATCATTAGACAGGATGACGAGTTGATGACTATGGAGAATTAAGTAGAGACCATTTTAGTCACAACGAATTAAGAAAGGAGTCAGTTTGGCTTCCCAAACAAATGTTGAATATACACATAAATCATAATGTTTCACCCCCGACACTTCATCTCGGGTGTGATGAGCTATGTAATAGTACTTTCCTGCCACATGATCTGGAAGTAGGCACAGTTTGTCATCAGATGGATTTCTAAAATGTTGATTGTTCAGAAAAAGAACCTCAGACTTCAAATGGCCCTATGATGGAAAACACATGAAACAGATGTTCTTTTTATTCCTCTGAGTCTATTTACACTTTGTTTTCTCTGCTCCTGATCTAAAGGAAAGGGAAGCAGATTGACTGTGAATAGAACATAAGACTATATGCTTTAGAATACAGCCCATTGAATAGGCAATTTTCCAAAATGAGGTAAGTGTGGAGAGTCAAAGGGAGCCAGATCAAGTTAACAAATATAAATATATTTTTAAAAGTACAAACATGGGGGCCTAGAGAGATGACTCAGTGGGCAAGAGGGATTGTTTTTATAAGCAACACTACCTGAGTTTAGACCTCAGCACTCACATGCGAAGCAGGTTGTGGTTAAAAGCCTCTGTAACTTCAATCTGTGGGGATGGAGACTGGAGGGGCTATAGGACTAGACAGCTACCATTCTAGTTTCAAGTTGACAGAAACATCCTCTGTCAAAGAAATAAAACAAGAAATTAATACCCTCCTGTGGAGTTAATATGGTTATACCCTTCCCAAACACATGTGTTCTCTCCTCAGCATCATGAACCATCAAACATAGATTGGAATTATGTTAAAATGATTGTCAACTATATTATTATACTTACTGCTCATCTCACATATTACAACTTTTTAAAGTTACTTGAGTATATGGTGGTGAAGGAAGTCCCCTCTGTCACAGACCTAGGCAAGGGGAATAGGGTGAAAGAGGGAGGGAGGTAGGAAAAGGAGGAAACAAGTAAGGGGATAACAGTTGCGGTATAATCTGAATAAATTAATAAAAATGTTACTTGAGTAAATAGTTTTCCTTTTTTACAATTGAAAATAGATTATTACAGAAGCTTTTAGGGATCATGAGGTCCCATTTATTAATTGTTGACCTTAGAGCCTGAGCTGTTGGTGGTCTGTTCAAGGAGTTGTCCCCTATATCAATGTATTCAAGGCTCTTCCCCACTTTTTCTTCTGAAGGGTTTAGTGTGTCAGGTTTTAAGTTGAGGTCTTTAATCCACTTGGACTTTAGTTTTGTGCAGAGTGATAAATAAGGATCTATTTTCATTTTTCTACATGTAGACATCAAGTTAGGCCAGCACCACTTGTTGAAGATGCTATCTTTTTTATACTGAATGAATTTGGATTCTTTGTATTAAAAAAAAAAAAAGACCATAGGTGTGTGAATTTGTTTCTGGGTCTTCAATTGGATTCCATTGATCAACCAGCCTATGTCCATGCCAGTACCATGCAGTTTTTACACTGGTGCTCTATAGTACAACTTGAGATCCAGGATGGAGAATCCTCTGGAAGATCTTTTATTGTACAGGATTATTTTAGGTATTCTTGGTTTTTTGTTATTCCATATGAAGTTGAGAATTGATCTTTAAAGGTCAGTAAAGAATTTTGTAATAAATTTATGGGAACTCATTAAATCTATAAATTGCTTTTGGTTAGATGGACATTTTTACTATGTTGATTCTAGTGATTGGGAGATCTTCCCATCTTCTGATATCTTCTTCAATTTCTTTCTTCAGAGACTTGAAGTTTTTACCATACAAGTCTTTTACTTGCTTGGTTAGAGTTACACCAAGGTAAAGGGCAATGTCAACACAATAAAACAACAGACTACAGACTGGCAAAAGTTCTTCATTAACCCTACATCCAACAAAGGGCTAATATCCAAAATATAGACAGGACTCAAGAAATTAAATACTACCAAGCCAATTAAAACATAGAGTACAGAGATAAACAGAGAATTCCAAACAGAGGAATATTGCATGACTGAGAAACACTTAACGAAATGCTCAAAATCCTTATTCATCAGGGAAATGCAAATCAAAATATCTCTAAGATTCCACCCTCCACCTATCACAATGGCTAAGATCAAAATCTCCAGTGACCGCACATGTTGCTGAGGATGTGGAAACAGAGGAACATTCCTCCACTGCTGGCGGGACTGCAAACTTGTACAACTACTTTGGAAGTCAATCTGGCTCTTTCTCAGAAGATTGGAATAGTGCTACCTCACGGCGCAACTGCACCATTCCTGGGCATATACCCGAAAGATGCTCCACCATACAACCATGTTCATAGAAGCCTTACTCTTAATAGCCAGAATCTGGTAACAACCTAGATGTCCCTCAACCGAAGACTAGATAAAGAATCTATGGCACATTTACACAATGGAATAATTCAGCTATCAAAAACAAGGAAATCTTGAAATTTGCAGGAAAATGAATGGAACTAGAGACAATCATCGTGAATCAGGTAACCCAGATCCAGAAAGATATGCATGGCATATACTCACTTATAGTGGATATTAGCCCAAAATAGATGTCCTCTGAAAGACTTCACCCAGCAGGGAATAGGGACAGATACTGAGAGGCAAATCAGGACTCTTGGTTAAGAGCTGCAAGTTGTATTGAAGAGATAGGATGCATTGAATAGAAGGATGAGGAGAGGGAGGGTGTCAAAAGCTCCATAAGGAGACTATCAAGGTTGGCAAATCTGGACCCATGGGAGCCTTCACAAACTGATGCACCAACCAAGGTCATTGCAAGAAGAGAATTTATACCCCCTCTTCAGTTGTAGCAGATGGACCGCTCACTATCCACATGGAGAAGGAGAGGGAAGAGCAGAGACTGCTCTGATAGGAACTCCAGTGCCTGAGATTTGTTCCATTGCCCCTTTGTAGAAAGTCCCTGTAGGAACACAGAGGAAGGGGATGCAGGCTCTCCAGATGGGGCTGGATAGGTGTGGTCAGATGGTGGGGTAGAGGACCCTACTGGTTAGAGGTCTAGGGGAGGGGAATAGGGCAGAAGAGGGAGAGAGGGTGGCAACAGGAAGATAAGAGCAAGGAGATTACAATAGGGATTTAATGTAAATAAGTAATTAAAAAAATAATATGAAAACAAAAAAGAAAATAGAGTCTTCTCTTATAGAATACACCCAACCACAGTTTCATTTCCCCTCTCTTCACTCTTTCTAGCTCCACCACCCACTTCCCCTTTTACCCAGATCCTCTTTAGAAAAAAAAAGTAGCCATTCAAATAGAACAAAACAAGATACAATAAGACATGCCAAAATCCCTCATAGTGCACCTGCACAGGGCAACCCAACAGGAGAAAATGAGATCCAAGAGCAGGCAAAAGAGTTCTATTGCCAGTGCCCCAAAGTAGAGTTATAAGGATTATTTGATAGCTAGCAGAGATAAGTCTAAATGACAATTTTTCTTGTTAACTTGTGCACAAAAATTAGGCGGTAAACTCAAACTGCATTCCAGTTCTTCTGTATCCTAGGCTTAAGTAAACACATTGAAAATATTCAAATTTTCTATGGCTACCTGGTGAGGCAGTAGATATTCACATTCTTTTAAACTCCACATGCAGCACAAATCATTGGAGTCCTTCATGAAAATGGTGTGAGCATTGTAGATGTGATCATGATTGTAATTTTCAGTGAAACCCAATATTGAACTTGTGGGAAAGATAACCTTTATAAAACAATCTCCATGACCTGGACAGTGCTCCCTAAATATTATTAATTTAATTTTGTTTAATACATACATACATAAGATAAGTGTTTGTTCTCCTCAACTCATTTCTTTCAAGTATTTGAACAGGGCATTTGCTTATACCAGAGGTGATGACTGTATAATGAAATAAATGTCACAGCCAATAGGATTATGGTTTTTGTCACTGTGAAAATTCCAGGACAACTGGGAGAAAACTATGTAGACATAGTCTCAATCTTTTAATTAAAGATCTCCTGCAATATATCTTTTCTAGTTCCTCTGAGTTTATTAACTAGCTTTGGAATGGATTGCATAAGAGTACAATGTCTGTACTTTTTATTTTATTATATTCTTCACTTTCATATTGATTTAAGAGTGATAATACTCAAGCTGGGTTTCTTGATTATATTTAAAGATACCCCATACCATGAGGCTACAGCAAAGCATGCGTCTAATAAATTATATATATATATATATATATATATATATATATATATATATATATATATATATATAATAAATTATATATATACACATATATGACATTTAAATATCAGGCTCATGGATTTCATAGGAAATAGCTCCATGCACAGATGATACCTTCAGCAGGATTAAGACAATTTAATTAGTGATAGTTGAAGATGGAATTTCCAGACCCTTGTGACTTCCCTTAATGAAATCTTCTCATCAAATACCTAGTTGATACACAGGTGGAGTGGTGAGAAGACAAGAAAGTTCTTGAAACTTTTTTTTTAAGGCTGCAAATCTCTGGAAATCAATTTCAATCAGCACAATTTTACTGAAGAATGTTTTAGAATGTTGAATTAGTAATGGAATATCTTTGACATAACATGGACCAAGTTAAGAGAGAGAACGGAAGCCATTTGGTAAATGTGTAATAATCCATTACTTTATAAAAGTGGGCACTTAACATTCAGGGCTGGGAATTGAACAGTGAAAAGTACCACCTTCATTTGGCATTTGGGCAAATGTTTTCTTTTAATCTTAAGAATTCCTTGGATATGAATGGCTATGAAGTTTACTTTTGAAGATTGTGTTCTACAGGTAGGTAAGTACAGAAAATCAAAATATGCTACTCCAATGGTGTCTGTATAAGTGGTGCATGTGGAGAAAAGGAGTGAAGGTTGAATTGTAATTGTCATTTAAAATTATTTCCTTTACACTGTATTACCATGTATTAAATGTTCAGAGTAATCGGCTTCATTCTGACAATTCTGTAGCCCTAAGGCTTCAGAGATGCATCTAATACACTCTTATTGCATTCTCTCCAATATCCTTTACCGTCTTTCTTTTCTGTTGATCCTTTCTCTTCTGTCATGGTGCCCTCTTACTTTGCCAATGGTTCCTCCTGTACATCACACATATGAGGAATACTATGACACTTGCCATTCTGAGACTCATTCCTTTCACTTGGTTGACAGGAATCTCTCTATTTCCACCCTGTCCTGAAATGTTCTTCATTATGAGCTAATAGTTCTATATATGTGTCTTTTTCCATTTACCTAATGAAAAATTGGCTAATTCTGTAATATGACTCTTGCTAATAGTGTCACAACAAACACAAATGCTTGGGTCGTTTGAGATTGGCTTTGATGATCTTATTTTTGGTAAAAAGTAATGATAGTGGTTGGACCATTCCAGATGAGTTCTAGAGTTGTTTGGAAAGTTACTTAAATTTTAAAATATTCTTAGTTGTATTTACCTGAATAACAAAACAGAAGTAATCAATAGAGATTTGAAAATGAAATTATATAATATATATATATATATATATATGAAAAATTGCCCCTGAATTGTTCCCCTCCCCAATTCAAGTTGTCTCTCCCAGTACTCTGATTCTTCATCCTTCCCAAACCTTATTTGTCCTGTTCCAGTCTCCATCTACTCCCAATATCTATTCTATTTCCCCTTCCCATGGAGATTCATATATTCTCCCTTGATCCATTTTGTTACTTAGCTTCTATGAATCTGCAGACAGTAGCATGATCATACTTTACAGAAAATATCCAACCTATAACTGAGTACATAGCATGTTTGTCTTCTGGGGTTATCTCATTCAGGATGATTTTCTCTCATTAGGATCTATTTGCCTGCAAATCATGATGTCCTTGTCTTTTAACAGTTGAGTAAGATTCCATTGTGTGCATATATATTTAGTTTCCCAATTCTTCATTTGCAGGACAACTAGATTGTTTCCAGTTTCTGGCTATTATGAATAAAGTTGCTATGAACATAATCAAGCAAGTGTATTTGTGGTAGGATGCAGTGTGGTTTGGGTATATGCCCAGCAGTGGTACAGCTGGTTCTAGAGGTATATTGATTCCAATATTTCTGAGAAATAACATATTGATTTCTACACAGGCTGTAGAAGTTTGCACTCTCACCAACAATGGAGAAGTGTGATCTGTGTCCTCTGACCAGGTTGCCTCTTCCAGCCTTAATATGAGAGGAGGTACCTAGTCATATTGTAACTTGTTATTTGACTTTTGGTTGATATTTCAAGGGAAACAGAGGAGGAATGGATGAGGAGGGAAGAGGTTAGGAAGGACTGAGAGAAAAGAAGAGGAAACTATGGTGGGGCATGTAATATATGAGAAAATAAATTAATACAAAAGGAAATACCATGTTGGTATAGCATACTTAATCACTATGTTAAAGAGTTTATAACTAGTTTCAAAAGTGCTGTTCCAATGATGTTTTTGTTATTTAGCTGTTGTTTATAATTGGTTAATTTAGCTTAAATACTATACTTGTTAAGAAAATAGTTACTTTGTTAATCATAAATGTACAGTAAATGTTATTGTTCCAAACACAAAATACAAACATTGTATTGAACTTTCACTTAATTTATGTAGCTATTTTCAATAACAAAAAATAATAAAGAATAAATCCACAAGAACACTAAAATTAGACCTTAATGTGATTTTTCTTAAAAAATTAGTGAGGCAAGAGGTATAAATAGCAGTACTCAGTAGAATACAGTAATGTGATAGATGAAGGGTTTCTCCATGAAGCATAGATTAAGTTCACATTCATAAGGAGAATCTAGCAGTTAACACTTGAAAAATGGCTCTGTCTAAGTACAAACAATACACTTGTTCAAATTTTGCACCTATGTTTCGAATCCTTTAGTCTACATCTCCTTTGAAAACAGATAACACCAAGGAAGAAAGACCAGAGAGCTTTAAGATCTCCTAAATTCCTAAAGGGAGTCTTGGAAAGCATCATCCTGGCCCTGGCTGGCAGTTTGTGCCATACACAGGTGGACGAAAATTCCTTTGTGTCCTTGCACTAAAATCAGTAATTAAATGATTTTAATTTTCCACAGAAATGAGGATGATTTCTGTTAGATCTGTTTTTTAATAGAAGTAAACATATTATTTCATTAAAACCACCATTAACAATTGCTGTTCTGGTGACAAATAAAAAATTTGCCTATTCTTTGAGTGTCAATTTTCTAACAATGTCTTACTAATAAAAACCCCAAAGTCCCTCTAATCCAGGCAACTGTAAGCAAAAAAGACTGCCATGTGGCTTTATTTCTATATTGCTTCTAACACAGGCTAGCTCTCCAGTACTGCTTTTCCCCCTTCCTAGCTTCGAAGGAAAAAAAAAATCAAACAATCTGTTAATGAGCATTTGGTGAAGTGTAATGAATACAGTCTAATTCACTAATTGAGGCTCATTCCACAACTCTCCACTAATAAGCATCTTAATGTGCTTAACTGCAAGTGTCCAAAATAGTTATTGAGATGTGTGGAAATTTTCCATTCTGTATGTGAAAATTGTGATAATGTTGCAGTTTGATTAATTGAGAGAAAATGTCTCACTAACAATGAATAAAATATAAAAAGCTGGAAAACTGTGCTGTTTTTTCTTCAAAAATAAATTAATTGGCAAATAAAATACTTTTTAAAAATAACTCTTATGCCATAATAGGACACTAATTTAAATTTCTAAGGAATGCCAGAAAAGCTGATACGGAGAAGTTTTCTGATTAACTTTCTTTTAAAAATGTGACAAATATTCTAATCAATGTTTTATTAGTTTTACAAATCAGAATTATATGCTTGGTTTTAATGATTTTTTTTCTTTTACTTTATAATCATTTCAGCTCATTAATGTTAAAAATGAGGTTAGGTCATTTATTATATCAAAACTATTTCCTTGTTGTATTTATTTATTTAGTTAGTTATTTTTGAGACAGGATTTCTCTGTGTAGCCTTGGCTGTCCTGAACTCCCTTTGTAGACCAAGTTGGCCTCGAACTCACAGTGATCCGCCTGTCTCTACCTCTCAAGTACTGGGATTAAAGATGTGTGCCACTGCACCAGGCTCCTTGTTGTTTTTAATCCCCTCATTTCACTCTCTTTCTTATGTAGCCTTCAATTCCTCAAGAGGAGAAATCTCTCAGAAAGATCCCTCCATCTACCATGTCTTTGAAAACAATAGCAGGTCTTTCAACTTTAGTCTTGAATATAATCTGACATTTCATGTAAGGTCTTTTAAAAATGTCTATCTATCTTTCTATCTATCTATCTATCTATCTATCTATCTATCTATCTATCATCTATTATCTATCTATCTCACCTGTGGATGTCAGAGTGCAAGGTTCAGCAGTCATTTCTCTCTTTCTGTCATGAGGGTTCCAGGTAAATGAACTCTGGTCTTAAATACTGGAGCAAGCTCCCTTACTCACAGAGCTGTCTCAGAACCCCAGGATGTCTCTCTTTCTGTTTGAAGATAATTTTGAGCAGCTGGTGCCTTTCACAGTAAAGAAAGCCTTATATCCCAGGTAGGAGAATGATTAAAAGCAAGTACTAGGGTTTGAAGATATCTAGTTCAAAAGTCCAAAAAAGCAACTTTGAAAATGTATAACAGTTTTATGCCTTTTACTAATTCATTGCAATTGCATTGCAAAATAAGGAAAGGATGCACATATCTTAAGCAGAAAGATCTGTGGGCTAAACTGTGTGATGACCCAAAAAAATGAGCATCTACCAGCTTATCCTATCAGTAGTCTTGTGGGAAGAAAGGCTGTAGATGCAAAAGAAATTATCCGTGTCCTGTAGCTAACTTAGAACATCCTCGCATGTCTTACTAAATGGCCCAAGCAAGCAATTGTTCTTGGTATAGCAGGACTATCTGAGGAGGCAAAAACTCTTTGGGTTAGATACTTAAAGCTGTATGTGAACGTGGTGCTTACACCATGTGTGCTAGCATGTGTTTTGTGGATTTACCGAAATGAGGTTTATAACAAAAGGGTCTGAGCTTCTAGCAAAGGTGTAAAATAAAGTATCTCAGCCCTGATGTGCTGAGTGAGGTTGTTACTAGAAGCTGCTTGCAAGTGTGTTTTTGGTCAGAGACACTGGAATTGTGTATGCTTGCATTATTTTCCCAAGTGTGGAAAAGTAAGAGAAATTCTGGGTTCCCTGAAGAAGACAGAGCACTGGATATTGAGTATAAAATTCTTTTCATGGATCAGGCATTATGATTGCCATTATTGATGTTATTTTTACTCCTTTCAGCAGATAAGGAAGTTTCACCTTTGAGCATGAAACAAACTATATTTAAATTCCTTGGTGGAAGATAGGACATCAAGGTTTATGTTGCTTTAGAGGCCACACTGTAAACCAAACATTATTTAAAGAAGAGTCCTCAGAGTAAAGGCCGAGATCAACAGTGTGAACATTTTCTGTGAGTTTTCTAGAAACGCACAATTTCAGGCTAACTAGCTGAGTTGGGAGAGCCCAACTTTCTGGTTGAAGAACCTTCCAGATAATACTGAAATGTCCACTCACATCTGAAAAGGACTCTTCTACAGAATCAATTCATGGACCCAACCCATGACACTTTGATTTTAGGATTAGATACTAAAACTCCCAAAACCCAGGCGTCAAGACTACCAGTATCATTGAGACTTCCTCAGTTCGGAGACTGCTTGGGGAAAACCCATTTTACCAATAAAATATAATAATCTCTAACTTACATAACGACTCCTATAAATCACAACAAGAAGCTCAGCAAAAGGTTATCTTGGTAATTTATCTATATCCACTGCTCCTCACCATGACCTAGACATTTAGAGATGAAGTCACAAATGTGACATCACAACCATTTCAGGAGAATGATTAACAAGGAAATGCAGCTGTCCTTCTAGCCCACTCTGTGGGCACAAGTGTTGGTAGGGGAATTTGTAGTGGTATGTGCCAGAGTCCAGATCTGGATGAGGTCAGCGTGGATGAAAGAGTGGAAGGGAGGAAGGAGTCAGGCACAGGGATGAGGAGGAATTTTATAGCCAGACTGACGGGCAGTCAGAGTGCTTCTTTATTTATACGGAAATCATTAGGCAGGGTTAGATGCCTGTTGTTCCAAAACATAAGTCATGTCATTTTTTTTTTTCCAGTTAGCTTTCTTTTTTTTTTTTAATTAATTTATTCTTGTTACATCTCAATGTTTATCCCATCCCTTGTATCCTCCCATTCTCCCCCCCCATTTTCCCATTATTCCCCTCCCCTATGACTGTTCCTGAGGGGGATTACCTCCCCCTGTACATGCTCATAGGGTATCAAGTCTCTTCTTGGCAACCCGCTGTCCTTCCTCTGAGTGCCACCAGGTCTCCCCCTCCAGGGGACATGGTCAAATGTGAGGCACCAGAGTACGTGAGAAAGTCATATCCCACTCTCCACTCAACTGTGGAGAATGTTCTGACCATTGCCTAGATCTGGGTAGGAGCTTAAAGTTTACCGCCTGTATTGTCCTTGGCTGGTGCCTTAGTTTGAGCGGGACCCCTAGGCCCAAATCTGCCTATCATAATGTTCTACTTGTAGGTTTCTAGGACCCTCTGGATCCTTCTACTTTGCTATTCTCCCATGCTTCTCTCATTTAGAGTCCCAATAGGATGTCCTCCCTTCTCTCCCAGTTTCCTGGTAAGTGAAGGCTTTCTGGGACATGCCCCTTGGGCTAGTATGCAGATAAAAGTGAGTATATACCATTTGAGTCTCTCTGCTTCTGGGTTAACTCACTCATTATGATCATTTCTAGCTCAATCCATTTATCCACAAATTTCAGGAATTCCTTGTTTTTAATAGCTGAGTACTATTCCATAGTGTATATGTACCACAGTTTCTTTATCCATTCTTCTACTAAGGGACACTTAGGCTGTTTCCATGTTCTGGCTGTTATGAATAAGGCTGCTATGAACATGGTTGAGCAAAGTTTCTTGTTGTGTGTTGGAGCATCTTCTGGGTATATTTCAAGGAGTGGAATAGCTGGGTCTTGAGGAAGCCCTATTCCCATTTTTCTGAGATGGCACCAGATAGATTTCCAAAGTGGCTGTACTAGTTTGCATTCCCACCAGCAATGAAGGAGTGTTCCTCTCTCCTTGCGTGCTCCTGCACACGGGAGGAGCGTGGATTTTCTCAGATCGGAGCAGCAGCGGCAGAGGCAGCAGCAGCAGCGGCACCAGCAGTGGTGGCTGAGGTTTGCAGCTCATAGCCTTCTGGTGGAGGTGATTGGTGTGGTGGCCGGTGGGAGTTGCTGCGGGAGAGGGGACTCTGGGCAGGATTTGGGTCGCGTGGTGCCTTGGGACCCAGACTGGACTCGGTGGACAGTTCGGCCCCAGAGTCCCAGGTTTGGGCCCAGCCCAGCAAGCAATTCTGTTGGAGGCACTAACTCAGCGTGGCCACAGCTCCCCTGCTGTGGCGCAGGCTTGGCGGAGAGCTCAGTTCCACCCTGGGTCATGTCATTTTTGACCCCTGATATGTGTTTTAATTTCTGCTTGATCATAAGTTTGGTATTCATTGATAAACAACGACAGAAAAACAATTTTCCCTCATCAACCCAACTTTTAACAGTCTTGTAGTTTCAGGGGCATATTTTGCCAAAGTACGACAGCTTGCGCTCAAGCTGGTAGTTCTTGTGGTTTCAAGGGCACTAGACAGAGAGAAAATCTCCAAGCCAGCCTGGGCAGATTGTCATGTCCCAAGCAGTGTATTATCAACTTTTAATAGTCTGAGTGCAAATTGTCATTAGGCCCAAGAAAAATCTTCAGGCCAATGCTGTTGCAGTAATTATTCAATTGCTGGTACAATACAATGCCTATATTTTATGTATTTGTAGAATTTATTTATATGTCTAATTCTGGTTTTTTTTTTTGTTGTTGTTCCTTGGTCATATGACATCACAACACAATTGTCAAGTATGAGTTCACTTTTTTTTAGGAAAGGGAGCTCTTAATACTTTATTCTTTTATTATTTATCTGCATCATTCTTTGTCCAACAGTATAAGGAATAGGCTTTTACTTTGATCTGCTGCAATTTCCCTAGCCTACTGAATACTGAATATTGTTTACTGTTTTAAGTTTATTTTGTTTTGATTATTATCTTGTTACAGAGTAAGAAACATCCAGGGGCAGATGTATTAAGAGTATCTTTGAGTTATAGCCTCATAAGGAGCTCTCTGGCATAACTATTTGAATCATAACCTCCAGGTCCAGGGAATAAGGAAGAACTTCCTGTAGGGCTAAATAAGAATATCTCCTTAAAAACAGGAGGAGAAGTATAGTCAGAACATTCCTAGGGAAAATTAAAAGCAGTATTCCTGGGGGAAGGTGTAAATGATTAATAAGAAATTTTCCGTCTACCCAATATCCCCAAGTTGTACAAACGGTAAGAGCCTCCACAAACATGCAATATATGGAGATCAAGGCAAAAATGTTGGAGAGTGCACCACAGAGATTGCATCACTTGGATGGCCAAACAGCTGTACTGTCTTTATAGCATTCACTGTTCCCATTAGCTATGGCTGTGTCAGGTATGTACCCTAGAATTTTGCATAGCAGAAGAAGATACTTAAACAACTCAAGGCATTTTTTTCACTTAGGGTGGCAAGGTCTACGAATACGCACATCTCAAGGTCAAGAGCCTTACAGTGAATTTGAAATGGTGGAAGTTAATATTACTCCCTCATAGCTAGAGTTCCATCCCAAATTCACACGTCTGTCTTATGAACAATGTTTGTTGTAGTGAAATAAAACAAAACAAAAAGAGAGAAAGAAAGAAACAAAGACAAGTGATGATGTCATAAAATGAACTTAAAAATTTCCCGTTGATTTTTTTTTAACTTTATTGAGAATGAATTATTCTATTGAGAGTTTATGGGTTCTGGGGGATTGTGCTGGTTTGAATAAAGCCACCATAGGGAGTGGCTCCATTAGAAGTTACGGCTTTGGTGGAGTAGATGTGGCCTTGTCAGAGTAAGTGTGTCACTGGGGGTGGGCTTTGAAGTTTCAGAAGTTTACATCAGACCCAGTGGCTCGCTTGTTATTCTTGCTGAGTGCTTATTCAAACATAGATTCTCTGCTACCTCTTCAGCACATGCCTGCCTGTGTGCTGCCATGCTTACCATCATAAGGAAAAGTGACTAAACCTCTGAAGGGTAAGCCATCCCCCATTAAGTGTTTTTCATCCTAAGTGTTGCTGTGCTTATGGTGTCTCATCACAGCAATAAAACCCGAACTAACACAGGAAGGGGGAATCACTTTATTTAGGACCACCAGTAGGTACCGCGTGCCTATGCATATATGGGCAGCACTAATTGGATCAAATAAACTAACAAAATATGTAAAAGAATATATGAAATTGGGATAGATGTGATATGTCTTTCTGTGGAGACTTGAAGGGAGTGAGGAGTAAACTGGAATAAGTGTATGCTGTATACATGTATGAAATTTTCAAAAAGTAAATAAAGAGGTAAGTTACAAAATCTTTGACAATTGCTGTGTATTTATCTAAGAGATTAGATTTCTTGAGGTTTATCTAGTTGAGGCGCCATCATGTCAATCATGGATTCCACAGTTATGTTCTTTCTTCCTCATAGTCCCTATTGGCTACTACGGTTAGAATCTCTGTCTGTACTGTTCATAATTAAGATTTATAGCTAGAAGAAAAGCTGTTATGATTATATAGATATCATAAATTAGTTGTATTTTGAATTAAATCCTTAAAAATGATGTTAAAATCCTTTGAAAAGTAAAAGTATAGAAGCAAATTTGGTGATAGAGATCAATAGGTAATTTGGTGAAAATATGTCTATGTGTTTAAAACATATTTATTAATAGAATGAACTTCATCTCCACCGTGGTCCAATAGATACAGAGATGCAAAATCTACTCAGTGTTGTTGAAATGTTTAAAAAAAAAAACGCTGCATAGATTTCCTTCTAGAACTTAGAACCCACGAATCCCTTAGGATAGATAGTAGGTTAGAAAACCTGCTAGGTGCAATTATTTGTTGAACAATAATTCCCTGTTAATTTTGCCCGAATGGAAGTTTATATTACTCAGGCTAATTAGGAAAAAGATTTCCCAAGTTTTCCAATTATGTGAATTATAGTCCCTAAGAGACTATTTGAGCATCAGTGATCAAGTCATCGACTAGAGGCCTTGACAAAGCCAAGAAATCACCTGACCTAGGCAAACCCTTCTTGGAACTAAGAGAAGCTCATGGTTATTTCATTTGGGACTTCTATTTTCTTTTTACTACTTGTAAAATGTGTTATCTACAGCAGAACTCAAAAGTCTGGCTACAACCTTTATTATTCTCAGTATATATTGTGAACAAACAAAGTGTGCTAGCTTTCCCATCAGTGGTTTTAAGAAGTTATGTCTGCCATTGCTGTCATGTAATCATTACTTTGTTCCACAGGTTTATAGCTAAGGATTCTATTTTCCAAATGTTACAATGAAAGGTTTTAGTGTGAGATTAAATATGGAGAATCTGATTCCATATAGATAGAATTCCTATATGGATTTCCTATATATCCAGAAGACTTCTCCTTTCCAGAGCTTTACTGGTTTTGACAACTGATTTGATGTGATTATGTGTAAGTGACACTATTGTTATTGAAGGCATGTTGTTCAAGATTTAGGTGACGGTAGTGCAAGCTCGTCAAGCTGCTCTGTGTTCCTTGAACACATCTATTTTCCCTGAGTACATACTATTTATGGGATAATGTATTCTCCATCTTTGTTGATTCTGCATATAACATAAAACACTTTGATTTTTCTAAAGAATAAGAGAATGAGTTGTCCAAAGTTGTGATTCTACTTATTTCCCTTTTGAAAAGATAAGGACAAAGGCACAACTCCACATTGCCATCGAAAGTAGCCCCAGAAGTTCTTTGAATCCTTTAAGGTACTTCAACTCAGGTAAAAAGAAAATGATGGCTTCATTGCAGAAAAAAAAAATCCCAATGAATGATTGAGAAACAGAATTCCTCAAAACACATGTTTTTGTATAGACCCTAAGACCATGGTTAAAAGCGAAGATATACCTGCGAGCAAAGACGAGGCTTTCCAAATAAGATTCACGCATAAGCATCTTACCATTAGCCATATATAATGATGCGATAACTCTCAAGTTGCATCTTAAAGGGTCAGGAAGGGCACCCCAATGACACATGTTGATAAGTGAAAATATAGGGTGGCATGCCGGGTGGTGCCTTAGATAGATTTACAATCCGGTAAGCTCAAACTAGAAGGCACCAGATTTGTCCCAGAGAGTTGCATGTCTTCGCTGCCAAGGGTCTTCTAGTGAGAGTTATATGAAAGGAGCTTTTCAGATGAGAAGGAAGCTTAAAAATACTGTTGTTTATGTTGGCAATTTGGTTCTCTGCTGGCAAGGGGCTTACACCAGACTCTGGAGTGGGGAGCTTCATTGCCTTGTCCTTAGGATTTCTATCCTGTCTCACTCGCTTTCCTATTTCTTCCTTTTCTTTTTGATGATATGTTACAACTTAGAAACAAGTCTGATGGTGATCATTGCCTGTATTATTCAGAATGCCTAAAGTTTAGTAAATTACTATAGTAGAGACTGTCAGAATTTATAATTCAAGATAAATTTTCTCATTATAAGTATATATTTTAAAATATGCAGGCTTGGACTTTTTTAAAATGATGCTTAGTCTTTCCTAATTTTGGCACACTTTTCAAGTATGATTATTTTTAAGCTCAGAGATAGATAATCCTTGGCTGTTGCCCATCATAGGGACTGTCTCACTGCCTTTGTCAGTTTTATTCTTCTCTTTATTTCTTTCTCCCACATTTTCTCTGAACACAGTCATAAATATTCACTTATTTGTATTTTTCATTTGTCATTAATTTCTTTTCAAGTTTCTATCATTTTTACTTTGCATCTTTATTATTTTGTCCTTTGTCTTCTGTACTATTCAATGTCTGAAATAATATATTCATATAATTAGTTTAAGGGTATATTAAAATATTTAGTGCAGAGAGATTACAATGTTTCTTAATACAATGGAGACTGAGTATTTTTATGATGAGAGAGCACTTTTAACAAACCAACTAAAATAGTTTTTCTTGTTTTGTGTTTGATTTTAATATTTTAAAGTGTTATAATATATTTGAATATATTACAGGGAGTTTCAGGCTGTAAGCACAGGAAGGGAGTCTGATCACTTGTTCACATTAAAAGAAAATGTGTGTGTGTGTGTGTGTGTGTGTGTGTGTGTGTGCGTGTGTGTGCGTGCTACCCATGCAGTTGTGAGCTCCCAATGTGGGTACTAGCAACTGAACTCAGTCATTTCTCTTAGCACTACTCAAGCTCTTACCTACTGAGGGGCTTTTCCATTCTTTGGCTACTTTGCCTGCACTGACCACTTAAGAGTACTTTGCTGGTTTGTTTTGTTTGAAATATTTTAGAGTTTAAAATGTGTGATTGTATTGACTGACAAACAAGATGAAAGTTATAACTAAAATAACCATATAGGTCTTTGATCTATAAAGAACCAGTCAATTAAGCAGGTACACAACACACACACACACACACACACACACACACACACACACACACACAGAGAGAGAGAGAGAGAGAGAGAGAGAGAGAGAGAGAGAGAGAGAGAGAGAGAGAGAGGTCACTAGTGTAGAAGGGAGAGAAAGTGAACAAGGGTGCTAGAGATAGATAATTAGATGTTAGGAGAAACAGATTATTCCATGTCTGCCTGGACAGTCACGGCATATGTCTACATAGAAACATAATTTATATTTTTAGGTTAAGAGGAAAGAAGGAAAAATATCAATCTGATAGAAGCTAGAATTAATAACAAAAATGAATAGCCCTGGATAGTTGAATTGAGTCCATTCCAACAGTGAGTTAGCTAGTTGAGGGTCTCATTCACCCTGGGGCACAGATAAAGAATACTCTTCTGGGTGTCACCTAGAGTCCTGCCCTTCAAAATCTCCAGTAAGCTAAAATGGTTATTGTCCACCCTAAATTTTATGGAATTTTGAAGTGTAATAATGAACAATATCGTCCTGAATCCATTCCCAGGTAGGCTACACATGTCTGAAGAACTAAAGAAAGTATTATTCCTGATACACAGAAAGGAATGGCGTCTATCCATAAACTTAATCTAAGCCATGTAGGTAGATGAAAATTACCAGGAAGCAAAAGTCAGAGAGAGTGAAGGGGCGGGGGAGAGGAGGATGGAAGGAGGAGGACGGAGGAGAAAACAAAGAGAAGAGAAGGAGAAAGAACCATCAATAAGAGCCAGACAATTAAATTGCTATGATTTTATATTCTTTTATTGATATAGTATATTATATAACATGTAATTATATAATATATTATATGTTTATAACTTATATATATTTTTAATTGAAAGATTGACAGGCATTTAAACTGTTAAAAGGCAATTTATTGTCTAGGAAGGCCATAGATAATTGTACAGAGAAATAAAGCTTAAATGTTGAGTGCGAGTTTGCCAAATGACATGGCCTACAGCAAGCAGCAGGTTACCTGAAATGATGTACAAAGGATGCTTGGTGTTCTAGCAGTATGTTTTCTCAATTATTTGGAATTGACAGCAGGAGAAGGTTACTCAGCTAGGAGCCATGGTTCTCAAACATGCTTTGGGAGTTAGCATCCATAGAAATGAAACGTAATTGATGTATGTCACTTTGGGGCCAAGCTTTTAGGAAATATATTTCTATTGGCACTCTTCTCTATTTTGCTTGGAAGCAAAATCAGAGATACTCCAGATTCTGATCAGCTTATCTGTATCATCATGTGATGATTACTCAAAAATGAACTAAGTAAGAGCATTCTCATCGATTAACAACTCCTACTTGATTAGGTCATAGAAATGCTGAAGCATCAGAATGGCACCGGTGTTATCCTCTGCTGTTGCTGTACTAAGTGGGTTTCAGTTAGGATATCAAAGACTTGAGAGTTTGGAGAGAGCCTCGGTGTAGGCTCCTCTGCATTTCTGGTAAAAAAATAACAGCTTTTCTCAAAGGTGCTAGTGCCTTGGCATGGTCAGTATTCTTTTTTGGTGTAAGCAGAGAATGCTACTGGACATTGCCCAATACCAGTGTCCCTGCTCCATTAGAACACAATAATAATTTCATAATTCTGCATGCATTTGCAATTCATGACCGTCTTCTTTGTCTCCTATTATCCCTTTGCAGAGATCAGATGCATGAAAGTAAAAGGACAAAATATACCACTTTTAAAATTCAGAAGAAAAATACCCTAAACTACTAGTACCTCACCTCAAATTCACCGGCTCATAATATAGTGAAGTCGGATTCATTGAATGGTAAAGTAATAACACATTTTTCTTCCCTTCACTGAGCTTATTAGTGTGTTTCTTACACTGTGAAGAAAAGGAGTGAAATGTAGCCATCTGATATCTCTATTGTGCGGGTGTGTTGGCTCATAGAAAGACGGAAAGGGGTAGACCTCCGCCTCTTAGTTGCATTTTCTATGCTGGGACACATTACACAACTACTCTTTGTTGAACTGTAATTATAACAGAGCCACCTCTATAAACATGAACACAGGGGAAACTAATTAGGCGCTGACAATAAGCAAATATTATTCTCTTAATTAGATCTTCTGCTATTGGAAATCCTGCTTTGTTCTTGCTACTCCAGTGTGAATGACATTTGAATCATAACAGTGTCTCACAGAGCAGTCTTTCAGGGATGAAATAGACAGGCGCAGTGACACAGCCAGTGAATACCTTTTCACATCTTTGCTAATCTGAAGTCAATGAAATGCAGTCTCCAAGCAGCTGCTTTTGCTGATTGGTATACTTGCATAATGACATCGGAACCAGCACATACTGCATCTTACTCTTCATATATTTCGATAGTTACTTTGTTACATACTATTTTTATGTGACTGCTTCTTATCTTGTACTTGGGAAGCCAAGCACTGGGCTGGGATGAGGAAATTTATGGAATTAAATAGAATTTGTTAGTATATCCATATGGATCTCCGTGTTCTTAAAACTCAACATCTCTCTTTCTCTACCTCTTTTGCTTTTTTTTTTTCTTGGTCTTTCTTCCACCATCATATGTATTTTAAAGTATTTTTTTAAAAACAGAAATACCCTACACTCATGCATAGTTTGTGTGAAGGTAGGTGGTAGGGAGGGAGGCAGGAATATACTTTAGGGACATATACTGTTTGATCTATAGAAATCTCTCACCTATGATACAGACATCTGACATACATGCTGAGACTGTGGATGTGTGAGGGTCATGCCTTTGCCCCCTGCCTAATGAGCACACATTTCACCATGACACGTAGAAGCAGCATCACACCATTTGAACAATACCTTGTTCAAAAAGACATATGTTAAGAAGCAGGTGATACTCGTCGTATAAAAATTTAAGATAATGTTTCAACGTTTATATTTTAAAAATAAAAAACAATATTATATCTTGGTATTTGTTAATTAGAAATGAAATCAATGGGTTTATTCTTGTGCCTAATAGTTCAGTTTTTAAAAAAGTAGACACTGTAGAAAATATTCCAAATCCACAGACATCAATGGCAAATGCCACAGAATAGCTAAATTGCTTATCAGAACATAACAGTGAGGTTTTAGAGAGTTCTTTCTGAGGTGTGGGCCAGAAGTAAAATACAAAAAAAACCAAAAAACAAAAAAACATTTTTAATGTTAAGGCCTAGGGGATGATGGGAGATTAGAATCTGTGTTTGAATATAGTAAAAAGCTGATCTCACCAATGCCAGAAACCAGCACTTGGGACATGAACTAGTGAACTCCAGTGAGATGGTCTGAACTCTTACTGGCTCAGTTCATGCCACTCCTATTGCTGACCTGAGGCTGGCCAACAGTGTTACTCACAACTCACTGAGCACAGTATCTGCCAGGAGACCCCTTCTGGATCTGCATAGGGAGTTTCCCAAAGAGGACCGTGCAGCTGAGAAGATATGGAAGTTGGACCTGAGCATGCAGAAGCAGGAGAAGCAGAAATGTGGCCTGGGAATCTGAACCCATGACAGACCGAGAAAAAGAAAAGAAAACAAAAAAACAAACAAACAAAACCAGAAAAAAACCAAACCAAACCTCTCTCCTACCACTTCCAGAAGCTAACTACAAAGGGCCATTACACAACTCTGGTGCACTGGCCTCCCACATCCCTTTAGAATCTGAGTCATCATGCACGCGCGCACATGCACACACACACACACACACACACACACACACACACACGCACACACGCACACACACACACACACACACACACACACACACACACACACACCAAACAAACAAACAAAAAAACAAATCTAAAACTAAAAATGTCTTGTATAGAGAAAGCTAGATCCTCAATTCACCTGAAGGAAGATTGTAATTTTCTGGGAATAAGGGCACGGGAGGTGGGGCTATGCTTAGGGCTTCTAGCAGAAGATAATTTGCATTCAGGAACTTTTTCCTTGTGCAGATGGGTGTACTGACTTGTGTGATTTCGACATTGTTTCTTCTTTCTCCTCCCTGTAGAGACTGACAAGCTTTGAGAGAAAGCACAGCTTCCCAGTGAGGAGAGAAAGCTTCCTCAGAGTGACTTCTCCTCCATGTTATTTCCTACTATTATTTTTTAACTTTTAGTCATTTATGTTGCTAATCTGTGTTTTTAAAAATAATATGTATAGTTTTTACTTCAGTTTTTATGCTACTGTGTTTTAACTCTTGTCTCACTGGTGAAGATTCTCATACCTGTCCCTCTTATTTGCACTCATTTTCAAAATGTTTGATACAATTTTACATCTACCCCATCCATCTACCACCACTTACACCTCCAGACTACATATTTTCCCTCTCACATATATTTTGTCTCTCTCACCATTCCTTTTTCATTTTTACATATTATGTCTATATAAATCTGGATTTACAGTACTCGTCATGAGTTCTCCGCTACTGAGAGAGGGCCTTAAGTTCAATTAAAAAGCTCTTGGTAATAACCAAAATTAAGGTACTTTTGTTGTTTTTTTGTTAGCCATGTCTTGCCATTTTGTCTTTCCTAGGCTTTCCAGCTGGGAAGGGATATCACATGCTTTTCTCCCTAGGCAGTTTCATTAGCACCTCCCGATGCTATGAGAGCTGGCTCTGGAGAAGGGGAATTTTGTTTAATTTTCAGCTCAATTCCTCTACGTGCTGTGTCTGAAGGGTGGCATGTTCCATAAGAGGGTTGTGTGTTCAAGCTCTGGAAGAAGCCTAGGGCCAAGGCCTATACTGTTGGGGAGTCTCCCTGTCTTCCATTAAAAAAAAAAAAAAGGTGGATCGGATATAATGGAATTATCAACATCCTCAGCAGAGAGTACCAATGTAAATTGCTGTATGTGTGGTTCACGTTCAGTGGTGACTCATGCAACCTTTAGTGCAGAGGTTATTTATAAAGGAAACAGAAAAATATTAAACACATGAAGTATATATCACTTGAGTCACCCATCTCACCATGTGAATGATTTGGCATCCATTTATTATGGGAGGGTGTAAAGCAATCAGGCTTATATAAGACTCATTCACTTTTTTTCCATTCATATAACAACTATTTCTTCCATAACTGCCCTTAGCCATTCACTTTCCTAGAGCATGTACGTAAATAAACTCAATTCATTCACTTTTAGCCCTCACATCTCCTTGGATAGAAATCATTCCCTGGAAACACACATATTGAGACGGATGTCCAAAACAGAATGGAACACAAAATGAACTGATTGACGTGAGAGTGTGAGCTGGTTTTTAAGGTGGGTCTTGAGGGCGGTATGAACATTCAAGTGACAAGGACATTTCAGACAGAGGAAACACAGCAAGGAAGAATACAGAGCCAAAGCTGTCCTGGGAGACATAAGGTTGGGATATAAATGCTGCTTGTCTCTGCTCTCAGCAGGCCTTCCCACCTCCTCCTGCTGCTTTCATCTATTTTCTTGTTCTGCAGTTCCCCTGCGCTGCTATTACATCCCCCTCCTCCACCTCCACACCTCATGTCCAAAGCACATGGGTCTGTGAGATAAGCCGTGAGCAAGTTAGGAGCTGGTGAGGTGGGGTGCGCGGCAGGAGCTTTGGGGAGGTTAAAAAAGCACAGGAGTGAAGAGCACCCAGGTTTTCGACCCCGTGACTTCCTTCCTTCACCTTGACACCTTTCTTGCTGTTCCGTGGCCAGCACTGTGTTTTGCCAAATGATTTTGATGGATATTCTGCTATCCGCTGACATAAAGGGAAAACATACAGAGACTGTCGAGTTCTACAAATGAAAAAAGGAAAATGCACTCTCCCCCGCAATATCACGGATTATTTACAAAGGAAAAAGGAATGTTTGGAAAAAAAGAAAAACAATTCTGAAAAGTCATCCAATCAAGAGTTTAATTCATGGGAGCTCCTTAAGCAATCACCACCAGGTGACACTAATTAGTGTGAAGAGGTCACAGGTGTTGCCCTGCAAGGGAAATAAATAAAAAAGAATAAATAAGTAAACCACAGCTTGAACATACCTGCATGGGCCTCATCTAGCAGTCTGCAAATATGTCTCTTTTCATCCTTATTTAAAATAGAATATGTTAGTAAAGACTACCATTTTCCCCTTGTGAATATTCCTTCCCCATGAATACAAATATCCAAACTTCATCCATGTGTGTTTCCACAAGTGTATTCACTTCTGTGTACTAAATATTTAGTATCCCATACACTAGACACTGGGCATGACTCTCGATATTGTACAAATGCTTGTTCTTGCTTTGATGGCTGTTAGTGTTTAGGAGAGACAATTAAATGGCATAATTCAATGATTGCTGTCTTAATGTTTTCAGAGGATATATGATGGAACATAGTATAAAAGTGCAAAATCAGACACTTGGCTATACAGTATCAAATGCTGTCTTTGTCAGTAGGGATTGAGAGAGAGAGTTCAGAAAATTAATGTATATTGTACATTTCACACACAAAATAGAAAGATTTTACAGCAAAGAAAAAAAAAAAAAAGGCCAGGAAGTTTGCTCAGTCTTTTTCACAACTCAGAGTAAACATGTCATAAGATGCTTCTGAGATGGTCATGTAATGACAAGGAAGAAACCAAAATTTGAACTGTTTCTAAATACCTTACAGTATTTTGTGTTGAATTTCATCATGAAACAGAGAGAACTCTTGTAACAAGTGAGTTTCCCTATATGTAATCTAAAAAGAGTATACAAAGTCTACCAAAATTATATAAGTTAAACCTGAAAGAGTTAGGGAATTTTATTTTTCCCTCAGTACATGAGTTCATTATGTTATTAGTAGATATCTTTGATTTCACACCTTTAGAGGGGTAAACCTAAATGTGTTAATGTTTTAGCATCATTAAAATTTTGTTTATGGGAAGTTAATTGGAACACATAAGAGGTGCAGAGCAGACCAATGCTAACCTGAATAAGAAGCACTATAACAATTGAACATTAACAAGCTGGAGGATATCTTTACTGATATCATAAATTGAAACTGTAAGACACAAGTAAAAGTATCACTCAGAGGGAGAGAGAGGGAGAGAGAGAGAGAGAGAGAGAGAGAGAGAGAGAGAGAGAGAGAGAGAGAGAGAGAGAGAGAGAGAGAGAGATGTTCACATAAAGGGAGAGGCAGAGGTATACTGGTAAACGGGCAGATGGATGATAGATAAATGATACTAAATAACAGATAGATAATATAGATAGATGATAGATACCTACAGAGAGAAACAGCAATGTACATACCACACAGAAGTGTTGCAGCTCATTTTTGTAAAAATGTGTTTCCACATGTTGGATAATTTTAAAAATTATATTTGGGGTATATTACAATAGTCAAGTGAATCAAAATTACTGTATCAACAAAAGAAAACCGCACCTATAAAAACTCCATATCTTGCACTCAAGATATGTGAGTAGAACAAAGTTTCTGATCCTTCTGGTTTCTGCTGGAACTGACTGAAATCTCTTAGTGTCCATTGGTGTTCACAAATCACATTACCACTTTCACTTGCTGTTAGGAAGATATTAAGTCAGAAACTTTTCTGGCTCCACATATAAATTCGCATGCTTTTATAGAGTGAGAGATTAATATGTTGGCATTTTGAATGGCATACTGAATGCGTGTTTTTCTTCTCTAGAAGTGTCCTAGTTTAAACCAACCAACCCTTGGCCTCCTTGATGTGGCTACCTGTGAGTTTCATGCTGTGTTTGATAAAATACGAGGAGAAGAAGTGACTATTTAGAGCATAAATACTTTGGATGGTAGCATACCATTAAGTAATGTTGAAGTATACATCAAATTACCCCTATTAACTCCACATATATTTGTTGTGTGATCATAGTTAGGCACTTAACCATTGTGAGCACCACTTTCACATTTCTATTATTTCAATGGCAATGATTCTGACCTCTTAAGGGTTAAGTGAGTATAATTATAATCAGTGCTGTTAAGGGACATTATTATAATATGCCAACAATAGAGCATGAAATAATTTTTTGGTCCTAGCCAATGCATATAACACAAAATGGGGAAATATTTTGGGGAAAAGAAAAAGACAAATAGAGTCAGCAACACCAGATGCAGTACAATTAAGCTGAGCAGTCCCCTGGGTCTACAAGAAAATTCACAGTCACAATTAACCAAACAAATTTATCCTCTTAGAAGCCCAGAGGGCTTTAGACTAAAACACATATTTTAGAGCCTTTGAAACTGTTTTATTACTATCTATCTTTTGTGCACCCAGCAACACCGGGAATATACATCATCAAACATGCCTTCAGTAGTGTGCATTGCTCCTATTATCTAACAACAGTTGCATTCAGTTCATCTCTTCAATCCATTCCTGCCAACATCTGAGTATCTTTTGTATGCCACATACTACACAGGATAGTGAAGAGCCAACGTAGCCATAGATGTAAATTTGCAGAAGTTTATGCGATTCCAGGATCATTTATTGGGTTATATACTAAGTATTCTGTGATAAAATGAGCATGGCTTAATGATCAAGGGCAAGTTTTGCATTAGTTCATCGGGTGAATAATTATGCATTTAACACCCATCAGGTGCATAGTGCGGGGCAGACAGAGATACGGTGACTTAAAGAGATGAAGGATTTACATTCTGGAAATGAACCTGATTGTTTCCTTTTAAAATTATAACTGGGGTGTCATGAAAGCAAATTTGAGGGAAGAATTAATTCTACCTTTGCAGTACACAAAATTATGAACTGATTAGTTTGTAAACTTCTGAATCTTATACAATCTGGCAAAAGGAAAACGTTTTTTTTTTGTTTTGTTTTGTTTTGTTTTGGTATTTTTTTGTATGAGTGTGTGTGTGTGTGTGTGTGTGTGTGTGTGTGTGTGTGTGTTCCTCTGGGTGTCTAAACTAAGAAATAGCAATTTGAAGTTGAATAAACTGTAAAACTGATGAATCAGAGAGCTATTCACATGTGGTGGATGGTTTTCTTCTAAAATTTTTATAGTTATTCTTTCTCTTTAAATCACATAGGGGAGAAAACAGCTGAATTAAATCATGTGTAAGATATTTGTTCATACAATACACTAGCGACAGCAGCTCAATATATTTCAAAAACCTCACATTAAGTGCAACGAGGCATGCCTCCATCTCTGGTCAAGCCCTCAGAACTGTGCAGCCTGTCTACTCCTGGAATTTGAGATGGATAATTTCAGGACATTCCAAATGGCTTTACATAAACTGGCACTCAGTTCTCCTGGCCTTTCTTCAAAGCTCTGGGAATCCAGCTGAAACCTTGCTCCTGCCTGGCTCCGTTCCTGGCTTTACATTCTAATCACGACTCACTTCCCTCAACTACCGCTGTTGCTTCTATTGCTGAAAGTTCTGACTTCTCAGTGCTAATGACTTCCATCTCAGTCTAGACTTCTGTGATCCATTCCTATGGAAACTCTTTTTTTTTTAAATATATATTTATTTTATTTTATGTATGTAGTTATTTTTCTGTAGGTAGGCCTGTTCACTGTGTGCATGCTTGGTGTCCATGCATGACAGAAGAGAGCATCAGATCCTGGGAAACTGGAGTCATAAATCATTGTCAGGCATCATATTCTGGGAACTGAGTATGTGCCTTATGAAAGAGCAATACATGTTTTTAACTTCTCACTCGTCTTTCTAACTGCCCAGTTCATGGAGATCCTAATGACCTGTGTCTATAGATGCTTTTTCCTAGTTATGAGGGAACAATTAACATCTTATTGTATGCTTAGGCTCTGTTCTTGATAATCTTCTCTTGTATTTTGTTAATTCAAATAAACATCTAAGAGAGCAAAGGGTCCCAGTAAGTACTTAAAATCTCCTAAAACTCTCCAAGCCTTTTGAAAATGAAAAAGATGACAGTAAGATTGATAAAAGATCCCCTTTCATTTATCAATGACCCCAATTCATTGTGGCAAGTGCTCTGCGAGCTAACTCATTGTTCTTTTCTTGAGCTCTTGTCCTGGAAATTAGTTTATATAGATCATTATCATTCACTCGTCTGTTATGCTGGAAATTCTGCCACTGATGGCTGATAATGAACACAGCATAAACTTAAATATCTGTACATCCTTTCCCACCAGTGTGTTCATGAGTACTGCTTACTATCATGTTAGCATCTTCAATCACAAAATCCCTTCAAAGTATTTTTGACTTGAAAAATTTAAATCCAATATAATACATGGAAAGTTACTACGAATTGACAATTCTGATTATTTTGAGGTATGTGGGAGAAATGAAAGGCTCACATTTTTTCCTTTTGTGAATGTTGACACCACATTTTCAATTTAACATTAAGCACTGAAATTCATTCACTAACATAAATATTTCATAAGTGGGACATAGTTAAGCGTGGCGTGTGTTCCTTTTGTCCCTGTATTTCTAAAACCGAACCACAATGGTCAAGAGTTCAAAGTCAGCCTGCTACACATAGCAAGACCATTATTATTTCTGTCTCCCATTTTTAAACCAGACACTTAAATATCCATGATGCTTTGCCATACTGTGACTAGGCAATTGCCTCAGCCTTCAGTTCAGCTATAGACAGCACAGCGATGATGTCAATCTCTAGACCAAGCACAGAGTTGAGGAAAAAGATGATTACAAGTATCATTTGTAGTAAGAACATATTGTCAACTTGCCATCTTCATTGATAAATAACAGAAATATTTCACTTTGTAGATTTGTTAATTTTGTTTTAAAAGCTGGTATCATAAAAAACATGTTTTAAGTCGATAATGAAAGATGTGATGGAGATTGATTTACATTTAGAATTTTAGACACACCAAGATAGGAAGGACGTTTTCATCAAGGCTGTCAAATTCAAATAGCCAAAACACTATTTATATAATTCCCGATTGTGTCATGGTTCTTCTTGTTATAGGTAATTTATTGTATATATGTATGTGTGTGTGTGTGTGTGTGTGTAATAATATAAATGTATATGTAAAAAATAAAAATTATTTAAAATAAATCTGGTATCCTACCAGCCATCTTCTCATATACACTGAGAATTAATTGGTGTAACACAGTGGATCTCAACCTTCCTGACACTGCAAACTTTCAATACAGTTTCTCATGTTGTGGTGCCACCCCAACATAAAATTATTTCATTGCTACTTCATAACTGTAATTTTGATAATTATGAATCATAACACAAATATCTGATATGCAGGATATCTGATATTCTACCTCTATGGGATTGCAACCCACATGTTGAGAGGCACTGGCCCAGAATAACTGATTCCAATATAGTAAATTAAAATTTTATTCCATTGGCCTAACATGGTGAAAATTTTTGCATGAAATAAAAAGTTTCTGCTTTTCATCCCCTTATCTTCTCGATTACTAAGCTTCCCTTAGTAAAATTTTTACTCCATATGTTATGGGTCCTAGTGTTGTAATTTCGTTATTCAATGCCATATCATCAATGCTTCTTCCTGGGTAATTCCTTCCCTATAAACCTGTCAGCACATCCTTGTTCTCATTGGAAACAGCAATTTGAATTCTAACAGCATTGAAACCTCTTAAAATACAACATTTTATTTTTCTGTATAGATCCCATATTAAAATATTGTAAAATATTTACCACTTTTAACTTTTTGTATGCTATTTTAGAAAGATAATTTCTATATAAATTGTTTTGCTACATTATGTATCAACGTAGTGAAAAAAACTTAGTGGGAGGGAGACTACAAGCATGAATGAAATATTTCAATATGTCTATTATAGTCAGACAAAACTAAATATTTCCAACAGCTGAATGATGCAGAACATTTATGATGTTCAAACCGATGCAGAGACAGAATTCAGAATCATCAGAAGGACAATTTGTATTTGCAAATTACTTTAACAAACTTGCTTTTCCTCTGCCTCGCTAAGCGTATATAATTCCCGGTATTTATAGGACAGTTGCAAAGCACTCTGCAGAGATCGGTATGGAAATTCACACTAAATAATGCAAAATGTGTATAGGAGTCCATTTCCAAACTTGTTGTAGCCATCATCACTTAAGGGAACAGGAGAAGGACAATCTGAAGTGAAAGAGCAGCAACATGCGTTTTAAAAGCCAAGGTCGAATAATGAGCATTTTTAATGCTGGAAACTTACGCTTTCTAGCTAGAGGCTCTATTGACTGCATTCAACTCCATTCACATCTCCATGGATGGCAACTTGAAGTTTTACAGAAATAATCAACGTAATAGGTTCTCAGTTTGCCTTTTATGCATGGGCGAGGTAAAACAATGATATTTACTGATAAATGCTGGACAGCTGCTCTTCAATTTGACAAGGTTTTTAGATAGTTCCTTGATGTTGTCGAAACTCAATTCTCGACTGTGTCCTGGAACCCTTTCGCAAAATTATCACTGATTAGAGTTCACTTATTCAAAGACATAATGAATATTTGTTGAGTATACTCCATATCCTGAGCCCGGTATAAGACATTTCGGATTTATAACTTGCAAATAGTCACAGATATGATGGGGCAAGGATGCTGGCTAATGGTGGTGGGATGCAATGGATTCTTATAGATGGTCACAGGATCCCTGAAATGTGTTATGATTCTTGAAAACGAGAGTGTAGCTAAGATTAGTTTACATATAGTGATATGGGGAGGAGTTCCTTGTTTATAATTGTATGTCTTGTAATCACAAAGAATATACTTCATAAGAATAAGAAATGGGATCAGTGCTAGAGAAGGCAATGTGACAGTGAGAGAAAGAAAAGACAGTAGTGTGGTGAAGAAGCAGAAATAGAAATGGTAACACATCTATGAACACATACTGATGAGGCTAACTTTAAAGACAGAATTGGGCCAAAAGCCAAGAAATTTAGGCAGTCTCTAGAAACTGAGAAGGGACAAATATTCCTTTTCAGAGATCCTGAAGAAATACAGCCCTGACAAGATGTTCTTTTTTTTTTTTTTTTTTTTTAATTTAAGAGCTTCAGAACTAAACAATAATGAATTTCTCTCTCTCTCTCTCTCTCTCTCTCTTTTTTTTTTTTTCAGCACAAATTTGTAGTGACTTGTTGTGGTAACAATAATAAGTTAATTACCATGAGTTCTCAATGGTGGAGGAATATTTAGGTAAAAAAAAAAAACATTTTGATGAGATAGAGCTTTGCATATTTGAGAAAATGAAATCAATCTGACATTGCTGAAGCACAGTAATATCGGATTGATGGGATATAAAAGGGGAAACCATAAAATTGTAAAAGAAAGGAAGAAAACTGCAAAAAAAACCTATAAAAATCTTTCTATTTTAAGACACTGTTTTATGAATGGAGATACGAGATGAGTTTCTAAAATTAGGACTATTACTTTTCTCATTGCTGTTACCAAATTCCCAGTGAGGATGATTTAATGAATCAACGAAGTATTTTGGCTCATAGTTTTAGAGGGTTCAATCAATCCTGACCATCTGCACTGTTTCTGGGACAGTAATGAAACTGAGTATGATTGTGGTGGGAACATACCAATTAAGACTGTTAAGCCTTGTGGCAGACAAAAAATAGCAACACAGACATATCTGGGCTAGAATAAGATACAGTGTGCAAGCACACGCACACAACGACTTGGTTTCTTCAGTTAGATTCCACCTTTCAAATTTTCCAGAATACTTTTAAAGAAATCTACTAGTATCTGGAGAAGAAAAATGGATTTGTGAGGTCATTTCAGATTCGAACCATAACAATGCGCATGCCATGAATGACAGAGCTTTTTATATAATGAACGTATTAAACATACAAATTCGATCAGAATCCAATGCATTTATCTATTCAATCAGGTATAAAATATCTGTTATTTTGTGCTTAAAGAAATTATTAGGGCACAGGAAGAAGATGTGGAGCTGAAGATTCATAGAATAAAGTTGGGAAATGTTATAGTTTGCAACTAGCCATGCTTTATTTACTTGTTTGTTTTTATGTATATCTGTTTGTGTCTGCATGAATGTATGCCACATATGAGCAGTGGCTTCTCAAGGCCATAAAAGTTCATAACGTCTCCTAGACCTGGAGTAATAGGTAGTAATGAGCTGCTTGTGGGTGCTGATAACTGAGCTAGTGTAAGACTGATAGAGCAGTTATTACTCTTAACACTTGAGCCATGGTTCCAGTATCCATCCTCTTATCCTGGCAATTTATGTGCCAGTATATCTCATTTTAGCAACATCTAGATGTTGGCAAAATATCTCTAATAAAGGTCTGACTATTTAAGTAGAACTTATTATATCTCTTTTAGCTGAAGCACAATATGATTATATATGGCTAGTAATTCTATATAGGGAAGAGAGTCAGGATGAATAAGGGATATAAGCCCAAGGAATTACTTTAGAAGAGGAATAGGATGGTAACAATTAAATGGGCATTGTGTCTTTCAATTTGCAAACATCCACCAACATATGTCCTAAAGCTAGGAGTGCCTAAATCTTCATGACCTTATCCTATGTCCTCACCAAAAGCTTCAAGAACTCAAAAGAGAACTCAGAGCGCCTTGAGTCACTTTTCTCCTAACTAAAATAATAAATTTTATAGAAACTGCCAGAAAAATAAGGATTAAAATAATAGTATATATGTTAAATATATAACAATGCATTGCTATTGGCAGAAGCAGGCATTCAGCAATAATTTATTAAGTTAAAACAATAACGAGTAAGTTGGTATTTGAAGCATCTATGTATGGAAAAGTGTGGAGATCTAGGTGTTCAGTCTTGAAGATGAGAGTTCCTATGATTTGAAGAATACAGGAGGTGGAAATTGCTCAACTTCTATGCAAAGTAATTAGAATTCTGCAGTTTGTGTTTATATTGTCATGCTACCCCCCGTGAATCTTAAGTCTTCCGTCCATGAAGCAAAGGCATCAATGGTCTCGGATTAGGGCCACTGAGCAGTTGCAAACTTTCTAATTGTCATGCTGGTAGTCCTTTAGAGAAATGAATAGAATTGTTACTGTCAGCAGACTCAGGTACAGCTGCTAGTCCCACAGCACAGCAGTCAGATGGAAAGACAAGGCATGCAGCAAAGGAGAAGACTTCATTAGAAAATCTTGTAAAGGTAGAAGATAGAGAATTCTGGTCCAACACATCATGCTGGGAAGATGAATTGGGAGTGGTTTATGAAGACAGTTTGGGGGCATTCCTTACCTAGCTCACCGTGCATGATAGGTAATCACAGACTGGGAATGCCTTCCCATGGCAGCTGAGTAGATGGTGTGCTTCTGACCCTAAGCCCTTCGTTACAAGTTGATTTTCAGTTCAGTGAATCTCAAAGATCATGTTCATTTTTCTCATTATAGCCTTGTTGCTGGTTAAGTTTTTCATCTTCACTTCCTGACTGGCGGGTAGGCTAGAGATGAGAAGCTGCCCTGAGGCTTTCAAGATAATGTCCAAAGGCATTGTAATCACAAACACAAAAGACAACACAGAACAGTGAAATCCTCATACTTTTTCTAACAGGCTACCCACAATGCCTTATAGAGACACATAAAATTTAACCCCTAAAGACAAACAACCTCAAATATGAGGCACCTCATATTTGACCATGTCCCCTGGAGAGGGAGACCTGGTGGCACTCAGAGGAAGGATAGCAGGCTACCAAGAAGAGACTTGATATCCTATGAGCATATAAAGGGGGAGGAGGTCCCCTTCAGGCACAGTCATAGGGGATGGGAATAAGGGGAAAATGAGAGGGAGGGAAGAATGGGAGGATACAAGGGATGGGATAACCATTGAGATGTAACAAGAATAAATTAATTAAAAAATATAGCATACAAAAAAAAAAGAAAGAAAATAAGTTAAAATTAAAAAAAAAAAAAGACAACCTCTTGTATAAGTGATCGTTTTCCAGAAAATCAATCCTTGATATAAAATTTGCCATTCAGCAAGGTAGAAAGGTCTATGACTGTCCACTGAGATATAGACCCCATTCCAATGGCCCACAAGATAAAATCAAGTATGTAATACCTGCAATAAAGGCACTTGATCTCAACATCCTCTCTGGAAACCAGCGTGCTGCTTTCCTTATAGTCTATGTCAATACATTCTTTCTCGACTGTTTGGGCCTTTGGTAATTTGTTTATTCCCCCATCACCAGCCTTCTATGTGACATTTTATAAGGCAGCAATGAGAAAAGAAATTTAAAAAAATCTTTCTTTGTCTGATTTTTTTGGGGAAACAAGTGTGAGGTAAGATACATGAGGCATTCATGCCACAGTGATGCCTTCCTTATGAACAGCAGATGAGGATAGTTGTTATTTTAACCCACAGTTCCTGACTGGATTGTTTCACTGAAAGGTTTAACATTCTACTTCAGGTGACATTTTCCCTTTGTTTAAAAACACTCATTTTCCATGTGACCCATAGACAGTGGCACTACCCAAAAGATATTAAAAATACCTCTGCTTTTCCCAGGGAAGTTGAGTCACAGGCTTTGGGTATTTTGTATGGTGTGTATGTTATTATTTTGAAACTTTTGGCTGCCAGTTTCTTTTACTTATGTTTGAAAGCATACCCATAGATATGGCCTTCAGATTGACACAGAATCTGTGTATTCCAAGAAAATACATCACATGCCTACCATTTCTCCTTTGTGGTCTGTTGGGAACTTCAAGTGTTGACATCTGAGAGCTGAAACATGCACTTAGGGAGGTTGTGCCTGTTCCTTTCAATGCAGCTCAGGAGACTGCAGAGGCAGATGGCATAACTCTCTAGTGTCTAAATAGTGTTTCATAGCAATCCATATTTTGTCAATTGCAAACAAGATGAAATGGGGAAAAACTGTACCACATCAAAAAAATTTTTTTTAAAAATCTGTGGGTAACAGGGTTCTAAAACAATGTGGTTTTGGACATGTGTCAGATAATCAGTCTTTTATGGCTGTCTATATCCTCATTTCTGCAATATAGTACCAGAAAGGCCCGTGAAGATAACTCAATTTCTATGTCAATTATATGAGCCTTTCATTCTAGTTGTTTTCAGTGAGGGGTGTGTTTATATATGAGAGACTCCCTGAGCTCAGTATCTGGTGTGTTAATATACCAATCTCAGTTTTTGTTTCTCTCTAGTTTCAAAACTTAGTATCTGTTGTCACAAATTTAAAAATCAAGTCTTTAACTGGGGATATATTATCCATCTCACAGACTTTTGAGAACATTAAATCCAAAATAATATATCAAATTAATTGCACAGGAATATGGCAGGATGGCACCTAAGTTAACCCGAATCCCTCTAGAAATACATCTCTAGACATATTGGATGGCATATAGCAACAACTGAAAAATATGAATGCCTGGCAGAGTTGAATAACAAGAGGCCAATGTAAAAATACAGTTATAAGAAAAAAATGAAGCATATGAGTTAGCATTATGACCAAGCCAAGTGCAGTTTATTAATATAAGAAATGCAAGAAAAGGTGGTTATAGTAGTGGAATATATGAAGGAGGAAGAGGAAGAGAAAAGAAAGGAGAAAGAAGTACATGTCTTACGGGAAAGACTGAAGCAGTTTCTCCATACAATTATGTTGAAAACATTAAATTGCTTTGCTTACGGAAGAGAGTTTTCATATGACATATATGTTGTCACACTGATAGCAGCCAGTCATGGCCCCAGTCTTCCAACCATCCTCAAATATTTTCTATAATACATCCCTACAACCTTCAAGTTGTTTTGCAAATTTCCCACTCCAGATATCAGCTAGTAAACTAGGGTTTACAGAAGCAGACAAGTGCATAAGTCTACATTTACTGAACATACAGGAAGTTGGAAAGGCAAATCTGTCAATTTATTCTTAAGTAACAAAGTTCATGTGCACGCAGGCTCATGCACGCTCACGCAAACACACACACACACACACACACACACACACACATACACACACACACTTTCATGCATATACATAAACCTCACTTAAGAAACTGAGTGGGTTTATCCTTCATACAGGCCAAATCTATGCTCCCCATATGGGCCAGGATGCAGAAGTTAAGAAATTAGCATAAAGCCTAGTCCTGGAAGAATGACAATTTTAGGATTCCTAACAAAGAAAATAAAATTTCATTGAAGTTTGTTCTTATAAACAAAATTAGGTTGCATGCATAGAGAGAGTGCTGCATTTTCCACCACAAAACAATCAAGGTAACTATCTGCCATAAGTAATAACAACTAGGCATAAGATATTAGGGGATTAACCTCTCAGGAATACGTTATAATAGAACTATATTTCATAAAAGACATTATATATATATATATATGACTTAGACTTCAAAACATGGGAATATAAGTCCTAAAATTATCATGTGCAAAAGAGACAAAGGGCTTCTCCCCAGAAAAATTAAATGCACAAAAAATAAACTAGAGAATATGTATAACTAAAGAGAAAAATAATAAAATGGGGCATATATTTGTAAAGTCATATTCAGTATAGGACACTGAAGTAGAGGATAGGAGAAAGGCAAAGTGTTGTTAAAAGAATTGGAGGAGAAAGGATCCAGTCTACTTGGTGAATGGAATCACAGAAGAGATCAGTAGAGAGGATTCTAAAATGTTATCAAGATATAATTTTCATAGTGATCTCACAACAATGAAAATAGTTCACATATAGTGGTTTCTGTTTTGCAACCCTAATGAAGTACATGAATCGTCAGGCATTGACAGAACATGGATCCCAATCTATGTTGTCTTAATCAGTGTTTAAAAAGAACAAAAGACTTCATAGTAAAATTCAAAAGGTAGTTGAGGTGAGGAAAATTGACATTCTCTTTCACAAGTGTTAAAAATCATTTAATATAAAATATAAGGCATTAGAGATAAAAGCTACCTTTGCAATTAGACACTCTTTTTTTTAACAGCTTTTTACACTGTTTTATAATCCCATTTCGAAACTTAGAAGCCAACCTATGAAACTGTAATTTTACTCTGTTGTTTATCCTTTGAAAGTACAGGTACTTCAGAGTGACATGTATGTTGGTCATATTGATACCACCCAGTCGTTGTCCCAGAATCCCAACCCTCCTTAAATATTTTCCATCATGCATTCTCATGGCATTCAAGTCATTTTGCAAATTTACCATTCCAGATATCACCCAGTGTACTAGGGTTCACAGGAACAGACAAGTGCATAATTCTACATTTATCTTATGAATTAGTGTTCTATACTTATTAATAGACACAATGGCTAAGGTAACTCTTATAAAGGAAAACATTTAATAGGGGGCTTGCATTTAATTCAGAGGCTTAGTTCATTATTGAGATGGCAGGGATCACAACAGCACACAAGCTCTCATGGTGCTGAGCAAGTAGCTGAGAAATTCACACACTGATCCTCAGGCAATGGGAAAAGGAGAAAGAGAGAGAGAGAGAGAGAGAGAGAGAGAGAGAGAGAGAGAGAGAGAGAGAGAGAGAGAGAGAGAGAGAGAGAGAGAGAGACTGGGCATTTTATATGGGCTTTTGAAACCTTAAAGCCATCACTAGTGATGAAGATCCAAAGAGGATACAGCTATTTCAACAAGACCTCAGCTTCTGGTTCTTCCCTGACTACTCATCAACTGAGGGATAAGCATGTAGTTACATGACCTATGAGAGCTACTCTTATTCAAACCATCACACCTTAACTGTGTAGGTTACAAGAAAATGTATAGAAAAGACATTACTAAAGTCAACTTTCCATATGAATCTGGGGCTGATATACTATTTATGTTCAAAATCCACACACGTATGCTACAAAATAAAAGCATAAAGTCCATAAAAATGTTAGCCCAGGCTGTTGCTAAGACTTTAGGTTGCTTGCTACAAACTGATGGCAATGTCCTATTGGTGAAAACTGCACTTACACAACTCGTTGAACATACAGACGTTAGGCTGGTGCTTATATAGAACCCCATTCCTACATTGCAGCATCTTCACACTACCAAAAGAGAAAGGTAAACAGCAAGCCAGACATAAATCCTTTATCTGCAATGGTGTACTGCCTGTAAGATATGCTAGGGTAGTGGGTCTCATCCTTGTTAATGCTATGAATCCCTGTATCCAACCATGCTTTCTCTCTGAATAAGATCAATAATAACTTATAACCAACTCTGAATGAGAACAAACATCTATAGTCTCCCAAAAAACCAACCAAAAACCTACCCAACCCTCCTTAAAGGAAATGGGTCAAAGTTCTCTTTCAAAGCTCCTTCTGCATTGATTAGGGGGCAAAGAATGCCTTAATGGGCAATCAAATACAAGTAGAATGTTTCAGTAAGCTAGCAATAATGTAAGTTCTGTTTGGAACAGTCTGAAATGCTAGACCAATTGAGATCAGCAGCTTTCTTTGATGCTGTCCTGGGAGCAAGCTCTGATGAAGAACAGCAGTCAGTGCATCTGACACTGGAACATGCAGGATGTGTCATTCATCCTGGAGGATGAATCCTGTCAGGTCTGATCCAGCGTCAGTGTAAGATTCCTTTTACTCTGAAAACATAATTCTCATTATACAGTCCTAAAATTATAAGTGTATGAGTTGTGCAGGATGCACAGACCAATTAAGGCTGGTTCTCTGCTCATCGTATGAGCAGAGGAAAAACATCTGTAAATCTTTACTCACATCATATGAAGAATGATTTGTAATTATAAGTCACGAGCATTCTGTAACCAACAAGAAACATAGGTTATGCATAGACATTCATGTCTCAGCCAGTCTCAGAGCTATTCACATGTAGTGCAATTAGCAATGTAAGTTAACTGATTGCTCTGCAATTTGAATTCATGTAAATATAGACTGACCTAATTTATCAGTCTTTATTTTATCTAGGCCTCTTTCATTTTGACCTCTCCCAAAGAGGATGTATAATATCACCATTACCAATGAACATGTAATTATTATCATATTGACATCCAAACAAGATTCTATAGTTTTAAATGTCCTTTTTTAGGCTCTATGACTCCTGATGTATAGGCCAGCTGCTACCTGTTTCCAGAGAGGTCTTCTGTTTTAGAGAAAGGCTCTGCATAATAGAAAAGGCATTATATTTTAAATAAACTTTAGATAAACTGTGTTTTAGTGCCCAAGCATACCCTAGGCATCTTGTTCCTGTTTGGAGGTTTAGGCCTGGTTTTCTATATTTGCTATTTTCATGCTGCCATTTTCCATATGAAATGGGTGGATATGGCTTTATAGTCAAACTTTATGTAAACTCTAATTTTAAAGTTTTAAAATACCCTAGACATTTTTTAACCTGGGTTTTTTTTGTTTTGTTTTGTTTTTCTTGTTGTGGCTATCTTTGCCCTGTCCTCTTTTCCATTTGGAATGGTTGGTTAGGTTTTTTTACCCTTAGAGACTTGGGGCTTAACTTAGGCTGGCATGGTTTTTGCTGCCATCACCTGTAAGTCCTCCTGGCCATAACTTGCCCTACATAAGAAAGTGTCTCACATTTAAAGGAACAGGTCAGTGCTAGAGCAAAGGAACATCTCATCTTGATCAGCATTCAATGGCTTACAACGGTTTTTTCCTGTGTGAAACAAAAAACTTTAAATTTCTCATGTTTTATCAATGTCAAAAGATTAAAACATTATGTCCATTTCTACTATAGGTCTTCAGAGACCTACAGAATATGGCATTTAAAATATTTTGTGTTATATTTTATCATAATTTATTCAGATTGCATCCCAATTGTTATTCTCTCACTTTTATCTTCCCATTCCCTACCTCTCTCCCACTTCCACCTATTCCCCTCCCTTATACCTCTGACAAAAGAGGACCTTCTCCCCCACTGTATGATCGTAGTCTATCAAGTCTCATCCTGATAGCCTGCTTCTCCTTCCTCTGTGTGCTGCCAAGGGGAGGTGATCAAATGTGGGAGCATCAGAATTCATGTCAGAGACAGTCCCTACTCTCCCCACAACCGTGGAGAGTGAGCTGTCCATTGGCCAGATTTGAACAAAGGTTCTAGGTTTATTGCATGTATTGTCTTTGGCTAGTACATCAGTTTGTGCAAGATCCCCTGGGTCCAGATCTACCAGTCCTGATGGTCTCCTTCTGGGACTCCTGAACTCTCTGGGTTCTTCCACTTCCCCCATTCTTCCATACCACTCTCATCTGGAGTCCAGCAGCAAGTCCCAGAGTCTGCCCTGAACCCCTGCTGATGAGAGACTCTCAGAGGACATCTATCTTGGGTTAATATATAACTTCACTTTAGCAAAACAAAAATCAGACAAACACACAAACACACTACCACAATGAACATCAAAAATCAAAGGACCTAATAGTCGCTGGCAATTAATCTCTCTCAACATCAGTGATCTCGTGTCTCCAATAAAGACACAGACTAACAGAATAGATGCATAAAATATTTTTTTATTATTTTAAGGATTATTTGATGAGACATGCCAACTCCTGGCATCACTCAGCCTACCTCAAAGATGATAAACATCAAAGAACCTCCTTAAGGAAATGGCTTAAAATGTGAGAAATAACCACTGTACAAAAATGCCAATGTTTCTGACACAGACAGAATTCTGCCTGAAATGGGCAAGCTTGGCTGCAATTGGAGTTGATGGTCAAACTCTGCCAAGACAGGGTAAGAAGAGTCCTTAATAGTTCCCACTTCACAAACATGCCTGTCATATACACTGGGTCAGAAAGTTGAAGATGATGCTCCAACATTATACAAAATTTGAGGTGGCTGTCCAGACAGTAACTATTTCTGTTAATTTTTCATTTTCAAAGCTGCCAGCCTAAACTTCCAAATTTATTCCAATTTGTATTCCTTCTCAAGTCTCTGATGGGTTTGAAGACCAGCTAGTTTAGTTTTACAATTAAGCGTAGTTGTTTAGGAGTTAAGCAGATGCTTTTAGGTCTAGATATATGTATTAAGGTTGATGGATTGAGATATGATAGAGACTAATTTAATTCAGAACTTTAGACTCACCAAGAAAGAATAGATAATACTTTCTCTTCACATTTGCCAAATACCTTTTGACTAGATATTATCTATGAAATCTTTTCTGTTGATATTTATAATTTGTATAATTGTTCTTTCTGTATATTATTAAAAATGGCTTTTTTTACTTAGACAGAAAAGGGGAATTGTTGGAGGTTGGTCTTATGTATTTTGATTCTAATTACTGATTGCTGTGTTTGTGCCCCCAAAATATTGGTAACTTAGCCTGAGAAATTATTCCCGTTTGACCAATACAAAGCCAACACACCTGGGCAGGCAAATGGGCTACGCATGGCAAAGGTTCCAGGGCTTTGGAAGAGAGAGAATCTTAGGTAAGAGAAGGAGACAGGATGGAGGAAGAAGGAGGAGAACCACCATGGGATAGGAATAGAGCCAAGTGGCCCAAAGAAGGAATTCTGAAGTTCCACATGGGAAGAAAGGCAGAAGACCAGCATGTATTTTGGGACTAGGGATGGGATGGAGTCCAGATAAAAACTGTGAGAAGCACATGGAATGGGATGGAGACTGGGAGTTATTGGAGGATAGCTTAGGAGGTAGTACCTGCCTTGCCCAAGGTAAAGGCTTCTTTTTAAATACATCAGGTGTCTGTGTTCTCATTGGTTGCTAGTGGGTTGGAAAATACCACCGTAATAAAAATTATAGAGCTAATAATAAAAATTTTTAGGCCCTACTTATAAATTAACAACAACACAGAGTTAAAAATGGTTTTTAAATAATAAAATTTATAATAAAAAGAACATTTGCATAGTCTTCAAAACCAATCTGAATGGACTCTTTCATGTCTATCACTTTATCTTTGTCGATTAGAGGCCATCAGTACATCATAACTGCTTAACTATAGTCCCTCTCTTCACACAAACTTATGTGTTTAACCCTGATGTCTCTTCTAACTCATATACACCAATTACATCTGCAGTTCCATTTTGGTACATAAATTAAATTAAAATTATGTTGTTCCCAATGGGTGTTAATTTTGAGGGCAGTATTTATCTAATCCAGGGAAGTAGACGATCAGTTCCAAAATACAACTTCACTTGTTAAGCAATTTCATGTACATATATAAAACAAAAAAAATTATCATTTGAATTAATGGACTTCACAATGTATGAGCAGCACAAGAAATATGATGAAATTCAAGTACACAGCAGCCCTCTGTCTTCTGGACCTCTGTCCATTATTTCCACCACAGCTGAGAATTTTTCATTGTCTGAGATTCTTCAGGAAGGATGGCAGACCATGTTCTGGCCATAATCTTTCTATTCTGCCAAAGACCCATCAAGATCTTCTCCTCTGCTTGCACCCACCAGCACTGAAATCTCCTGAGCAATATATGCTTTGTTTCTGAGTCATCTTATGGAAAGACAGAATGTAAGAGACTTATGACTTTTGTCAAGATGAGGGGACTTTTCTTCCTTGCTCAGTGGCAATTGAATTATGTTAAGTGTCTAATAAAATGGAAGAATATAAAGTTTGTATTGTTCTTTTTTTATGTTCCATAAACACCAATCACAATATATTTACTTTTTACCACCATGGCTCTCTTTTTTCCAAAAATATCCACAGGCCACTTCTTTAGTTTATTCATGCTTGTGACCTAGTAAGTTCATTATCCAGGCCAAAAATTTATTTTAAATTCAATTTTTGCTATTTTATTAATTTTGAAACCAGGGACTATTTTATTATTACTGTATATATGGATGACATATATAGTATTACTTAGTTCCACAATAACGCAACACATGTGGAATTCCACAACTTGAGAAAATGAGGAAAGAAGATGATTAGTTGAATACCAGCCTAGGTCATGGGAAAGACCATCTCATCAAGCCAAAACAAACCAAAAAAAAGAAGAAAAAAAAAAAAAAGTCAGCAAACAAGTAAACATACATACATATAAACAAACAATGCCTGCATAGACTTTCCTTAGAGATATAAAAAGAATTTACAAACTGTATTATGCTAAATTATATATATAGAGAGAGACAGAGAGAGGGAGAGACAGGGGTAGGAGAGAAAGAGAGACAGAGAGGGAGACAAATAGAGGAAAACAGAGCAAATGTGAGCTTTAGAGTAGGGAAAAACAACAAACACGAGAATCCTTCTCCACATTAGGTTTCACAAATTGAATTTTTAGTGTCATGGCAGAAACTGTTTCATTAAGCCAAAATAATTTCAGCGGATATAGGCTGGCTATACACCTATAACAAACACATACTCTTAACAAGAGGGATTTGTTAACAAAGCCCATTTAATCTTTCTTGTAGTAACTGTTTGCCATCCGTAATTAACTGATCATTCTGATGCAATTTCTGGTCAGAGCAATGTAAAAAAAAAAAAAAAAAAAAAAACCCTTTATATTGGAAGAAGCATGCTAAACCAAAAAATAAACATGATTTGGCTGTGTGAGGATCGTGTGCTTGGATTATAAATGTTTGGACTTACTTTTTTTTCCATTTCTTTGAAACTAAAATTCTAAGACTCATATTACAGGTGTATAAAATTGAAAAAAAAAAAAAGTGCCTTCTACTGCCTGCCCTCCTGTGGCTCCTGGAAGAGGATGGAGAGCTCAGCAAGAGGCCAAGGCAAGTGGAGGCAGCTGGCTTGTAAAATAGAGAATTTAGGGAGGTGACACGGTGAAAATAATGAGGCCAGCCTGTGACACTTAAACTTAAGGACTATTAATAGGTGAGAGCATGCAGGAGAAGGGGGAAATGTAGTGTTTGTCTTAGGCATACCCCCTGGTTCCGGTTTCCAGGAGTCTCTGCTCGCCTGAGGAAGACACTTCCCAAGGTGGAATGAACAGGATGATTCAAAGCTCCCTTATGTCCCCTGAATATTGTCTGGCTCTGCTCACCTGATCCAAAACATAGCATTTAACTTTGGAGGTGCACAGAATGGTACAAGCTATTTTATTTGGATAGCCCTGGTTGAAATGAAAGTAAGTTTAGTTTCATAGAAGTACGTTGTTTATGCATTGGAATATTAAAATTATAGGTTGTTTATAAAACCAAAAGTTTTTGTGTGTCTGTGTACATATTTATCATATATGTAATTTAATTAACATATGGAAAGTGTTATTTCTAGAAAAACTAAACAAGGATCATCAGTTTTATAGGCTTAAACTCAAATGGATGTGCATTTTAAAACTAGTCTTTTCACAAACAATCTTCTGTCTTGGCTCCCGTTCTAAAACCTCTCTGAAGCGTACTTAATCTTTGCATCAACCCCAAAAGTTAGTATCATTTTTTTAGGAGAATGAATTATTATAATTACATTCAAATTGTTCTAGCACATTGCAAAAATTTTGAATACTATGGGATGGATTTATCTCTATGTGTGTGCACATATATGTAACTTGATATGGTGTTCATAAAGATGAATGGAAAATAGTTTCTGTCCCATAAAATTAACAATCAGGCAGGAAAAGCTACCATAGACAATTTACCATGTAAAAACTGAATAGCGAAATAGGCAGGAATAAACACTAAGTGCAATGATTGACATGCTCTTTTGTACACTAAATAACAATGGCAGTGGTGCAGAAGCAGCCCAGACAGGCCAGGACGTCTGGAAGGCTCATGTTGGAGGTCATATCTAGCCAGATCTAGCAGAATGTGCAGAGTTGGCTATAAAGGATGCTGCTCTCAGCGTTATCTTATTTCCGTAAATCTCTAGCATAAAAATAAAATGTAAATCTGAGGTTTAAAAAAAAAAAAAAGCATTGGGGAAACAGCCCAGGAACGAACCAATGGGTGGCTTTTTATATGATTAATGCATGGCATGGTGCAAAACGCAGGAGAGGAGAGCTGCAAGGCACCCTACACCCTTAACAAGAAGCCATGGGCAAGCTTTCTGCTCAAATCCTCTAATCCTATTGATCCTGCCTGGAAAGCAGCGATGCTGGTCCACAACACAGAAGGGTGGTGATCGGCAGCAAGTGCACACGGCAGGCGCTCCACGCTTCGGGAAACTTAATCATATAACCCTCTTCATTACTCACGAAATCACTGCCTGTCAATACCCTAGCCACGGCCTCCCTGACTACTGCTGTTTAAGATCCTGTCAATCTTCTCCTGTGATTTTTGCCAACTAAATTCACTCAGAGCTATTTACAGGCAGTATTATCTCAGCTGATAGCGTTGCACCATTCCTGTGGCACAGGAATAGGAAAACAAACTCCTTCCAGCCCTTTTCATTCTGGCATTCTCTTTACAAGAGGCAAAGGGCCCTCCTTGTGCTCAGCAGGAACTGGGGTGCAAATATGGTCTTGAATGTATGTTAAAATGCAGAAGGACTGATATATATTATACAAAGGACAAAATTGGCCTCAGCTGTGTTCCTAGATATGATGTTAGCCAAGCATCATTACTGGCTTATTCATCTTTAACCATATGTACAGCATGTTATCATGGATCTTCATAGCAACCCTATGTGTTTATTATTATCCTTCATAGATGAAGAAACTATGCTCAGCTCGAAATCGTGTGTGAGTAGGTATCTCTGCTAACAGAGAAGCCCAGATCAGGCTGAAGACTGCTGCCTGCTAGGGAACTGTCTGGAGTTCCCACATGCGAGTGGAAGTTCATTAGTTTTTCACATGGCAATTATTGACTCAGACATGAAAACCTCAGTTCAATATACTGACCTCAAACCATAGGTAACCAGTATAAGTCTCCAGAAACAGTGATTGGTTAATCTTAGAGAATCTTTAGAAAATGCAAATGTTATCCCTGCCATTAAACTATGTGGTTAGTAAGAAACCCAAAGCACCTGTAAAAACTGTTTTTTGACTGGAAAACTGAATTAACATATCCACTCTTCTTTCTTTCCTTCCTCCCTCTCTTGTCCTACTCTCTGCCCCATTCGCCTCTTCCCTCTTCCCCTTCTGCCCTTCCTTCTGTGATGATGAATCTAATCTTCTAAGCAAATGTTTGGCTTGCACAGCTCCTATGCTAATTTCTTGAAATTCATTCCCAACAAATGACTCTTTTCTAGAGTGCCTGGTCAGCTGTTTCTTGATACCATAAGTACGCTACAAAGAAAGTTCCGTCAGAATTATTCCCTTCTCGACCCTTCCATGCTTCTTTCTAGTCTACAAAGATGCTCAGGTAGAACCATGAGTCTTCAATATTCTCATTTCTACAGTCAGTTAAGTACCACAGGTCATTTTCCAACATTCTAGTAGACTGCTGTATGCTTGCTGTCTGGCAGCCAGTATTTCAGAATGTAATTTCCTTATAATTGCTTTTTTGACTGTTTAGGCAACTTAAAGAAAGTGGAGGATTAAGGTAGGTAATACGGTGACTTCTTAACTTCCACTATGCCTATAGTGTGATCCCAAGTTCAGGGAAAAAAAGAAAACAGAGGTAATAATAAAATGCGGGCTTACGTGCAACATCACAGCTTTCATAGTCAATCTACTGCCAAGCACATTGTAAAGCCAAATATTGTGATATTTTCTCATTTAGGATGATGTGTTCTCACTATGTTAGAATAAAGCTCTTCAATGATTGGTGAAGTCCTGGTTTATACATAGCCCACAGCTCTTCTACCCTTTTCTTCCTTCACAGAGATGGCTGCAGAGCTACAAGGAGGCCTGGAGGCCCTTGAAGTTTCTGTAAGACATACTACCTAAGATCTATGGCATTAAACAGTACACTTCTTCACCCTGGATATGCCTCTTCTCTGTCCTGTTTCAGCTTTAATATATATTTGCATAACAGATCATTCAATTATATTGCATAAGGCTTCCTAATCTTTATAGATGGAGAAGAAAAAACATATCTCCATTTACTCATTAAATTGTCATTCATTTAACTGGCCAACATTTATGGAACTCATTGCTAAACAAAATAGTGTACCCACACTCAGATGAGTATAAATACATAAACATGCTAGTATGATAGTTTTAATGTCAAGCAACTGTAAATCTAGAGTATTGATGGAAAGAGGCAGAAGTTTACTATATAGTAAATGGTTCAGAAAATTTCTTTCTAGGTGGACAAGATCAGCACTTTCTGTGCAGTTTAAAACACACTATGGAATACTACTCAGCTATTAAAAACAAGGAATTCCTGAAATTTGTGGATAAATGGATTGAGCTAGAAATGCTCATAATGAGTGAGTTAACCCAGAAGGAGAAAGACTCAAATGGTATATACTCACTTATATCTGCACACTAGCCCAAGGGGCATGTCCCATGAAAGCCTTCACTTACCAAGAAACTGGGACAGAGGGGAGGACATCCTATTGGGACTCTAAATGAGAGAAGCATGGGAGAATAGCAAAGTAGAAGTATCCAGAGGGTCCTAGAAACCTACAAGTAGAACATTATGAGAGTAAGAGTTTTTGAGATAGAGAAGTCAGTAGGTTTAAAGACCTTGAGTATAAAATGAGCATCATAAATCAAGAGAAAAGAATGGATGCTAAGTGCTGTTCAGTATATAAGAATCTATATATTAAATACTATGAGACTTCATCAGGATTTCAGCCTTAATTTTCAATATTAATTGTACTATCCATTACCAATTTGAGGGATTATAAGAATGATGGCTTGGACAAAAATTAAATACATGTTTTCTTGTCTGTAATCCCTATGTTAAATGAACTCTCTGACATCAAGGGCCAAAGTTATATATGCATGCTCGCTGACTGTTACATAACTTGACAGAAAGAGTGTACCTGGTAAATATTTATAAATTGATAGGTAGGTTACAAAATAAGTGAACAGACTCCTCAATATTAGATCTTAATGTAAATTACGGTATAATGTTTAATGCAAGCTAACTGTAAAAGATAGCACACATTTGTAACCTGGCTTCATATTCAGGAGATAAACTAGAGAGGGACAAGGCATTGTGCTCATCATACTTTGTCCTCTTCACCTCATTGACCAAGGCCATGCTCTTCTCCCCAGGGCTTGGAATGTTTGTGATTATTCGTACTTCATGTTGGCATCACCAAATGCTGTGAGGAGACTGCATTATTTGCTGGCTAATGGCTAATCCTTGGTTTCTCTTTCTGCCACCAAGATGAACAGTGCAAGCTGTGAACAGGATCAGGAATGAAGCAAGTTCTCAGCAGGAGACCAAAGAAAACATGTTTTGTATGGGCTTTATCAAATCCCTAGATTCTACGTGTGGATTTATTTTAAGAATAAAAATTAAACAAGAGGAGTTATTTGGGTGTTCACAATTTCGGTGGACAATTCATATAGCAGAAATATGCATTTGTAATAAATTACATCACTTCTTTATTTCCTTTCTTTTACGTATGTGTCAATAACCTTCATTTTATGCATATTATCACTTACTGTGAAAATTACTCATTATTCCCATTACTATCAGAATAAATGCTGTGAGAATGTGAGCTTTATTTCTTCCATTTACATACAAGAATGATGAAACCTACAAGAGCTTAGTACACTCCGCTATCTTAGTCACTGTTCTGTTGTTGTAAAGAGATGCGGCATTACCAAGGCAACTCTTATAAGAGAAAGTGCTTAGATGGGGGATTACTTACAACTTCTAAGGTTTATTCCATTATCATTATTGTAAGAAGCACAGTGGCATACATGGTCCTGGATATACAGTTGATAGCTACATCTTGACCTGCAGGTAATGAGAGAGAGGGGGTGGGGACCTGAGCCTCGCAATGTCTTTTGAAAACTCCCCCTACCCTCTTTCCAGCGACAGGCTTCCTCTAAGAAGGCCACTCCTAATCCTTCTAATTGAATAAAAGTGTTCAACTCATTGGTAATTAAGCATTCACATGTATAAGGCTGTGGAGTCCAATCTGATTCAAAGTAACACATTCCATTCCCTGGCCCTTATAGGCTTGTAGCAATATCATAATCCAAAAAAATGCATTTAGTCCACCTTCAAAAGACCTCACAGTCTATCACAGCCTCAACACTGTGTCAAAGTCCAAAGTTTCTTCTGAGACTCAAAGCAATGCCTTAAATGTAACCCCCTGTAAAATAAAAAGGCAGATCATACACATCCATAATGAAATGGAACAGTATGCATAATACAATCCAAAAGGGAGGGCAAGGAATGGATCAAAGCGAGACCAAAACCACCAGGGCACACAACAAATTCTGCATCTCCATCTGTATTGCAAAAGAACTCTTCAGATTTCCAGCTCCTTTCGGCTTTGATGACTGCAACACACTTCTCTCTGTGTGTCTGATTCCACACCTGGTCTACATCATTTCTTGACATGTATCCCATGACTCTGGTATCTCCAAGATCTTTTGGTCTCCAAGACAATCCAGGCTTCACCATTATAGCTTTATTCCATGGCCTCTGTAGGCCTTTATTAAAGGACACCCTTAACACATATGCTTCATTCAAAGATACTCTTAACAGCTTCCCTTAGCTATGGAGGGAGATTTCCCCAATCCCTTTCTTGTATCCTTAAATTTAAAGCCAGAACCACTTGGTTGAATTTGCCAAGGTCCGCTACTTGATGGGGCTAAAACTCAGCCTTTTTGTTCTATTACATTTGCATCAGCTTTCTGGTTTTTTGCTTTGTTTTGTTTTCTTTCATTGCTTAAATTTTTCTTTAACTCTTTCTCAGATTTTGGAAGCTTAGCTGTTGGGGTTTTGGCCTGAAGTTACTACTCCCTTTATTCCATTTTTCATTAGGCTTTTCTTTAAATGTTTTATCTCCTTGAGCATTGAACTTAAGCTTAGTTGCACTTCCTGGTATTCTCCTAAAAATGTACAGTTTGTATTTCTCTTGGTCTAGTTTGCTGCTTTTCATTGTAATTACGCATAAGAGACCTTCCTCAAAACATGACAGAGTCTTGAAATTTTCCTTGCCAATGCCATTAATCCAAAACTCTTCACTTTAGCCTAAGAAAGACTTTTAGGACAAGGGCAAAAATTAGCAACATTCTTTCCTAAAATATCACAAGAATGATCTTTATGCCACTTACTAATATTTGTTCTCTCTAAAACTTCTTAATCTGGGTCCCTATGCCTTAAGGCAGTATCAGTACTCTTTTGCATACTCCCATGAACACTCAATTAAGGTGTCCAACTGCTTTTCTACTTCAAAGTCCTAAAGTCTTTCATATTCGTCCTCAAAACAGTATAGTCAGGCCTGTCACCTCAATACTTTACTCCTGGTACTAATTTCCACATTTGTCATTGTTCCATTTCTGTAAAGAGACATTATAAAGCAGTTCCTATAAGAGAAAGCATTTAGATTGGAGGGTTTGCTTTCAAATTCATAAGCTGAGTTAATTATCATCATTCTGGTAGACATAGTTCTGGGGAAGTAGATGGGGGGGAGAGGGAGAGGGGGACCTGGCCCAGGCATGGGCTTTTGAGTCCTCAAAACCCACCCAGAGCGATGCATTTCCTCCAACAAGCCACAAGTCCTAATCCTTCTAATCCCACCAAAGGTTCCACTCCCTGGTAAGTAATCATTTAAATATATGAGCCTAAGGGAGTCAGTTTTACTAAAACTGCCCCAATAGCTGTGACATTAATATCTTCATGTATAATAGAATTCATGTGCCCTTATCTTGACTCATATTTACAAAAGCGGTGTTTGAGAACCCAGTCTATTAACTATACAGTGGGGCTATGATGTTAAACTCACAAAATCATTGTACGAACTCCAGTAGACCTTAACTACTGAGAATGAGAATACAGAGAAATTGACAGAATACATTTACAAAAGATAAGTTTACTCCAACTTTCTTGCATTGTGCTCCCTAAGCAGTGACCAAATGATCTCTGTATCGTTTCTAGGATTTGAATCAGAAGACATCGTAGTATTTATTATCAAATGAACATAGCCCCTAACTCTATTCCATCCTCTTCCCCTGACCTTCCCCCTTCCTCCTTTTTATTTTTTTTTTCATTTTGTTTTTCTTGACATGTTTTTCCTAAATGGACAAATACAGCCTTAAACCTGGATATTTCTGCTTCTTTTGCACACTATAGTATGGAGGTTATAAAATGGCTGATTTTAATTTTCTAACCCAGTTTCCCTGAGCTATAAAATATAATCTTTAGTTAAACATGTATAATTTATTCCTGATCTCAGCCTACAAGACAAATACATGCCTAAAGGGAACCTATTAAGGTAGGATTCTACACCTGTGTAAATTTTTAGACTTTGTTATTCAAAGTCACAATTCTGGTTTTTCTATTTCCTGAGATAATACTGAAATTTTCATATACTTTACAATATCAAATCATTGATACCGTCTACCCTCTTGAATATCTAAGAAAAGATGGATAGGATTAAAAAGATACCTAAGCTTCAGCTGACTTCCTGTCTCTAAACATGGTGATTTATTTGAAGATCTGTGTATGTTTAAAAAAATATTGTTAGCCCCTGATTACAAGTAAAAGGCATAGAGATTGAAAATACATCCTTCTCAGCTTTTTTTCATTGTCAAATGCACTACAGAAAGCTGAGTCTTACTACATTGCTAAATAATGCATTTACTGGTCCTTGAGGCTTTCAATAACACCTCATAAAAATAACTGAGGAGGACAGATAATAATGCTATTCTAATGTATTTTATTTTTAATATGTTTGGCAGATTTGCAACTGTTGGCATTTACTGTTGAGTAATGAGATACAATTCTTGGATTACTTGATAATATATTTCTTATGTTTTAGTAAGTACTTATTATTGATTTTTTATAATTTCTCATTTCTTTTCAATTTTAATATTAAAATAACTTTTTGACCAATTATATACTTTCTTTTGTTTGCCCTAATTTCTAAACTATTTTTGTACTATTTGTAGAAAAATAGTTTTTTCGATGCCTCACATAAAAATTTGAGGAATAAAATAATCTTCATTAAAACTAAATGCTGAAAAATGTAAAAGGTTAAGTCTTGGAAGTTTTCATAAAGAAAAAGATCTGGGAGAAATTGAAAATTATAACATTGAAATTTAATTTTGCGAGTCATTGATTTCTCAACTATCAGTCATATTGATATACTTATTTTAAACTTGTTTGTGGTATTTATCATCTTCCATATCTGAAAAGTAGAAACAGGACAAGTCTTAAAAATATTCATTTTTAAAGGAATTCATCTTATAGGGTGAAGTAAAATAAATCATCCAAGCTTTATTATTATTATTATTATTATTATTATTATTATTATTATTATTATTATTATTATTATTATTATTGTTGTAACTGGCTTAAGAAGCCATTTCTTTATTTATTTGCTGCCATTGGTTACTTCTGATATATCCTGTTTTACTATTTACTTAATATTTTATATGTCTAGTTGGATTTCTTTCCATCAACTACTTATTTTGGTTGCGAACCTAGTCTTTAGCGGCTGAGCCATCTCTCCAGCCCCATCAACTGCTTATTGACTACTATGAAGACTACTATGAAGCTTCAGTTCTAATATATATATATATATATATATATATATATATATATTCTATCATTCTCAGTTCTATCAAATGACCTATCTTGACAGCTAGTTCATCATCAGAACCAAAGTTTGGCAAATCATAGTTTTGCTAAGAGCTGATTTTGGATTTCAGTTTGGCTCCAGGCTCTATCCCTGAAATTTTGGCAACCAGAGAGCATTTGAGTGTAATCCAAATACAGAGACTGAAGGGGATTTCATTTGGTTTTTTGACATCTAATTGTCATTACTATTTTGAGCTTGTATTTTCCTCGGTACTTTTGTTTTATATTTTCCAAATTTGGCTGAAGGAGTGAAGGCAGTGCACCGGAAGAAGGAAGGGACACAAAACTATATGAGAAGATCGGAGTTTAGGAGATATTACTTCATATTCCAAACCCTCAAATCTTAGATTCCAGCAAATTTATCATCTTCACAGACCTGAGATGTTTCTGTAACTGTTACAACAGTAAAGATCTTTTAGATCAATTTCTAATTTAAGCTAATCTACAGTTACCCATAAGAGGTTATTCTGGTGTATTTACTATAATGTGACTAATAATATAAAGCTTAACTTCCACTACAGGTTCATAAACATCATTTATTATGATGAATAATACATGCATTTCTTCACTGGAAAATATGAAAAATATCTAAAAGCCCATGTTATAGAAGCAGCAGTAATCGAACATTTTTCCTTGGACAAGTAAAGGCAGAATTTCAGTTGATTAACAAAGAAATAAAAAACATTTAACCTACTTGTGTTCTTTCTCAGAAAAATAAAAGGTTTTTATTTTTAATTGTTAATATTTTAAACTAGAATATGCTGAGGGAGGGAAATTAGGTTGTATAAATAATTAAAATATGCAGTGATCTATTTTTTTTATGATTCTCAATTTTTATTAAAGGTTTCTATTCCTCCATCACAAGTAAAACTTTTTATGAGTCCAGTCCCATGAACAGGGTGCTCATTTATGCTTCAAACAGATAATCCCTTTTAATCACCAGCACATGAAATTTGTGTTCCATATAATGCAGGGATTTGTGTTCACTAGTCTAGAACATTATTAAGGGTTCCTTCTTTAAAACAGGGATTTTTTTCCCCATGGAGAGACATCCCCTCATAAAGCACACAGAGTAGGGGCTTGTATTCAAAGATATTTTAGTAATTTTCAGACTAAGACAGGGAGAGACCCTACTGTCTTAAAGCTAAATAATCCTTTTATCAGTGATTCTCTTTCCTTAAATTCTATTTACTATATTGTTTTCTTTCTTTATTCAACTTACCCCCATGTTGCACATCATTTCCCATAACCCTACTCTTAAAAAAAAGGAAACTCAGACCTGTGCACATTCTTGCTTAATCTACTTTCTTTATAGCTTGTCTCCTTTTGTCCTTGTACAATGAGAATTTAGTTAGCATTTAGGTAAGGATTTAAACTGTTGTCTGAGAAGTACAGAAAGGGGAAGATGTTGAAACTATGCAAATGATATGCACATTCATACAAGGAGACACAAAGACACACACATGCATACACAAATACGTGTGTATGTGTGTGTGTGCAATGTACTATAAGACACACATGCGTACATAAATATGTTTGTACAATGTACTATTTTACTTAAAAATTGCTATTAGAAAACAAAAGTAGTGTGAGAGTTTCTAAAATAGATTATTGAAAGGTTTATAACTTTTATTATAAACCACAACTGTAGCCAAATAACACAACATTAAATAAAACTATTCAAAAATTGTAGTTTCTAGGGAAAAAATTTCTGAAGGAAACAAAAATCACTATTCTTTGCTTGAATTCTTGACCCTGATCCCTGTAAATTACTTTACGAGGTACAAAGGATCCTTTTTGCATGATTCTGATTGCTGCGAACGGTTGCAATAGGGATTTGAATGTAGAGTGCTTAATTAAAAATTATCCTAGGACTGAAGGATAAAAGTCAGGAGAAGGTGAACTGAAAAATAAAAATTCAGTGAATAGGTGCATTCATAGCTGAAGTTGTCTCTGTGGCCACCGGGCCTTGGTAGTATCACCACCTCCTGAGAAATAGACAGAATAATTTTTGGAAGTTTTCACTTCAAGAATAGCATACAGAAATATTTATCCAGTAGGCTGTTTCTTCCTACCCCTATTCCAGCTCACTATATGTCAGAAAATACCCCATTGGGAAATTTTCTACCTTTTAAAAATCCTGCTGGGTTAACTTCATCAAACAAGATTCAGGGTAAGAGAAGAAAGCTCCATTTCTCCAGTCCTCCAAGGAAAAGATATTTAGTAGGTGAAGGAAGAGCCTGTTTCAGTAGCTGAGCTTGGGGATGACATCAGCATAAAGAAAAGAACAGCAGTTGCATTCTCATTTTTTGCCTGCCTAACATCTTACAACAACTAAATACATTGTTTAAAAATCTGATCAGCACAAGTGAGCTCACTAGGCTACAATGTAGTGTTCCAAACTTGTGGTCACATGGATAGTCCAGGGGAAACTCTAGCTCTCAAAATAAAACACAAACATGTAAATATGGGACTTGTAAGGAGAGGAGGGGACTTTGAGGGTGGAGTGGAGACAGGGGAGAATAGGAAACAAGGATAATCAGTGCTGACTTTACATATGTATGATAATGTCAAAAATAAACACCACCAAATTTATATAAAAAAAACACAAAAAGTCACATCATCAATTATTTTCTTATATAAATATAACAACATTAAATTTAAACATCTCTTTCTCTTGACCAAAAAAACATATGGTTTAAATCAACAGAAGTCAAAAGTACACATTCTTAGAGGCAAATATTAAATATTCTCAGACACTTATATTGATTCTTCTGTCAATCAAGGTGATGGGCAGCTGAAGGAAATTTGATAAAATTAGCTGAATGCAAATAGCAGCCTATAATCTTTAAAACATCCTGCAGTCAGACATAGCTTCAAGTGTATAGCCTGCGCATGGGAAAGAACACTTGGGGTGGACAATTACAAGGACATCTGTGTGCCTTATGGAGGGCTTCTGGCTCTAGAAATATAGAATTACTGTCTCAAGGTATGTGCTTACTTTAATAAAATGTACTACGTGACTAGTCATACTATGTCTGCTGCTGGTAAAAGAATGGGAAATGGGGGTGTTGGTTTAACAACTGGGTCCTTCATTTGTATTCTTTTACTTAAAGTCATTAAAGAATCATGCTTGTGTGAGTTCATATAAATATTAAGGGCATGGATTAGCAAGAAAGGTGGGGTTTTTTTTGTTTCTTTGTTTTACAATTTATTTTTAAATTGTAAAGAATAAAGTTGAGAATAATATAAAATAAATACAAGGGTATTTGTGGTTGGAGAGAATGTCTGGGTTTAAGAGCACTTGTTGCTCTTGCAGAGGACCCAGGTTCAATTCTCAGCACCTATGTGCTTTCTCAAAGCCATCCATAAATCCAGTACCAGAGGATCTGATACCCTCTTTCCTCCATAGACTCCAAGACACACATAGTGCGCATGCATATATTCAGACTAAGCACTCATATGCAAATTAAAATAACTCAATTCTCTTTTAAAAGAGTATTCATCAGGCTAATACTAGCATATGGTAGAAAGAGTGTCCAAGTGATGTAGAGATTTTACTTAGTGGCATCTCTTACCAGAATTGAAGAATAAACATTGTGTTTCAATGATCTTCTATATCAAGAATATGTGATTAGTGGGAGGGAAACTGAGTGAGATGAACTGTACTAACTTTGGCCAGAGCTGATCATCAACAACATGTGCATATATTTCCAGAATATTGGCCATGATAAGCTGGAAAATTCCATCTGCCCTTGTATAAAAATAGAAAAGGGATTTAGCTAAAACCCGTATGAAACAAAACAGCTGAGAAGACTTGATGGAGAAACCCCCCCCCAAAAAAAAACCCAAAAAATAGTGGAGAACCAAAATCAGCTATCACTGCTCTTAAGTTTGTTTGAGGGTGGTGTTCTAACCTCGTGACCAAACGTAGTTACCGAGAGTGTGGACAATGCCAGATTCCACTTACAGTTTGGAAAAATACACTAAATCATATGATTATTTCATTTTCTTCTGATCTCTCATAATGAATTGAGAGAAAGCATTCTGTGACTAAAGATCTGTAACCAAACCCACCAATGTCTATTGCTAGAGGGAAAATAGTCTAGCTGAACTAAGAACTAAACTGAACATAAAGAAAGAAAATAAGTGCTTTGGTACAGATGAAACTAAGTGAGGCATGGAAACAAGTCCTTGGAAGGTATCGATGTCTGCATCGTGTCAATAAAAGAGGTGATTAAAATACTGTATCATTCTTTCTTGCATGTCCCACTCTGCTCATCTAGAAGACTGATTTTATCCATGATATATCACATATAATATCTGCAGTCATGAGAATAAATCGACCATAGTAAGTTGGAAAAAATCTATCATAAATCAATGCTGTAGTTCTGAAGCAACGAATGTCATAGAGTGAAAGTATTTCTGTGCACAGGGACTACATGTAAATGGAAGATTATAAAAACCTAGTTGGGTTCTTTTTAAAGTTTATGTGCCTTCTGGAGACAGGAAAGACTAAATTCACATATTAAAAATTAGAAAATTTCTCCTAGCAACAATATGCTATACTGTCGGCATCTCGAAACTCTGTCAGACTTTAGTTAAAGATACCAATGCAGAATATAGCAAGAAGTTCTTCCAATCAGCTGAGTTTCGGGTTTTTTCCTTTGTCAAATGGATTCAATGTCATTTGTCCTGATACAGGACATTAACAGAAATATGTGCGATCTGGCAAGACATAATTTTGGAGGCAAATAGTCACCTATTCACGACACGCATCCTCACACAGAAGGATGTTTATGGAAAGTAGTGTGTTGGTGTTTTTATACTTTATAGGAGACAATGTATATCAATAAAACTTTTAAAATACTGTGTTTTCATTTCCTCTGTTGTACTTCTTTGGAATTATCACTGCCATCTGATATCAAATGAAATGCTGAAGTTTACATTAGTTAACACTCTATTACCTAACTTGTTGAGAGGAAAAGTACCTTGCAGGAATTAAGCATGTTGTTTTAGATATAGTACTGAGAGTTCCATTTTCTTGTAAGTCCAGTGTGCTATACATTAAGTGTTGACACTTGCTTTTAAACTCTATCCCACTGGCTGCATTGAAGCCTCTATCTCCCTTCCACCAGCCCCCTAACTCTGTGTGAAGAGAAAGGAGGTTAGTGGAGAAAGAGGCACAGACCCCTTTACTTCTCCCGGATATTTTGGGTCATTTGGGATCTTTTGGAACAGCACCAATCTCCGTCAACGGCAAACACAGCAAGCAGTCTTCCCTGAGGCCTTGAGTTGAAATGTCTCTTTGTCTGTCTCCAAGCTCTCATACCACCCCATCTATCCCTGGTCTCTCCATACATGTCACACTTTCTTTTTCCTATTTATCTTCCTCAGAGTCCTAGACCAAACCCTTTGCATGCTGCATAAGACAGGCCTTTACCAGCTGGCAAAAACCATGCTTCTCAGCAGGCAATTATGATCTGTAGACATACTAAAGCCCAAACTAAAGTCCCACACTTGAAATTAAAACAAAAACATAATTGCATAACATCAATGAGTTTATAACGAATCTATAATTTCCATTGTAATCAAGACTGAATGACTGTGTAGAAACTGAAATTTATATAATGAAAAGACCTATAGTTTTAGTGACTAGGTATTTCAGGTCCATTGGCCATCCCCAAATCTCACTTGTATGGTATGGGAGTAAGTTCACCCAACACTCAGGAAAACACATGCCTCTGTTTCAGCCAACCAGAGTATTATAACCTCACAATGTCAGTGATTGGTCTCGATGTATATATGTGGTCCAAGGATCCTCAATAAAATTTACCAAAACTTTTTCTCTGTACTTAATAATTACTGTCTTTACAACTCATATCCAGTTATATGAAAGATTTTAGACTAAGAACACTGTAAATGTTTTTGACACATTAAAGCCAAGTACCGAAGAGATACCAGGTTCTGAGGATATTTTTTTTCACATTTTCTCATAGAAAATTTCATTAATGGGGTAAACAATGGAGGTATTTTGTGATAATTATCTATAACTATATTAAAATTAACATACAATTGCTTTTTCAAAAATTGTCTTTTATGCATCTCTCTTCACATTCCTTTTTCCATTTAAATGTTGAAGCATGTAAAAGTAATCCATATACTTTGATGGTATAATTTGATTGCTGTTATATAAGTTGTAAAACATAACTAATGGTGAAATGTTAGTTATATTAATCAATAAATCTCCATTTTTTATTAAGCCAGCTTTAAATCAACAGTTTTAAATCAACAGTGTCAGGGTAAACTTTGAAATTTGAACATATATTTTGTTAATGAATAGTTTTGATGCTTTCTTCACTGACTCATAGGCTGACTAGAGACAATAGAAAGAATATAGCCCTAACATTAGAGGATTCATGTTCCAAGCCACTCCTGAAATGTATGAATTCACTTTCAAGAACCTCTCCACGTGGTTGAATTTGCTTTCATGAGCCAGTTTTTCATCAAAAAACATAATGAGGAATATTGTTGTAAATGCTTTCAATGGGTGTTATTGCAGAATATTTCCAAGTCAGTGAAATCATGCTTTGGAGCTGAAGCCGTTACAGTGTGTACTAATGAGGGTGGAGCTAAGACTCCGAAACTTTCAAAGGGTACGAATCATAATGGGATCATGAAGAGTTTGCAAAATGTCAAATATTAGTTCAAGTGATTTCTAACAAGAAAACAATTGCCTGGGGATTTTCTCAGTATGGAATGCTGCAGTGTATTGCTATAGAACACCAGCAAATACATTTTAATGTTCTATGCCAACATTCTAATATTTTCAGTACTTGTATATTCTTAATGAATATTTTATGAGTTTTTACTGCTGAAGCTATTTAAGCATGTGATAAACTTGCATCATAATTAATGAAAGATGGAAAGGTTATTTTTAAAAGTGCAGATGTTGTATGAACCAATAAACTAACATCAGGATGAAAACACAGATCTGCAGATCTTCATTAGGGCTGCTAACCGTGAATGGATGAAGGTCAGGAGCCCATTGCTCAGACTTTGCTGCTTCATTCCTTAGCTTTAATGCCATTCAAGCCACTGAAGAATAAGTCTTTTCTAACCGCTTATGAATTAGTTTGTGTAAATAAGCACCAACAATTTGGGGAGTGGTTGATCCATAAACTGTTTCTCTCTTTGTAACACATAGATTGTGCTAAAGTGTGTTAGTAAACCTAGTATAATCTTTAAATGTATTATCTACTGATTGCTAACTTGATGTAAATAAAACCACAAGCATGTGTTACATTTAATTTTTATACATCATTTTTCTCTTCTTCCTTTCAGAACCTAATACATTACCTTTTTACAGATGAGGAAATGAGAGGTCAATATAATTTTGCCAAGGCCACATAGATAAAAGTGTTGACATGTTTGACCCCCAAAACAATGTTCTTTACAATGTTTTCAAATAGGACCATATGAGGACCATGAAGCATCCCATAAACAGCCCATATGTCAAAGCCACTCAGTGGAAATGATAACGTTCCTTGATGTTAAAGTCAGACATTCTCTGGCTAGGATCACATCAGACTCCTGCAGGTTCTAATGTGAGTGGCAGAAGGTGGTCATAATGTGGCCATCCACAGGATCCTGATAGTTCTTAATGTAAAACTAATGCCTTGTAATAGAACTCTGTGTGTATAGAGAAGTGTGGGCATTTTCAAATATAGACACAGCCTCTTGGGAATGTGCAGACTAGTTTGAAGATATTTCAGAAAGGACTGTTGTGAAGATTAGAATAAAAAGGTAAAGGATCCTGTACATCATAGGTCCCCAGTCAATGTCTGATGCTCATTTTTTATGGTTTTAATAATAAAAGCCAACAACCAGGAACTTTTCTCCCCTAGCAGTGGTCAGGGTCAAATATAGTTGGACAGTTCCTCTTTTGTTCTTTTGAACCAGGCATTTGACAGGCTGACATGATTACAATGTCTTTCTCTTTACCTCTGTAAACTTATCTTCTCTGTGCAAACTCTGTGACCCTGAGCAGTGGGGAGACCACTAAAGTGAGAAGGAGCTGGTGGTAGAAACCTTGCCCTATGAAGATGTCGGTGATAAACAAATAAATGGACTTGTCAGCTATTTAGAGAACACAACAGACAAGAAATACTGACACTACACCAAACAAAATCAGTATAACATTAAATTTTACTTTCTCCTTTATTGTTTTACCCATCACCTAACTTGTGTGATCACTCCAAACCCAGAAGTTTTATTAAACATGGTTTAGGGTATGTGCTGTTTTTGTTGCTGATGATTATATTAAATATGATCAGCTTTACAAAGTACTCGGACTCTTGCCCTATCAAAAATGCCAATGTGAAATAGATTATAGCACATGTAATTTTTTTCAAAATGGTGTGGAATAATTCAGTAGTCTCCTATTTTCCTTATTAAATATCTATTAAGATCTAAGAATTTGCCACTGTCTGTAGCTAAAATGTTGTAGGAAAAGATACATTTCTTGCTTGTGTAGAATTCATATTCTAACATGGTAAACTAGATACAGAAATGCTTTCTTTTCTTTGACTAAGATTTCTCTCTAAATCTATAGCAAACAATTTTAATCAAAAATAAGAAATGCTTAATGGTAGATTTTTAGAATATTAAGTCAAGGAAAGGACTACATTCCTGAGCTCAACCATCTATAAAATAGAATGTCATTACTCCATTTATGACCATACCAGACATTATTAATTGACCAGAATAGTCTTTGCCACTGAATCTTTGTGAGCATGTACTTAAACTGTTAGAGCATACTTTCTAGAGAGAAGAAAAGTACTGCTGCTAGAAAATACATATGTAATTTGCTAAATAGTATCTCTGGTATTATGAATAGTTTAAATGAGTGATCCAAGTTTCAAAGAACGAACCTGAATCCTGGTTTGCTAGCTATGTTGGCAATACTCTTAACCTTGTCTCACTGGCATAAGCCAATTCCAGTTGGAAGTTTTAGGGTTTTATTCTGATGATAGTGACTAAATAACCTATTTTTTAAGCTAGTTTGTGGTGTTGATTGCTTCTGCCTGGCACTGTATGAGAGATCTCTTGCTTCCATACCTAATGAAGAGCTCCAATGTCCAGACTGTGGTATCAGGTGTTGAAATTACAAACAACCACTCTGAATTCTACAGCTAGAAGCTAAGGTGACCATTGAGGAGGCTGGAAAATAGGAAGATCTGTCTCCTGTGGGCACAAGAAAGTCATCAAAGCCAAATTCTTTCCCATTTTACATAGATCTTGACTGGAATTTCAAAGTCTAAGTAGGAGTGAAATAAGCCTATATTTTCATTGTTGCTGTGGGACTAGATATAATAATTTAAGGATTTTACTTCCTAAAAACTTTTCTGAAGCATACTGATAAACTGTTGCCGTCTTAGCAGCTTTACTTAAAAGTCCTTTAGGGACCTAAAACAATTGTCTTCTAGGAAAGAAGACAATGCTGTCAAAATTGCCAAAAGTCTTGTTGATTTATTTCATCTGCAATGACAGTCTTGCTTCCTGTCATCATTTCCAGTGAAATCAAATAATTGCAAGATTGAATGGTAGCAAAACTTCATATTCTAATTCCTCAATAATAGTACCTGATGTGTACAGAACAAAATCTATTTTTCACCATTCTTAATCTCATTTGAATCATTACTCACTCATTTGTATAATATGCATAAATAGCATAAGACCATCACAAAAAGACAAGCTAGAAATAAAATTCGTTCCCAGATATGAGTCATTGCAAAATTTAGATTATGCCAACCTTTATTTTTGTGTCCAGAAAGAAAGAAGATGTTTAATTTTTCCAGTGTTCAAGGCATACAGTAAAGAAGCATGCAATAGAATCTTGCCAGCTTTAAACCAATTTAAACATTCAAGTAAACAACAAACCCATAATTATACAAATCATGAATGAATATGCAAATTGTGAAACATATTTTGTTAGATAATGGCACCTAATAGAATTAGAAGAAATGAAGTAATTTGGAAGACCTGGACTTAACATCCATAATGAAAATGATTGGCACATGCTGATACCATCCAGAGTTATAAATAGGAAAATACTTGATACAAATTTTCACATTTATAAGGTTTCAAATGATCTCCTTACCACCCTATGGCAAAATATTGGTTATTAGTGAAAAAAAAAAGCTGTGTATTGGGAAAGCTTAAAGTTCATCTAATTCAAGTCATTACTGGTATAGCCAGTAATAACATACTAAGTTTTATTCTCCTGTACAGGATGCAGTAGAAGAAAAAGATGATAATTGTCTTGTGATATTGAGGCTTAAGAAACAAATCTTGAATTGAATCAGAAGTATCTATCAATAAGACACAAACAGAAGTTTATTTGAAAAGATATCTTTTCCCACAATAATAATCACACATAGAATAATCAAGGGATGCCCCCACCTACAGAAACCTAAGTCAGAATAGGCCTGTGGGAGGATATCAGGTGGACTCTTGCTGAGGCTCCTAGTAGCAGAGACCATGGAGACCTACAAGGACATCCTTTAACTAGACAATACTCCTAGTGGAGGGAGGAGAACACCAACCCACAAACAAAGACTTCCATCCAAAAATTACCCTGCCTACAAGACTTTCAGGGATAAAGATAGAACAGATAGATTGAGGGAATATCCAACCAGTGGATGTCCCAACCCAAGACCCTCTTTTTGGAAGAGAGCCAACCTCTGACACTACTTTCTATGCTTGCAGAAATGAGCCCTATGAGAGTTTTCTTCTGAGAGGCTCCACCCAGCAGCAGTTTGAAACAGATGCTGGGCCTCACAGCCAAACACTCAGCAAAGCATACCGAGTCTAGTGGCAAAGAGGGAGTAAAGATAAAAGGACTTGACAAGAGCTCTACAAGAAGGCCAACAGTGCCAAATAACCAAGGGCCCAGAGGGCACTGTGGAGTCTGAAGCAGCAACCAAGGAACATGCATGGACTGGCCCTAGGTCCTCAACATGCCAATGGGAAGCTCAAGTTTCATGTGGGTCCACTGGTAAGGGGAGCAGGAACTGTCTCTGGCATGGACTGGGTTGCATGCTTTTGGATCAGTTCCCCTGACTGCCGTGCCAGGCCACATGGGAAAAAGGCAAACTTAGTTCTGATGCAACTTGATGAGCTATGGTGTGTGGGTAGCAGAGGGATGATGGGAGAAGGAGGGACTGGGAATAGAAGGAAGAGAGAGGTATGACAGGGATGTAAAGTGAAGGAAGGAAGGAAGGAAGAGAGAAAGAAAGAAAGAAAGGATCAAGAGAATAGTTGTATGACTATTTTCTTGCTGACCAGGGAAATGTGTGATTGTGTTCTAACACCATGAAGAATATAGTAATACAGGTGGTGAAACATGAAGGAAATGAGAGCTGGATGGTACCAGTATATGAACAACAGGTGTTTGGTTGCTGCCTGTGCTGTGGTTGTATATGACCAAGACACAGTTTGTGAGAGATTGAAAGATCAATATTGTATTGTGGAGAATAGTAGAATATCAGGTTGGTGCTTATATCTAAATTGTTCAATTTCTGCATGTTCTATATTATATAAAATGACTTATCATTTGATGGTGTTTCACTTCTGTATTAATTTAATATCTGCAATTACTTTGTTTTTATTTTTTATATTTTTGTGTAAGGGTATTTTGTTTGCTGTGTCCTGTGCACCACATGTATGCAATAACCATGGAGACCAGAAGAGAGTGTGAGATCCTGTGAGAGTAGTGTTATGTTTGGTGAGTTGCTATGCGGGTAATGGGACTCAAACTTGGGCACTCCAAGAGAGACTAGTTCTTTTAACCGCTGATTAATTTCTCTGGCCCTATATTAATTTTCTTCAGCAGGCGTTGTTGCCAGCTCCAATAATGATTTAGGAACCTGAGGCAGAGGGAGAATGGAGATATCAGCTATGGTCTTAAAAATCGGTAAATATCAGGAAGCAGATTTTGTGGGGTTTTTGTTTGTTTGGTTGTTTTGTTTTTTGAGACAGGGTTTCTCTGTGTAGCCTTGGCTGTCCTGGAGGAAGCAGATTTTGATTCTTGCCTAGTGCTTCCAGGCAATACATTTGATAATAAACCAAGCCAAGGCACTAACTTCTATGAGTACAGTGAAAGAAACACAACTACCGTGGACTGGATGTGTGTCAACCCAAAATTTCTATTGGAAATGAATCATCCTTAAAGTCAGATGCAATGGATTCCTGTGTGTAAGCATTGCAGGTAACTAAGATCTCAGAGTGGGAGCCTGATTTTTGAAAATGACCTTTTAAGAAAAAGAGGAAAGATAGATATAAACTTGTACCTTTTAACTATGTGGATACTGTGCACTGCCTTGGGGCTCTGAAAATATTCACCATGAACAAGAAAGACTCATCAAAATCAGTCCATCAAAGACAGTCCTGCTAGCTTTCAGAATAATAAGATGAATAAGCCTTCATTCTTTGCAAACATTCAGGGATAGGAACGAAAGTGAGCTAAAAGGGTAGCTATAGCTTAAGGCTTTGATGTCTCACACATGAACAAAATTTGTTTTGTATTGGTCAGGGAATGAAGGCATCTGCACAGAGCTAAACTTTGTCCTCAATGCTTAGTGAGATTCTAAATACCTCTTAAAATATTTAAACGTCACACATAACTACATAAAGACCAGAATAAAGTGCATGAAATAATCAGAGTCTAGGATACATAAGGGTAGATAGCAAGTGTATGTGGTAATGAAGACACAGGCCAGTGAAAATGATAATCTTGTGTAGTTGATTATAATTTGAGGTTTTGTGTTAAGTAATACAGTTGTGGAATGCAGTCACTGAAAGGGTCAGCAAATTCTCCTGAGCCTGTAACCTTACTTAGAAAAGGAAATAATCATGCATATTGAGATGATTTTCCCAAATGTTAAATACTGATTTATCGAGGACCAATACTCATACATAGTACATTCTCATCAAATACTAATTTTGCTTAATTCTCTATTTTTGAGGACAGTTCTTTTCCTGTGTAGGAGAAAAAGGAAACTAAGCATCATGGTTTTCAGGATATACTTTTCTGTTATTTCCATAAGGTACTTTTATGTCTCTCCTCTCATTACTTCCTTTCGTGGATTATTTGAGTCAGGTATGACACCTGCCATTTGCAAAGGTCCAAATGGACAGAAGACAGGCTTTTCACAAACGAGAAACAGTCAGTCCAGGATGAAGTGCTAAGTGGGGCACACAGGAAGATGTACAACCCTCCTGACTGCTTCTTCTACTAGTGTTAATATCCATGTGTTATCAAAATATGCAGCTCCTGTCATTAGACTATTGTACTAAGCCACTCTGAAAGTCTTACCTAGCCCATGAGAAAGCCATTCAACAAATCCCAAGTCATTTCTTTCTGTCTTGATAGCCAAAGAATTTTGAGTTTATTGTTTTTAAAAACTACAAGAATACCTTCCTGTCTTCCTCGACTCCTTCCATTTCTGTGTCTCGCAGTCAGCCCCAGCTCTGGCTATTTAACTGGAATTTCTCACTCACTGACAAAACTCCAGATTTGTTGAAGTAATTTTGGCATTGCAAATGAAGCAGGCTCCTTCCATTACTATGAACTAGGCAATCCAGAAGCCCTATGAATTTCCTATTTCCATATGGGCCAGATTTTCACATTCTGAAGTGTCTCTTATGGGACCATGAAGAAAACAATTATAATTAAATCTAAGTAGTGGCACTATTTATAACACTATTTGGGATTTATTCTGGAGAAGGGATGTTGATGGAGAACCCTACATTAGCACCCTTTGGGCTTCAAAGGCAGAAGGACATTGGTTTCTTTCCTTTCAGTTTACCTCTGCCTCTTTAGTGAACAGAACCAAAAGTTGATAATTTGGGTGCAACGGCGTGCAAGCATTGGCTTCATTTTTCCTATATTCACATTTCACTTTAACAGACTGCAAATTATTTTTTTCTGGATGAAAGAAAAGTAGATTAGCATTCATTTTTATAAAATGTCGTCTTCCTCAGGAATTAAAGTGAAGAATTTGCTAAAGAATCCCCTGCATTTGGCTGGAAGAGGAATGTAAAACAGACACCAAATTCAGAGAAATAAGGAGACTTTTTTCTCCTTTCAGGCTTACTTTTTTTCTGGATCTCAGATGGAAAGAATTTGATGCTTATTTACACACAGTTTTTGAATGAGGTTCCTATTATTGCTGTAGCAATGGACCAATCATCTGTTCAGTACCTAGAAATCCACAACTGGTCTCATTAAATTACTGTTAAGGTACGAGCTAAGATGTGTTGGATGTTTGACCTTATGGGGAAAATTTCTTTTCTTCTCTTCCAAAGTTTGCTAAAGCATTATCAAAATATCTTGAGACCTCTAGTGTTGATCTCTTTACATCCCTCTTACCATAAATGTCCTGCATAATTATGCTGGATCCCTAGAACATTCCAAAACTCTCTCCCCATGTCACAGCTGGCTAACAAGCTGCTTTAATTTCCCACAGCATGGAACACAGCATCTTTGCAAACTTAGGAAGTTTACTGGTTGCTATTCTTTAAATTTTTCTTTTGAAGATATTTTAATTTTATTTTTGTTTTAATATGTGTATGTGTTTCCATGTGTGGGAATGTGTGAGAAAATACAAGTGTCAAGTCAGGCCAGAAGAGGGCAATAGATGCCCCAGAGCTGGAGTCAAATCAGCTGTTGGTTACCTAACATGTGCTTGGAAAACCAGCGTCTTGGATACCTTGTAAGCATAAGACCAATGTGTGCTTTTAATCACTGAACCACCTCTGTAGCCCCAAAATGGTCATATTTTGGTGGATTGAGTTATTACAACATATTTATCCATCCAAAGTGATAGCATTTCAATTCAGTGATTAAAAGTGACTGCTGGCATTCTGCCTATCACTATAGGGGAATATTAAGAATGAAAGAGGACAGAGAAATGTGGTTTTTGTTAGTGAATTTAGTTTAAATCTACTAAATTTGATTTCTTATATCACAAAATTTTTATATGAAACAGGGAAACAGGGGAAGTAGAATGTGGCTGTGAGAAAATGACTCAGGTTTTTATCTTATTTTCACCATCACCTGAACAGATGAGTTTGCATGAGCAACTTTCATTTTCAGGGAGTCTAGTCACACATTTGCAAATGGAGTGAAACGTGTTTTGATTGTGGAAGTATTTTATGATCTATAATGACTTTTGTTCTCCCTAACAATTCTGCAAGATAAGTAGGGAAAAAAGCTTCGAAGCATGAAACCACTTAGCAGAAAAAATACCCTGAAGAGTGGAACCCCTGTTCTAACCTAACTGTACCATCTAGGCACAATTTAGATGCTTTAACTCAGTAAAAGAATAATAACCATGACAATTAGTTTACCCTTTAGTTGGTGCATTGTATAATGTATGAGAAAAGAAAAACTTTGCCCAATATTTTATTCTGACTAAAAATTTAATATAAATGACTCATGATTACGTAAAATATGATATAAACAAGGACAGTGATAATCAACAACATACAACCACACAGAAATATGATTTCTCAAACTCACAGTTTACATAATCCAGACATTCATGATTTTAGCTCAAATAAAGACATGCATTATATGATTTAATTTCTATTTAACAAAAAGTAAGAATGTAGTAGATGCTGGAAGGAGGCATAGAGGGGAAAATATTGTGGTACTGATTGTTTTCCTCTTTGGATGCATGTGTAGGAGGGAATTTGCACACTGTGCACCTGTAATAGGAACACTCTCCTTAAGTTTGGTTGTATTTCACATGGGAAGAAAGAGATTTATGAACAGAGAAGATGACCTGCATTCAGGTATTGAGAACCAACTGATGGAAAAAGAGAACCAATTTCTCCAGGTTCTCTTTTGGCTCCCACCTTGAAGCCATGGCTTTGAAGTGCACATAAGACAGCAACAGCAAACTTACAAATACATACATAAGAAAACGAGAAAAAGGAAGGAAAGAAAGAAGTTTAAGAGTTAAAACCTAGATTTATCAGGAGAAGAAAGGATTGTAAGTTCACCATTGACTTTACCATTGTGTAAAACTACAAATATGTGAAACTTTATGATGATATCAATATAGTTACACCAAGAATTTGTCATTTACAATCACTGTTTAGGGTTATAAATTTAAAATGTGTAATAAATTTAATGATATTAAACCATATCAAAATATTATGCACGTGCAAGAAATTTTTGAAAAACTCATCTATTGATATTTGTAAAAAGCACAAAATCTAAAAAGTGCAGAAATCCCATCCTTTTTTTTTTTTTAAGTAAAGCTTTTAATTTCATTTGCTGTTTTTTTTCCATTTGCTGTTTTTATGTCATTCTTTTTCTAAATTTAATCTCCTAAATTGAAGTGTGGTATGAGTAAAACAAGTTAAAATTTATTCTGTAAATCAATGATATGATCAGGACAAGAAAATATTTCTGAAGAACATATATACATGCCCAATGATACCCTGTAGCATGATTCTCTTAGGAAATTTGGAAGGCACTATGACATCACTGAGCAGCCACTCACTTATGAGTGCATCATTCAATAGACACTTCCTCTGTAGCACAATATTCCACACAGATGGCTCCATAAACACTTCATTTCCCATTTGAGTTTTATATGGCATGTATATCTTAATAAAGGCTTTTCCTTAAGGCAAATAAGCTGGTGACTATTCTGTGTACTAATACAGGTAAGTGAGTAATTAGAAAGAAAATAGACTTTTTCTTTTGTTTTGTTCTCAAGACATGGTTTCTCTATGTAGCTTTGGCTATACTGGACTTGCTTTGTAGACCAGGCCGGCCACAAAGTCACAGAGATCTGGCTGCCTTTTGCTCCCACAGTGCTGGGATTATAGGTATATGCCACCACACCTGGCCAACAAAGATAATTGACTACTTTCAACAAGGCAGAAATACTGTTGTAGCAGGTTTGCACTTACTATGTAAGGAAGTGTTAAAAAAAAAAAAAGAGAGAGGGGGAGAAAATAATAAGAACAAGAAGAACTGTACATGATCTGAAATTATGTAGATTCTAATTCTGAGTCTGAAACTAGATTATAACAGAAGAAACCTAAGTAACATTGACGAGAGATCTGACATATGAGTATTCATACTTCTTCTTGCAAGAAAAATTATGGGACAAACAACATATGTTCTCATACCCTAACCTTCTCAAGAGATTAAGACGAGTGACATCACCTGAAGCTAAAAGCTATACAGCTAAGGAAATAATCATTCAAGTGAAGAAGAACCTCCTAGAATTGGAATCTTTGCCAGCTACACATCTGACAGAGGATTAATAATAGTTAGAGAGTATATAATGAACTAACAACAACAACAAAAGACAAAGACGGGCATGGAGGTGCATGCCTATAATCTTAGCACTCAGGCATGAAGAAGCAGGCAGATCACTGTGTGTTTGAGTCCAACCTGATTTACAATGCCAGTATATCACAGCCAAAGTTACACAGAGAAACCCTGTCTCATTAAAAAAAAAAAAAAAAAGACTTCTCTAGTAATGAACTATATGAAATGATCCCTGAAAGTATATATTGACCATGTCCCCTGGAGGAGGAGACCTGGTAGGACAGCAGGTTACCAAGAAGAGACTTGATACCCTATGAGCATATACAGGGGGAGGAAATCCCCCTCAGGAACAGTCATAGGGGAGGGGAATAAGGGGAAAATGGGAGGGAGGGAAGAATGGGAGGATACAAGTGATGGGATAACCATTGAGATGTAACAAGAATAAATTAATAAAAAATTAAAAATAAATAAATAATTTTTTAAAAATGACAGGACAACAAACAGTCCAGTTAAAAATTGGGCTAGGGATCTGAGTAAAGAACTCCCAAAAGAAATAACAATATCTTTTTTTAATATCTCAATAGGTTGTTCATAATTCTTAGAAATTTCAATTAAGACAATTTTGAAATTTCATCTCACCACAATCTAAATTGAAAATACAAAAACAAACAAATAGCAACTGACACCAAATTCTGGTGAAGATGTGGGGAAAACAAAAACATTTTTTAACAGGGATGTACACTGTCGAGGCAACTCTGGAAATCAGAATAGAGAATCTCAAAAAGCCAAGAATTTAGCACAGCCTGTCACTTTTGTTATTCATGGCATTGTGTGCATGGTCAAATCCATGAAGATTTTGGTTTTGCTTTTTTAAGGATCACTTGACCTTGACCTCTAACATGATTATCTACCAGATGATCAAATTATACTACCCTTTGCCATATGCTCAAAGGACTCAGCATCTTACTCCTAGATACTTGCTCAGACATGTACATTACTGTTGTATTCACAGTAGATAGAACATAGAAATAATCAGATGTCCTTCAACTGGTGAATTAATTAAAAGCTATGTGGTGCATATATACAATGGAATAATATGCACCAGTAAATAAAACTAGTCATGAAATTGCAGGTAGAAATATAACCGGAAAGAAAAAGCTAAAAATTTATTGACTGAAGTGACCAAGAGCCAGAGAAATGCTGTATATTCTCTTTAATCTTTAATTTGTCACTCCAAATCTTCAGATTTGCATGTAGATCTCACCCATCATCAAAGAAATTTCTCTCTGCCGCAGATGGTGGCCACAACAGAAAGCCATAACTATTCAAAGTGCACTGAACAACTGACCACAAAACAGTCAGACCAGCTGATCCCCAACCCTTGCATCTGAGGCTCAGAGATCACAGTGAATCTAACACCCAAAAGACCAGACAAGCTCTTGTAATATTTTGTCTTCTGTCTAATGTGGAAGCCATTCCCAAGAAATATCAACAATATGACTGCCAAATCAGATGTGAAACCAACAATGCTGAAATCTCAAAATATGAGTTGAGAAAACCTCACAGGGCTTTAGGCAAATGTGAAAAGCTACAAGCAATTGAAAACTGCTGAGACAGGGAGAATGGGCTTTCCCAAGGACAGTCATTTTGCTTGGTTATCCAATACTGAGTGGTCAGTGCTAGAAACATATGCAACCAGGCACCACTAAATGGACTCAGCAGGCATTAGTACTATATTTACTCACTTATAGGTATAGGCAACACCAAAATGTCTTTTAACAGGAGGCCTTGAATTGTGAAGGGTTGTGTACTTGGGAAGAATGTGAACATGGAAGTGACAGAATGGAATAGAGGTATGATTAAAATTATGTAATTGTATTTTTAATCCCACATTTTCAAAAACATTTTTTCAACAATTTTGCTTTGTGTCTATAATAATGTAGCATATAGAAAGTGCTCAAGTGTTTAAATTATGCTTTAAATTGATGAGTAAAATTTAAGCAGATGGGTGGAGTCATGTTGGAGGGAAGATTCCTTATCTGATAGGTCTTTTGTTGTCTTCTATGGAACTTCTGGTCTCGTGACAGCTCCCTCTAAATCAGTGGGGACTGTGAAATATTTTGAACATAAAACTTGTAGCTGATAGAGAGATTCCAGGGAGAATTCAGCTGTCTCAAATAATCAACACAGACTGTTTCGATTGTCTGAACCACATCTGACAAGTAGTGGGTGTCGAAATGCTTGGTTCCCTTGAGGTGTACCCATAAGCACATATATTTCTAGACATTGAACAAGTTTATTCCTACCAAAAAAGGATGGATTATTACTTGGTCCACACAAAGACTGTGACTATTAATAAATGTGAATGAGAATCCTACATGTGAGTCAAATGTCAGTGTCACTAAAACATCACATCACCCAGAGGTGTTCCCTAGGGCAGTGACAAAGAAGCCCCATGAAGATGCTCCATAAAATACTTGTTGCAATTCAATATGCAGTGAAGGTAGTATTGGTTCTTTAACAAAAGGACAAAGAAGCCTGGATCCCTTGTTCTTTGAACTCATGATCAGTATTCTCTTTGGAGTAGTGAGTCAATCAAAGTCATCTGCTATGGAAAACCTTAAGTGAGTCAGATATTTTAATAGATTTGAAGATGCAAATACAAATATATCATCACCCTTGTATTGGGAACATTCCATTCCTCTCCCATCTGTCTGAGAGTCACAGGATGTGGACAGCAAATGCCCATCAAACCCTGTTGAGCGGCTCTAGATTCCCAACAAAAACATCCCCTCATTAGGGCCTTGAAACCTAGCCATTACTATTCTCAGCTTAAACTTGAACTCTACCTTCTGGTGGTCTGGCAACACAGTCAGCAAATGTAGTAGAATTCAAGGACAACCGTTGTGTCTTTGGAAAAGCTCCAGTGGCTTACCAGAAAGAACTCTTTACTGAAACAGGCAGTGCTTGGCAGGCATGGGTGCTGACCACTCTAACGTTGTAATTTTCAGTCTCATCCTCAGATGGGAAAGAAGCTTTAGTGTTAGGAGGAGTACATGCGATTAGGATTAACTGAGCAGGCTAAATTCTTGTTCAAGCAGTCAGCCAAAACTAACTGAACTTGACCAGTAATTCTGGGCAATGCTCTAGACTCCATCCTAAATACCAGAATCTAGAGGATGCACATGAGCAAAAATCATGTTAGAGGTCAAGGTCAAGTGATCCTTGGAAAAGCAGAGCCAAAATCTTCATGGGTTTGACCATGTACACACTGTCATGAATAACAAAAACGACAGACTGTCCTAAGAATGGGACTTTACCAGGTGACACAAAATTCTTACTCCATGAAGACACTAACTGGTATTTGCTTTAATGTTGAAAAGCATCAGACAATTAGTACACATTTTTCATCAGTAGAAAGTTATCAAGTTCACCACATTGCAACAGAGTTTATTCTATTTTGTAATTTTCTGACAAAATCTCACCATGCAAATTAAACTTTGTGCATTTCTTCATCTATAAAATTGAAGGCTACACTTTATATTCCAACTACAATTGCTATGATTTTTAATTTAAAATATTATAATTTCTCATATGTGAAAAATATTAAAAGACAAACTTATTCCTGTACTATTATGTGACTAATACATATGCTTGGAACAGGGAGATGTCTTGTGTTAGATGTGAAATCTTACATAGCATCTGGCAAGCTAATTTCCTCTACTCTGTTTCCATTTCCCTAATAGGAGCAAGTAAGAATTATTTTCTGAAATATGTAAGAAAAATATTCAGATAATTCATACATAAGCCAAGATTGGATATGGTAACACATACCTTTAATGAGAGGACTAAGGACATAGAAATTTTAGCCAGACTTCCATAATAACCAGGGCCACACAGAGAAACTCAGTCTCTATCCAAAACACAGTACTATTCCAATTAAAACTTAATATATCTCCTTAATTATTTTCTGTTTTGTCTATGCTCAGATGCAGCAACATGAAAAAAAAAATGATGTTGACTGCATAGTATTCACATTGAGAGGCATGTTCTCTGAGAAATAATTCTGAAATTTTGATTTTGTGATTGGGTTCAAGCAGTTTTGTAAGTACCAGAAGAAGGGTGAAAACTGCTACAACAGTCCAGTACTGTGTTCCATTCACAAATGCCTGAAAGAAATAGCCTACTTGTACAATTAAGTCTGACAAATTCAAGCACAAAACAAAGACATCAAACAAAGGCCTAAACCCAGAGGGATTCCATGTCACTGTATTAAGAAATCCCTCCTTAAAGTTCTTCTTGCATTCACGGTTTCACAAATGAAAGTGTAGTACGGAAACCTACAGGGGCTAAGTGAAGCAATGTTGTTCTTTCTTTTCTTTTACCTTTTTGTTTTGTTTTGTTTTTCATTATAATTTATTCAAATTACATCCTGACTGTTATCCCCTCCCACTTATTTTACCTTTCCCACTCTCCCTCCTTCTTCTGCCCTATTCCCCTCCCCTACTCTGAGGGAAGCCCTCCTCCAGACCGCCTGGCCACAGCCTATCAGGTCTCAAAAGGATAGCCTGCGTCCCCTTCCTCTGTGTGTGCCCACAAGGCCACCCTACTAAGGGGCAGTGATCAGATCATGGGTGCAGAGTGCTTGCGAGAGACAATTCCCCTTCTTCCTCAGTGGCACAGTGGCAGGCCATCTGCTACACCTCAACAGGGGATCTAGAGTTGGTGCATCAGTTCCTGCAGGTCACCCTGTTGTCCAGAGTCGGCTTGTGTTGTTTTGGGCTTTTTGTTTTTTGGTTTTTGTTTGTTTGTTTGTTTGTTTGTTTGTCTTTTCAGACACTACTTTGGCATGAAAAAGCTAGCATGGAATATCCCCCAAATTTTATTTTTTAGAATCACAATAACCTGACGGGAAGTATAATTATAACAGTGGAATAGTCTTGTGATCCAAGAAACATATTCATGCATATCTATCCAAAGAAAGTAATATCATATTTGGAAGAGATTTACAATTACAGATTCACTTTAGTATTATTTTATTTTCTTATAATTTTAATTAAAATATAATTATGTCACTTTAATATTATTTATATCTGTATTTTCCTGGTCATATGTTGCATTTGTTGTTTTGAATATTTATTTAAAAATAGGGTATATAAGTTTGCTCTCCCACCAGCAATGGAGGAGTATGTCCCTTTCTTCACATCCTTACCAGCATGGGCTGTTGCTTGACTTTCTTATCTTAGACATTCTGATAGGTGTGAGATGGAATCTCAGAGTCCTTTGATTTATACGTCCTTGATGACTAAGGAAGTTGAGCATTTCACTAAATGTTTCTCAGTCATTAAATGTTTCTCTGCTGAAAATTTCTCTGTTTATCATTGTACCCATTTTTAAATTGGATTATTTGGTTGGGTGGTATTTAATTTCTGGAGTTCTTTATATATTTTCGATATTAGCCCTTTGCCAGATATCGAGTTGGTTTTCCCAATCTGTAGGATGTTGTTTTGTTCTGTTGAAAGTGTCAGCCTGGCAGTGCTGGCACACGACTTTAATCACAGCACTCAAGAGGCAGAGGCAGGTAGATCCCTGTGAGTTCAAGGCCAGCCTGGTCTACATTGTGAGTCCAGGACAGCCAAGGCTACACAGAGAAACCCTGTCTTGAAAAACAAAAAAACAAACAAACAAAAAAAATTGTCATTTGCCTTACAGAAGCTTTTCAGTTTAAAGAGGTCTCATTTATTAAATTTATTGATTGTTGATCTTAGAATCTGACCTATTGGTGTTCTGTTCAGGAAGTTGTTTTCCTTTGCCAATGAGTACAAAGCTCTTTGTCACTTTTTCTTCTAACAGATTTAGTGTGTCTGGGTCTAATGTTGAGGTCTTTAATCCCCTTGGACTCTAGTTTTGTGTAGGGTGATAAATATGGATCTATTGGCACTTTTCTACATGTAGACATCCAGTTGGACTAGCACTATTTGTTGAAGATGCTATCTTTTTTCCATTGTATGGTTTTGATTTCTTTGTCAAAAACCAAGTGTCCATAGGTGTGTGGGTTTATTTGTGGGTCTTTGATTCAATTCCATTGATTGACTAGCCTATTTCCATGCCAGTACCCTGTTGTTTTTAGTATGATTTTTCTATAGAAATCAACATGGCACCGTCTCAGAAGATTGAGAATAGTACTACCTCAAGACCCAGCTATACTACTCCTGGGCATATACCTGAAAGATGCTCTACCAAACAACAAGGACATTTGCTCAACTATGGTCAAAGAAGCTTTATTCATAATAGTCAGAATCTGAAAACAAACTAGACAAAGAAATTGTGGTACATTTATACAATGGAATACTACACAGCTATCAAAAACAAGGAAATCTTGAAATTTGCAGGCAAATGAACGGAACTAGAAATGATCATCCTGAGTGTGGTAACCCAGACCCAGAAAGACATGCATGGTATATACTTACTTATAAGTGGATATTAGCCCAACATAGATGTCCTCTGAGAGACTCTACCCAGTAGGGCATTGGGACAGATACTGGGACACACAGTGGAACTCTGGATGGATCTCTGAGATGTATATAGAAGAGTATGGGGGGAATGGAAGGATCCAGAGGTGTCAGGAGCTCCACAGGGGGATTACACAAACTGATGCACCAATTAAGGAAAATGCATGCAGAGAACATAGACCCCCCGTTCAGATGTAGCCAATGGAAAGCTAATTCTTCACATGGAGCAGGGCAGGGGGAGCACAGAGTGCCTCTGACGGGAACTCTGGTGCTCACAATTTGATCACTGCCCTTTTGCAGGATGGCCTCGTGGGCACACAGAGGAAGAGGCTTCAGGCTATCCTGATGTGACCTAACAGGCTGTGGCCAGATAGTGGGTGAAGATCACTTCCTCTATCAGAGGTTTAGGTTAGGGGAATAGGGCAGAAGAGGGAGGTAGGAATGGGAAGATACGAATGAGGGGATAACAATCAGGACATAATTTGAATAAATTATAATAAATAAAATATAGAAAAATAAAAATATGATATTCAATTTTTAAATCCTATACACATTTTGTAGCTTACATATATTTATATTATATATACTCAAATATATATAATTTCCAATGTTATTTTATTTTGATAGTTTTGTTGTTCCTAGGACCTCATACTTGACTGTCAACTGTTCTCTTATTAAGATACATCCCTATGATTCTTGTGATTTATTCTCCCTACAGCTCTTTTCTTAGAGTTTATATTTCAGGCTAAGGAAAAAGAAAATTGAGGAACCAGTTTCTGACTCTATTCACTCTACCTAGCACAATTACAGGCACACTGTTCTTCAAGGGTACTTTGTGAACATATACTGAAGTATAGAAAACTCCACCCTCCTGTCTATTTCTACGTCCATCTCTTTGAAGCAATAGTCAAGATTAGTCCTGGCCGAGGGCTTGCTCTGCTTTAGGCATACTTCTAACCACCATTTGTGGACTTTCTCCTTCAGTGTTCACAATGTTTCTAGGAGTTCATTTGTGGCAGGGCTTTCTTTGTCAGAGCTGAGTTTCTTTCCTCACTGACACTAAGGCGTTAAGTGAAAGGGCTTTCTTTAGGTTTCTAACCTTGAACATGCACAGCCAAAGATAAACGTACATGAGGAGTAGGAAAGTGGAGAGTATCAATTCTACATCATCTTACTCTAAGTAATGTGATATTAAAAATAGATCTATTAACCATTTTCATTCATAAAAATACAGATGCATACAAACTGAGGCGAGTTGTAGCAATAGCGGTGAACCCCAAATACTTGTCCACACTATTAACCCCACCCATTTAAGTTGAATTTCAGTGACCACATTTTGTAATTAGAAATAGGTCATGGCTATTGAATATATTTTGATTATCTTTTAAAAATCAAGCTACTAGAGTTAAATTGAATAGCCCATGAAAAAGTTACAAACATCAAACTGATTTTCAATCTTCATATGTGAATGTGAGAATATTTCAAAGTGTTTCTGGTGAACACAGTTTGCTAGAAAGGGGAGCTTAGTTATTTTGAGGAAGCATTTTTTGTCATTTCTCACAAACTTGCTTCCTATAAAAACCTTTCCCAAAAATCTATGCCTTGTGTTAACTTTAATTCTAGTAGTATTTAGAGCCAAAGAGATAACAGACTCTAGCTGAAGGACAATGATATTTCTAAAGTAAAATACATCTGATTTCCTTAGGTTCAAATAGCTATTCTATAAGACAATATTTTCTCATCTTACTCTGTTCATCTCAGCCTGTGCATTCTCCCTCCTCTTTCTCTGTGCTCTTGTTATTAGGAAGAGGGCAAAGACAGAAAGGGTAAAAAGTTAGCCACTCACAGCTTAGGCATTACATATGTCTCAGTCCTCACTCCATTGATGCTGATGAGACAGGACATCCAATTATCCCAGACACACTAAGACTGCATGAGGGGAAAAAGGAGGACTGCATGCTCGCTCCACAGCATGTCAATCAGCAGTATTAACCCCTGCAAGTTAAGGCCATCATTGTGGTCCTATCCTCAAAGAAAATAATTCCTTCTTCTCCAAATCCTCAGCAGTGATCTGTAATACTTAACAGTTCAGTTTTGAAATAATAATAATAATAATAATAATAATAATAATAATAATGATGATGATGATGATGATGATGATGATCAGATAATGGAGCAATTAGACTGTTAGATACATATAAGATTTCATATACTGTACAGATTAGGAAACATTAAAATATGAATAAGTAAGAAACCAGCTAATATTCCTAGAAATCAATTTGCTTCAGAATAATGTAATGTACTTTGAACTACAGATTCTCAATGTTATTACCAAACACTCTGTCTCAGAAGGCAAAAGGATATGTTTGAATTTTATAAAAATAAAATAAAATCCTAAGGCGCATATAATAACATAAAAATGGACAATAACAGAAACATACATGCATTAAAGGTGGTTATCATGCTGACTCTGAGTATAATTGTGCATATATTCAATGAGCATGTGTGAGTGCATGTCATATTTGTGGAGATCAGAGGACAACATTTGGCAGTCATTTCTCTCCACCTACTATGAGACCCAGATAAGTCAGTCAGTTCCTCAGGCTTACTCAGGAAGGTCTTTTACAAGCAAAGCTATCTCACTGACCCTGAACACACACATTTTAAATGAAAGTGTAAAATGATGATGGACTTTACCCATCAGCAACAGTTAAACATGTGTGATAAGCGTTATCAACATCTTCCTGAAGGCCTGTGACTTCCCTAGCCGAGGTCGTTATGAGGATGGCAGCATAAGACCCCTCTTCGAGGATTGGACCTCAAATCCAATCAGGAGAGTGGCTAATTATGTCCCTAAACAGTTTCGCCATTGTCACACTTATTTCATTTCCTTACTGTAGAAGGACGGGTCTAGCTATGACATTTCACTAGCATGCACTTGCACAGCTTATTTTATAACTATGAAAACAGTGAGAGGGTCTCCTGGTCATCTTAAAAATAATTTTTCTATGTCTTTTGACCAGTATACATGTGGTTTCTTTAGCGGAGGCTGTCTTCACTTCAGTCATGATGAACAAACAGAACCATGGCAACGTCCAGTATGCTTTTGTATGTCTCCATGACCTCACCAGAAACACATAAACACGTAACTTTTCCCTTAAGAACTCATATGTTATTGCAGCAACATTGTCCCGCTCCATGAGATACTTCTGTTCAAACTAACTTCTATTTATGCATTCTTCATACATCGTCCTTAATTTTGGCTAAGCCGCCTTCTACCCCACCTCTCATTTACCCAGCTCCTCCCCCACATCCTAAATTAAATATTAGCTCTAAATGTTACCTTCAGTGTTCTTCCGTGTCATATATGTTCTGCTATCCTCTCTATTAAACTTTTTTACTCAACATTTTATTTTGGTTATTCCTTTATTTCCTTTTCTGTTTATCCATCTCCACTACTCAACTACCTTGCTTTTAGAATATTTCTATATTTAGTTTTTCCTACCCCCTTTATACTTTCATCTCACCTTTATTTTCTTATCCTGCACCGTGTTTGAGCAGCTAACGGCAGTTGATGGCAGTTTCTTTCCTTTGTTAGAGAAGGAGGCCTTCTCTTGCCCCAATGAATGTGCCTACAAGCACCACCAATTAGGTTTACTGAGTTACATACTTAAAAAATATCGAAAAAAATATAATAAAAAAGTTTTAAAAATCCAAAAACAACAACAACAACAACAATAAAATGAATGCCAAGGTGAGACACATGCACCTAATTCAGGCCTAAGAACATAAACCAGTGTCATCTCTGTTAATCACTATGTGCTTCTGACAAGATATTAAAAGTGACCCACGCATAGCAGTTCTGAGGTGTACACACAGGAGTCAAAGCCATATAGATGCCTATACACTCACTGTTCTATTCAGAAACCACAGAATCTACCTAGCTGACCATGAGCACGTGGATAGTAAAAGATGACATAAAAACACAATGGAGTTTTCCTAGCAATAAGTAAAATTGAAATCAGGAAATGTGGTTTAAAAGGAAACTGCAGAAATGTCTAGAGCTGAAGCTTAGATAGAACTGGAAATCAAGGACAATACAGGAGGTAAACTTTAAACCCCTTCCCAGATCTAGCCAATGGTCAGAATATTCTCCACAGTTGAGTGGAGAGTGTGATACGACTTTCTCACGTACTCTGGTGCCTCACATTTGACCATGTCCCCTGGAGGGGGAGACCTGGTGGCACTCAGAGGAAGGACAGCAAATAGCCAAGAAGAGACTTGATACCCTATGAGAATATATAGGGGGACGTAATCCCCCTCAAGAACAGTCATAGGGGAGGGGAATAATGGGAAAATGGGGGGGGGGAGGAATGGGAGGATACAAGGGATGGGATAAACATTGAGATGTAACAAGAATAAATTAATAAAAAAAAACAAATAAAAACAAACAAACAAACAAACAAACAAAAAAAAGAAAAGTCTAACTCAGAGGGCAAATCACGTCTGTTTCTTCTCATGTGGGTGAAATAAGACAGAGAAACGTCACAGGGAGTTAAAAGGGATATAACTAGAGTGCAAGAAGTAGAAGAAAAAAGATGGGAGGCGCTGAGACAGATAGCAAAGGGAGTGAGTATGATCAAAGAAGAGTAGATGCCCGCATGGAAATGTCAAAATAAAGCTCTTTTGTGTAATTAGTATACACGAATACAACCATATCTTCTCAGAATATAGTGTTTTTTCAAGTTTCTCAGATGATTATTAATTAAATGAAACTATAAATATGTCACATTTGGATGTGAAGACTAAAGCATCACCTCTTGCAAGGAGGGAACTGGACTTTCTTGTGCGTTTGTGTAGTGTCTCATCTGATTACATTTCACCAGATCAACATGTCTTTCTTTCCAGTTGCCCACAAGGATCTGAAGCCCAGTTTGTATTTGACCATCCCACAGGCCACAGCTGGGCACCAGCTGTCTGAGTGATGCTCCAGTGAACCCCTACACAAAGCATTTGATAAAATTTTATTAAAGCAGAGCTGAGATTAGTGCCTTCTCTGCACACACAGACTCAGAAGTGAGAATTTTGGCTAAATTCTAAAGGTCAAAAAGCACTTCTCTGGTTAAATGAATGCAAGTCTCCTCAGCTGCTCTCTGTCTTCTTTCAGATGCTGCTTTCTAGGCTCATGTTTCCTTTCACTCAGAAACCATCCTCATCTTTAAAATGTTTAGAAACCACATCCCTGTTAAGATGTCCTAGGTACAGCCTTTATCCCCCTCCTATGAGTAAATTTTCTGCTCTTTTTTCAGATTTCTTGACACAAATGTTCATGTCCAGCATATAATATCTTCCCCTTTGATGTGTATGGAAACAAGAGAAATCCAAGCTTTCCTTTCGGCCCCAGAAAAAGCCCAGAAGAAAATAACACATATATTGTTTTACAAAGGAGAAGTGATGATGTCTTAGGAATAGATAGTGCTAGCATGAAAATGAGGCTGTGAAGGAAATGGAATGAGAAATAGGTTTGTTTGCCTTACAGAGAAACAAAACCTATTACAAGCATTCACAGAAACATACTTAAAACCCGGCAGCCATTTCATATCTATTCTTGACCCAACATGAAATAAGGATGGAACTTCATTGAACAAAGAGACAAAGAGAAGGAGTAGAAATGAAGCTGCCAAAAAACAAAACAAAACAAAACAAAACAAAACAAAACAAAACACCAAACTGATTCTGCAAAGGTCAGTGCTGTGCAAGTTGAGTTCTGAGTAACCCATATTGCAGTATAATTTGCAATGCATTTCAGTAGTTCAGAACAAGTCTTTCTAGCTACTTTTAATATCAGCTCTGAGCCATGACTATCTAAATAGACAGTGGGCATTAAAGTTCACAGGGCTTGATATTGCCTATAAAAATGGAGCCCAGAAGAATTTGATTTTATTACCCACCTTTTATTAGGCCCATAGCCAATGGCGATTAAAGTGTTGTGCCATATCTACAGGCATGCATGGGTGCCTAGGGATTATTTGTAACAGAATTTAAGTCCAGGAGCCAAACTCCTAAGCCATAAGTCTCGAATACTAATTCTTTCTTTTCATCCTCTCTATCATACCGATGACACTCACTTGATCATTGAAGGAGCTTGTACCAAAATTCAGACTTTTTATGTAGAACTGGGATTCATGAAAAGCAAAGGCTCACATCAGAAACAGACTCTCAGGATTGTTTAGACAGTTGTTGCCTCGTTGTTTTACTGCGATATGAATTCTAATAACATCCCATTCTCCCTTTGGAGAAACACTATCTTGAATCTAATCTTCACAGGAGACGTTCCCAGTGTCCCATTTCAAACTCCTTTTTTCATTTTCTGCCTGAACTCATATAGGTGCACCAGAGTGGGAGAATATGTTTAATGTTAAGTAAGTTCTTAGGATTTTAAATCTTGAGGAATACATATAAAGAATATTGAAATTTAAAACTTTTACCCCCTTTAATAGGTACCGAGACTAGAGACACTATGATCTCTTAATGGTTTTCTTTGAGTTATGCATGTTACTGGTTTACATGTGTGCATGTATGTATGTGTGCATGTTTGCATGTGTGTAAGTACATGTGTTTTTTTCTGTTGAGTAATATTTATTTCCTATAGTGACAATTTCCCCCAAATTTTACAGGTAAGATATTTCAATTGGAAATGGGTAAACTGAAAACATATTTCATGATTTCGTATATCTCAAGCTAAATGCATAGAGATGAAGTTTGGCTGTGTGAAATAAGAAGGTTTCAAATTTATTGTTTCTCCCTCTAAACAATGAGATTAACCTTTTAGGACACCTATAAATCCAATATATGTTTTTTCTTCCACAAGAATGTGATTCTATCTATCTATGTATCTATCTATCTATGTATCTATCTATTATCTATCTATCTATCTCTTCACATTTATATAGATGAAACTTTCAGATATTCTATTAGCATATCATAGAAAACCTGCACATATAGACACACATCTGGCATTCTTTTCCTAGAAAGTGACATTAGGTTGAACTTACAATATCTATCTATCTATCAAGCTAAGTAGAGCCAAATCTATTTCCTTTCCTTCTCATTCATTAACTTATTCACACAATCTTTTCCATTTTTTTTTAGCAGCACAAATTCACTGAGACTATCATCAAGAACCTACAAGAGAAATTCTTTTTTAAAAAGTTTTTTGTAGTATAGGAAAAACTTCACTTCATTGTGGTTATGTTTCTTTACCTTTCATTGAGGCTCTGGCTTTTTTTTTTTTTTTTTAATTTCTTGATTCAGTTGTATTTTTCTTGTTCTTTTTTATTATATTTCCTTTTTAACATATACATTTATATTATTACACATGAATAAAATCAATTATATACAGCAGGAAGAACCACAAGACACTCAGGAATTATATAAATGTAACATTCATAGTGATTTGGCTCTTTATATTTGGCAAACTTGAAGTAAACGTCTTTCCTATCTTGTTGGGTCTAAATTCCTGAACAAAAATCATATCTATCATATCTCATCTCTCTTAACTAAAACATCTATCTTAATCTAAAAACATTGTGTAAGTACATGTTTAATGACATACATGAATGTGGGTGAGCATGCATCTGGAAAATGCTAGACATGTGCCATGTTTCTTCCTTGGTTGGCTTTCACATTATTCATTGAGACACAGTCTCTTAGTTGAACTCAGAGCATGTTGACCTGGCTGAATGAGTGAGCCAGTTCATGGTGGGCCTTCTGTCTGCCCCTTCTGACCTCTGAAATGATAAGTGGGCTGCCATGTCCATCTTACATTTCAGTAGGTTCTGGTGATATGAACTAGTCTTCACACTTGTATAAGTTCTTTATTCAAGTAGCTATCTCATCAGAACTAGTAGTGCCAAAGCTATGAAATGCTGCCTAAAGTTGCTTCCTTCATGGTCTCTTTTATTGACCTGGTTTGACTTGTTCAATTGTTTTTTTTTTTTTTTTTTGAAGGCTATAAATAGAAACCAAATGATTTATTATTGTTTTGATTTTCAATATTAATGCAAATATTCCAAATGTTATTTTAATTTGTAGAAATGTCTGAATAATTGCATTTGTTTGAGAAATATTGACTATCTTGATTATTCTCTTTCTTTTTCTTTTCTTTTTTTTTTTATTAATTTATTCTTGTTACATCTCAATGTTTATCCCATCCCTTGTATCCTCCCATTCCTCCCCCCCCCCATTTTCCCATTATTCCCCTCCCCTATGACTGTTCTTGAGGGGGATTACGTCCCCCTATATATTCTAATAAAAACAATTGATTGCCTGAATCTATCGTCAGGCAATCAACTGTTTTTATTATCATCGTATCTCTTGAATGGTTATATTTGTCCCTAAAACACTGTTCTGATACTTGTCTTTTTTTTTTTTTTTTTTTTTTTTTTTTTATTTTTTAGATAAACAACTGTACTACCTGGAAAAATGCATTATTGAAACAGGCATGATAGGCACATGCAGAAGTTACTGAGAACTGATTTGAGCAAATTCACCCCTGTGGCTATCAGTTCTGACTCTGGCTTTTCTAGACATGATGCATGTTTTCTTTGCTCTCACCCTTTAGCTTTTACTGATTTGAAATTGCTTCATGTTGGATTCAGTTGAGCTACACATTAGAAAACAAAAGCTGCTCAGAGCACAAAGAATCTTAGGGAAGAGTTGGGTGACAGAAGGAACTGGAAGGGACAGGAGTTCCACAAGGAGACCAACAGAGCCAACAAAAGCGGCCGGGGAGGGCTTCAGAGACTGATGTACCAACCAAGAACCAGGTATGACGAGGATCGGGACCCTGGGCTCAAATGCAGTCGATAGGCAGCTCAGTCTCCATGTGGGTACCCTAATATGGGGAGCATGGTCTGTCTCTGACATGGACTTTGTTGCCCACTCATTGATCATTTCCCTCTGGTGGGGTAGCCTTGCCAGGCCACCAAGAAAGAGGATGCAGGAAGCACTGAAGAGACTTGATAGGCTAGGGTCAGTTCATAGGTAAGGAGGACTCCCCCTTTCTGAGGACTAGAGGAGGAGAGTTGAAGGGGAAAGGGAGGGATGGTGAGACAAGGAAGAGATGAGAGAGGGGGCTACAATTGAGATGTAAAGTGAATAAATTTTAAAATTTATATAGAAAAAAGAAATCAAAAGCCTCCCACAAAGGCTTAAACACAAGAGGTTGACAGCAGAATAAAAAAACTGCGTTTGTCAGGAATCTTTCTTTCATGTCATACTTCCTGTATGAATTCTTAGGGGTTGGGAGTAAGTTCAGTCAGGGAAAGGCTTACCACTCAGGCTTGAGGATCTGAGTTCAGATCCCTAGATTCTACAAAAAGCTAGGCACAGCAGAGCAGAGCAGTAATCTCAGCATTGGGAAGGTATCGACAGAAGAATCCCTGGAGTGATCTGGATTGCTGCTGTAGACAAAAAAAAAAAAAAAAAAAAAAAATGTTCTCCACTTTAAGAAAATGTATAGAGATATAGAAAGACACTCCCAACATTGACCCCTGGTGTCCACACATGTTCATACATACACACACACACACACACACACACACACACACACACACACACACACACACACGTATGCATAAGCCTCTGCTTCTCCTCACCCCCCTACGCACACCCTGACATAGAGAACTCCTGGTTTTGATTCTTTCAGTGGCTATTTGGTCATATACTAGACACTGTGTTGACTAGAGGCTAAATAGCCTTTAAGTTCTGTTGATGACACAACCCTTGACTACACAATTGTCCTTTGTAGTTTATGGAACTCACTACAGTGATACGTGTACAGGCTCCACCAATGTTCAACAGATCAGAATCTGAATTGTAAGATCTACAAGTAGTGTCTAGATTTTTTCCAATTTGTTTGGGCTTCATTGATGAATCGATGATTTGCAAAATGTTACTAATGATCAAAAGACACTGTTCATTGTAAGTACACTTTGGTGTCTGAAACGCACAGTGGTCCTTAATGAAGACTGGGCTCAAGTCCATCTTTTATCACATAATGTCTATCACAAACCGTCATATGTATAAACCCTGAATACAAACAATGTTTACTAGATGCTTAACTCTTGTTAAGTAAAATGAAGTAGATAACTCCCTTAGAGCCATACTGAACATCACATACACAAGTCCTCTGTTTCTACTGGCTAAATTCTACTAACATGTACAGACTTAAATCTTTGTTTCTACACCACAGTGAACATCTCTGGGCTTCCCATGGCTTCATTTTTTCTCCACTTGAGAATGAATTTTTGTGCTTCTATCTCCAAACAAGCCTTTGAGCCTTGTACAGATCATTATTTATCCACAATGTTTAACATAGATGTTCTGTGAGTGCCTATTTGAATATAAACACTGTACTCACAATCCTGTTGCTAGTAAAAAATATATTAAGCCTCACTTTATTCACTTACAAACAAATAACATGAGAAAAATGATTTGCTACTTTACTGTGTGAACTAAATATAAAAGCACTCAAGTAGCAAAGTACCATATCTTGAACTCTATAGTTGTTGGTTTTGTTTAGCTTTAATATTTGTACCAATAAACCATATTTATTAAATTTCAAAGTAAACACTAATTGTTGGACCATCTGATACAGATATCAAAGCTTACAATTAAAGATACATTCACTAACCATGAAATTTTTCTGAATGAATGGCATGGGTATTTTTAGAGGTCTCAGAAAAGATAAAGTACTTCAACCTGCCTTCTACATAAACCTATAAAACTCTCCTTCTAGTAGGCTGGACAGTGATATATCCGTTCACTCTTAAAAGTTGAAAGAAAAAAAAAAGCAATAGGAGGGAACAACTCTATCCAATTCTAGTTCTGTTTTAATTTTTAAAAATATTTATCTGCTTATTTAGTGTATATTCCTGATGTGTGTGTGTATATGTGTATGCATGCACACATGCATTTCCATGTGCCATGTAGTCAGAGGACAGCTTGATTAAGTCAGTTCTCTCCTTCCAATATTTAGATTTTGGGAATTGAACTCAGGTTGTCAGGCTTGGCGGCATGCATCTCAGTTCACTAAGTCAGATTGTCAGCCCTTCTAGTTCTAATTAAAGAAAATTTAAAATTAAACCTAAAGATTCATGTGGACAAATGTGTGTATTACTCATTGTCTTCTGTGAGTCACCTCCACTAAAATTTCAGGATGAGGAAAAAACTTGATACTTAATCATTTCATACTTTCTTTCCAAATACAACAAATTTATTTTAGTTAAGGTTAATTTGGTAGATTTTTAATCCTTCAAACAGTTTGATTTTTTTCTTTTTCTTATAATAAAATAAAATGCACTATGCCATCTTCATTATGCAAATTATGATCAGTTCCCAGTATGGAATGTTAATGTCCTTTCATACAATCCCACATTTAAAACTTCTTCCTAAAACAGATAACAGATTTATCTATAGAGATGTGTGCTTTGAAATTCAGTACCCCAGTGTCTTCTACAGGAATGTATACATGTTTGGAGAACTATTCTTTATAGTTAGAGAACATATCTACTTTTATTAGGCATGGTTACATCATCATATGTACATTTGATGTTTATGATAGGTTGTCAATGCCATTTCGATGACTTGGGAAAGGCTCTGGAATAACATTAAGGCACACTTTCATATTGTCTTACCTCCACCATACGCACCATTTCCATTTTACCCAAAAGGACACTTTACACACAGACAACACTGGATTCATTTGGCCACTAGGACTATGCTTGATATTAATTTACATGCTTTTTTTTTTTTTTTTTGCATTTTTCAGTCCCAGGCCTGGACCTTCTTAATACAAATTAAAAGTGAATATTCTTAATAACAGTGGTGGTTTGATTTCACAATGCTAACAGTGGAGATATGGGTCTCTCTTAAAGACTGAGGAAGGTTTTATGGGAAGAATCTCAAATCATCTCTACACTGACTATGATTCAGAAAGAAAGAAAAAAAAGAGCCCCATGATTTTTCCTACCTCTTTGTATATAATAACCATAAAAAAATTGACTTCTTAGCCTTCTATGACCACAGGCAGGGTGCCTAATATTTCATCTTAGCTGCCGTTGTAATCCTAATCATTATTTATTCTCATTTGCAGATTCTGAACTTCCCAGACCCAGAGTTTTCTGTTAGTTTGTGAAAATGAATGACTATTTTTTAATACCAACATTGAGGCAGTGCCTAACCTACAGACGGATATCTTGCATTGCTCCTGAGCTTTTCTCAGCCCTTCTCTCGTATGAGGTCTGGCTTTCCTTTTCAGCCTGGAGATTTTTCCACAATCTCTGACGGCCTTTGCCACGGCCATTACTTACCACTTTTGCTCATCTCTCTATTTCTGATTTTATTCCTCCTGGACTTGATTTCTTGCTGCTTCTGACATCTGCTCCAGCCTGATAAACTGACAGCTTCAACTGTAAATCTTACCCTGATGCTTTCCTTACCCCCTAAATGGAAAACTGTGCGCTCCAATCGGCTCTATCGCGTTCGTGAACATTAGGAATCCTGTCCCTTCGACTTTTGAGCTACATTGTTTAGAGATGACATTCTGTTCCCTCTGCCTGCTGGGCTTTGCCCTGGATGCCTCCTCTCTTATTCAGCTGGCTGACATTTTTACTCTTGAACAAGTTCAATTCAGTTGCCCTTCCAGGTCTCTACCTTGACACTCTCCTGATAATATTCCTAGAAGTACCCAAAGGCTAGATTATGGGTCTGCTCACTTCTTTCCAGTTCTTTGTTTCATCTCATCACAGTACAGTCTCTTGTAATTACTGCTCATTAATTGTCTGTGTCACACTGCATCCCATGCTAACAACATCTTTTCTTTCCTTCTCCCCTTTATACAAAGCAACTGGCCAGTGAGCGCTGAGGAAATAGTTAATAAACGAATAGGTTTGATAGACAAAGAAGAGGGGAAACTGACCCTAAGCGATTCAAGCTGATAGGAAAAAAAAAAAAGACTAGTATTTAATGCAGTAAACTCTGATTCTGAATGCTAAAGAAGCAGCCATGCAAATGGAATGTCTAAAAGAGTATCTGTGTGTATGCAGATCTTAGTATACTTCCTGCACACAGCAAATCCTCCTTGGCAGAAGCACCTGCGTTGGACTCTGACATTGCCCATGAATATTCTGATGATAAAATCCCGGCTTTTAGGAACCAGATGTCCTTAGCAGATTTTATTCAATTTAAGTTTTTGATTTACTTCTCCTTTGAAAGTTTCAGCACTGAATTATCACAGATATTTCTAGCTGGGGGTATTCAAGGTCTGTAATATGGTTGGGAATGAAGGACACATTTTGGTAATTCTTGATTCTGATACTTTTATAAGGCATAGCTACTTTCTTCTCTGGGCCATCTTTTGTCCCTTATGAGCAAGACAAATATACACATGATTATAACCATTTTTCCTGCTTCTTCTTGACATAAAATTAATCTTCCCAAGACAACTGACTGTTTTTTTAAACTGTGTGCATATATTCAAATCCATACTCCAACATTTTTTTTTTAATGATAAGGAGCTCCAACATGGCTGTAATTTAACTCTTTGCTAGATTATATTGCAAGGGAGATTTTCATTTTTCATATATCACTTCAATTTTTGTATATATTTTATGCCATTAAAATTAGCATGTTTCTTTAAATATATCTAGCAATATATAGAAAACTAGAATTAAAATGTTTACACTTATTAGCATAATGCATATCCAACTACCACTATTCACCTGAAGATTTGAACCCATTTTCTTTGCTCTAGGAAGTTGCTGGTTCTTGGGGTCATGTTACACACAAAATGAGAAATTTTTTTCTTCACATTACATATGTTCAAAAGCAGAGTCCATTACTAACTACAGTACTTACTACAATTCTTAACTTCATTACCTACCATTGCCCCTACTTAATCATAGTTGCTTAAATAATGTCTAAAAGTTAGCCAAAGAGTTCCAGTCAATTCGAAAGTGAGAACTGCATCAGTGGGGATAATAGTAGGATTTTGACTTGCTAATGTTTTTGAGATGCTGCTGCATAATCCTTCCAAAAGATGAAAGAAAGTAAAATATTACAGAAAGATTGAATCTTCCAGCCAAGAAGCATGTCTTTATGACACTATTTTGATTGGACTAGCCTAAGTCAGTCCATATGTTTCAACACTTGCCATCATTTTTAATGAAACAACAAAGTATCCTTAGTGTTATACTCTATTTAGCCAAATATGTCAACTTTTCATCACATGGGTGTCCATTAATTATACCCTGAGTCGGCTGGGCTAATCGCCATTAAACAAGACTATGCTGGTTCCCACGTAGATTCATTGCTGAGACAATGGGTATACTATTAAACAAAATGATTGTAGTAACCCTATTTTACAATAAGTTGTCATTAGGATTTAATACACTATTTAGAGCTAAGTATTTGCTTTAAGTGTTTGCCTACTCTTTCATTTTAGCATGCCTTGTTACTTCCCATTTCTTTATTGAGAAAACACTTTTTGTTTTCATTACAAGAATATGTTGCATTCAAAAGGAAGGCTGACCATAGCCATAGAGAGAGGAAACAGAAAAGGTTATAAGGAAAATGAAAAAACAGATAAGTTTTTTGAGAGATTCAAAGGAAAAAAATGAAAAAAAAAAAAAAAAAAAAAAAAAAAAAAAAAAAAAAAAAAAAAAGAAAGGAAGAAAGAAAAAGAAAAAGAAAGGAAGAAAAGTAAGTGAATCTGTGTGTGGTCATCAAACCCATAAGGGTACCAAATTTGCAGGAGAAATTCTTCAAGCTGTACCCCGTCTTTAATGGGAATTGTAACATAAGTGTTCAAACATCTCTGAGTCATACAGCAGGTCAGACTGTTGCAATGAAACAAATGAATGCATGAGAAACTGCCTCATAGGAGCAGGAACAGTGCATTTTAGCATCATTTGTCATAAGTGGACCTATTGGAGGCTTCATAGGAAAAGCTGTAGCATCCAGGAGATGTGCTCACAAGAAAATATTTTTTCTTAGTTACTGCACTATTAGCCTATATCTATATTACTACAAGTATTCTTCTCTTGATGACTCTTATCACACTATTTTCACACATTTCTGAAACTTTCTAGTTACCTTCTCTATTTTGGGGCAGAAGGCCTGAAATCACCTGTCTGGACCTTGGGCAAAAAACATCATCAGCGCCCTGTCCCCTGTGTAAATATCCTCAAAGCTAAGCATTCTCTGTTTTATCATTTAGATTTGGCTTGTATGTCTTTTGCATTTAAGAAGCATAAGCCGTGCATTGTGCCCTTGTGTGTATGTCTGTGTGCAGGGGAGGAAATATACTGCTTATGTTCTGATGATGAAATGTATTTTCATTTTGGTGCATATTGGAATTCATGTATCCATATTGATGGTTATGAATGTGCTTTAACTGAGTTATATAGCCCACTCCCTATATAAACGGAGAGGTAATTAAGCATTTGGGGGTATGATGAACCTTTCTAATTTTTATATATTCCCTTTAGGAATCACAACATGTATTTCTGTTGGGAATCTAGATAGGGATGTATGTGCTTGGTTCTATGATATGCTTATGTTCTTTTTTTAAAGAAGGAATATTTTGCTGCTCTTGCAGAGGGTGGGGGATTGTTCCTGTCTCCAACATATGAGCTCAACACCATCTGTAATTCTGGTTCCAAGGATCTGACACCTTCTCTGCTTCCGTGGTACTAGGCACTCACCTGGTACACATACATACATCCAGGAAAAACATGCCTACACATAAAATATTAGAGAAAATGGTATGTTTGGATGGACAGGGGACCTGAGTTTGGTTCCCAGCAGCTACAACCTGGGGCTCACAGACACCTATAACTCTAGCTCCTGGGGATTTAATGCCATGTTATGGCTGAATAGCACCTTCACTCATGTGAACAAACCATGCATAAAGACACATCTTAAAAACTAAAACTTAAAATCTTATTTAAAAAATCTGACAATTTTCAAACATTGACAGCTAATGTTCTCCCATAATATAACAATACTTCAGATTTTGCAGATTCTTTCCAAAACTTTTTATTTTCATATTTATTTTATTATCATTTTTATGTTCTAAAGATAACAAAATTGATGGATTTAAGAGTAGAAATAGCATCATAAAACTTAATTCTTTCTATTTATTATGAGGGATGAAAAAAATCTTAAAATAACCCACAGTTAGTCATTAGACTTAATGAATATGTTTTATTGATGGATTGTTTTTTTTCTTCAAGGCAGGTTTTCTCTGTGTAGATTTGGCTGTCCTGGACTCACTTTGAAGACCAGGCTGGCCTTGAACTCACATTGATCTGCCTGCCTCTTCCTCCTGAGTGCTTGGATTAAAGATGAGTGCTACCACACCTGGCCATGAATAAGTTAGCCAAAACCAGATAATGTATTTCACCCATCATTGATTAAAAGTGAATGTAATAAAAACATAATACTAAGCAAAGTATGGTGATTTGGGACTTATGATACATGATTAAAGGAAAGATATCTAGAAATTCATTAAATAAAGATTCTGTAATGTAGACAATCTATTGGATCTGAAATAAATATAATTGTTTTGTCTTTCTTTGAATAATGATAAGATATTTTGATGAATTCCTGGCTTTCTCTGAAACATGATGATTAAATAATTTGATTATTGCTATCCTATTATACTCACTAGATTGTCTCTAAAGACTCTACCAACTTCAAAATGCTCATAACTAAAGATAGTCTTGGAAGGTATATTTCGATGCCATTAAATAGCTTGGCTTTGTGACATTTGTACCCAAATTTTATGTACGTCCTTGTTGGAGAAAATGTACTGGGTCAAACAACAAACAAGAGCAATTTGAAAAACTGCTCGCAGTCAATTACCAAGTTCAACTATAACATTGTGGAAAGGAGGTCTACAATACTGTTCTACCATAAAGACCAGAATGCCCCTGCACTCTCAGCCAATTGCTGTTTACAAGTACCTGAATTAATTAATCTTGTTTAACCGTGTAGTACTTAATTTTCAGCCTTAGCCTCTCTGTTAGGCTATTTTCATCATTCTTATGATGAAAATTAGTACCAATGTACAAAAAAGACAACCAGAAGTTTGAAATTATCACATAAGAGGTGAATATATATTTAAATTAGATGATGTATAGTGATGTTGGTCTTGAAAAATATTTTATAAACATGACAGATTTTTAAATAATTTACCCTTCCCAAGAAAACAAAATTTCAAGCAATTTGCTCATCAATTAACAAATACAATCAAATGCTTATCAAGACAATAAATAACATGTTGGCAATGAACCCTTAGATCTCATATATATATATGTGTTCTTGTTTTTATTTCATCTTTTGTTACTCAGGCTTTTAAAATTATAATCAGTCACTCCTGTTCTGTTGCTATGAATTTACCTCCTAATATTGTTATTGAAGTCCTTAGGCAGGAATTTCAGTTTTACAGCCACATTTATGTTGGTGGCATGGAATGGGTCAATGATACTCTCTGGATGATGTCTCTTCTGCCATTGTGGAAAAGGTAAATGAATCTTCTCCAAGCAACTGTCAGAGAGAACTGCAGAGCATGCTTTATTGTCTTTATTTTCTATTTTTCCAACATATTTTGAAAATAAATTTTAAAAAATCCAATTTTTGTTCATTTAAATGTATCTCAAATGATTACTTATCCCATAAGAACATAAAGATTATGTCGAAAAAGTTGGAAGAGACAAGAAAACAAATCCAGAAAGTCATATGAATAATATAACTACATCTGTGTTTTGTCAATAAAACTTGATGAGGCAGAAATTGTATTTTCTCCCAGAGGCACTGAAACTAGTGTACTCATAATGCTGTGATTGTATTCCTGGTGTCACGGATGAGGTTAAAAAATGGCATCTACAGCACTATGCTCAACATTCTGGATACCGATATACCAACAGGGGGTTATCTCCTCTGTGCTATAAGGATTGAGTTTGAGAAAATGAGAGGAATGATGGACTAATTAATCTACTTCAGATACCTGAAAACTTTCTAAAGCTAAATAGCACCCAAGGAATCTTTCCTTTTCCTTTGGAGAATTAGCTCCGGAAGTTTCTGGGGTTGAGGTTGATAATATAGGCATGGTTCAACTTGTACATTTGAACTCCGGTGTATTTTAACTGTGATTCAAAAGGTAGCCATTGTAATAATCAGCTGACAGATGATTAAAAACTCTTAATGAGTTTAATGGAGTAAAGATTGCTGCTTCTTTTGTGAAATGTCTACTTTGTCCTATTTATAGTGATATCTGGAAATTTGACATGTCTGCAAAATTCACCATTTAGCATCAGAGGCAGATATATTACCCAGCGAAAAACCAACAGTCTAGGTATAATTCTTCACCACTATCTTCAACCCACATGTGTGTAAGTATTCACGTGATGTTGATTTTGTTACAACAAAGCTTTTAGGACCCTACCGGGTCTGACTCATAGTTATGCAGTGTGGTTTGGCAGTCCCCTTCTCTAGGAAGTAGTCACATTCCAATGCCAGCTACTGTTCTTGGGACTGAAAGTGGAGAATTGCTGATCTGAATGATTGTGAATCCTGTCTGGCATAATACTGAGGAACTGCAGTAGTTAAATCTCCCCTGTGTGGTCTAGGAGTTTCTACCTCTTCAAATAAGATTTTTTTTTTTAAAGGACAGAAAGAACAACAACAACAACAACAACAAAAAAAAAACTAATAGAAAAGTGCTTTTAAAAACCCAAACCTTCTATTAGCAACAGATTGCTATAAACAATTCATGTTAGCAGACAATACTTGTGCTCTTTGCTCATTGTATTACCGTCCCCTTATCATACATCCAGATGGGACTACCCTCTTTCTAGTTGTCTTTCTTCTTTTTTTTTTTTTTTTATTAATTTATTCTTGTTACATCTCAATGGTTATCCCCTCCCTTGTATCTTCCCATTCCTCGAACCCTCCCATTACCCCTTACGTCCTTCCCCTATGACTGTGACTGAGGGGACTTCCTCCCCTGTATGTGCTCATAGGGTATCAAATCTCTTCTTGGTAACCTGCTGTCCTTCCTCTGAGTGCCACCAGGTCTCCCCCTCCAGGGGACGTGGTCAAATTTGAGGCACCAGAGTACGTGAGAAAGTCATATCACACTCTCCACTCAAGTGTGGAGAATGTTCTGACCATTGCCTAGATCTGGGTAGGGGTTTAAAGTTTACCGCCTATATTGTCCTTGGCTGGTGCCTTATTTTGAGCGGGACTCCTGGGCCCAAATCTGCCTATCATAATGTTCTACTTGTAGGTTTCTAGGACCCTCTGGATCCTTCTACTTTGCTATTTTCCCATGCTCCTCTCATTTAGAGTCCCAATAGGATGTCCTCCCCTCTGTCCCAGTTTCCTGGTAAGTGAAGGCTTTCATGGGACATGCCCCTTGGGCTAGTATGCAGATATAAGTGAGTACATACCATTTGAGTGTTTCTGCTTCTAGGTTAACTCACTCATTATGATCATTTCTAGCTCAATCCATTTATCCACAAATTTTGGGAATTCCTTGTTTTTAATTGTTGAGTAGTATTCCATAGTGTAAATGTACCACAGTTTCTTTATCCATTCTTCTACTGAGGGACACTTAGGCTGTTTCCATGTTCTGGCTATTATGAATAAGGCTGCTATGAACATGGTTGAGCAAAGTTTCTTGTTGTGTGCTGGAGCATCTTCAGGGTATATTCCAAGGAGTGGAATAGCTGGGTCTTGAGGAAGCCCTATTCCCATTTTTCTGAGATAGCACCAGATAGATTTCAAAAGTGGCTGTACTAGTTTGCATTCCCACCAGCAATGAAGGAGTGTTCCTCTCTCCCCACATCCTCGCCAGCATGTGTTGTTGCTTCAGTTTTTGATCTTAGCCATTCTGATGGGTGCAAGATGGAATCTCAGAGTTGTTTTGATTTGCATTTCCCTTATGACTAAGGAGGTTGAGCATTTCTTTAAGTGTTTCTCAGCCATTTGAAGGCAAGGCTGCCCCCTCTCTCCATCTCTCTTCAATATAGTACTCGAAGTTCTAGCCAGAGCAATAAGACAACAAAAGGAGATCAAGGCTATCCAAATGGGAAAGGAGAAAGTCAAATTATCTCTATTTGCAGATGATATGATAGTGTACATAAGTAACCCTCAAAATTCTACCAGAGAACTCCTACAGCTGATAAACACCTTCAGCAAATTAGCTGGATACAAAATCAACTCAAAAAAGTCTGTAGCCTTCCTATACACAAATGACAAGCTTGCAGAGGAAGAAATTAGGAAAACCACACCCTTCACATTAGCCACAAGCAATATAAAATATCTAGGAGTTACTCTAACTAAGCAAGTGAAGGACTTCTTTGAAAAAATTTTCAAAACTCTGAAGAAAGAGATTGAAGATGACCTGAGAAGATGAAATGATCTTCCTTGCTCATGGATCAGGAGAATTAACATAGTAAAAATGGCCATCCTGCCAAAAGCAATCTACAGATTCAATGCAATCCCTATCAAAATACCTACACAATTTTTTAAAGACATTGAAAGTTCAATTCTGAACTTCATATGGAAAAACAAAAAAACCAGAATAGCTAAAACAATCTTGTACAATAAAAGGAGCTCCGGAGGAATCTCCATACCTGATCTCAAACTGTACTATAAAGCAATAGTAATTAAAACAGCATGGTACTGGCACAGCAACAGGCTGGTTGATCAGTGGAATCGAATCGAAGACCCAGATATGAATCCATACACATATGGTCACTTGGTTTTTGAAAAAGAAGACAAATCCACTCAATGGAAAAAGAATAGCATCTTCAACAAATGGTGCTGGTCTAACTGGAGATCTATGTGTAAAAAAATGCAACTGGACCCATATTTGTCACCTTGCACAAAACTCAAATCCAAGTGGATTAAAGACGTCAACATAAAACCAGAGACATTAAGTCAGATAGAAGAAAAAGTGGGGAAGAGCCTGGAACATATTGGCACAGGAGATAACTTCCTGAACAGAACACCAACGGCCCAGGCCTTAATGTGAACCATTAATAAATGGGATCTCACGAGGCAGAGAAGCTTCTATAAGGCAGGAGACACTGTCAAGAGAACAAAGTGACAGCCTACAGACTGGGAAAAGATCTTCACCAACCCTACATCTGACTAAGGTCTAATATCCAAAATATATAAAGAACTCAAGAAATTAAACACCACCAAACCAAATAACCCAATTGAGAAATGGGGCTTGGAACTAAACAGAGAATTCTCAACACAGGAATATCAAATGGCTAGTTATCTTTCATATCCAATTTCCAGTCATAAAATCTCATTCTAATTCTAAATTTCTGCAATCTACTTCTTAGGTACGGCCCCAATGCCATCTAATACAATGCCTACCAGTTTAAGTATTATTACATATAGGAGGCTCAGTGGTTAAGAGCACCACCTGCTCTTCCACAGGTCCTAAGTTCAATTCTCAGAAACTACATGGTGGCTCACAACCATCTATAATGTAATATGATACCCTCTTCTGCAGATAAAGCACTCATATGCAATAAATAAAATAAATAAATCTTTAAAAAAAGTATTATTGCAGATTAAGCTTTGAAATACTGGAGACTAAGAAGCATAAAGCAGACTGCGGGCTCAGATTTTTTTAACTTTTTAAACATTTTTATGATGTGTACATGCCTGTGTGCATACGTGTGTGTGAGTGTGTGTGTGTGTATGTTTGTGTGTGTGTGTGTGTGTGTGTGTGTGTATGTCTGAATGTATATGTCTGTATTTGTGCACATGTGTGCAGGTTCCCACAGAGGCCAGAAGAAGGTACTGGGTTTCCTGGAACTGGAGTGACAGGTGGTTGTGAATTGCCATACATGGCTGCCTGGAACTGAGTCCTGGTCTACTAGAAGAACAAGTACTCTTAAGTGCAGAGCTCCAGCCACAAAGGGTTAGGAAATTTACCACATAAAAAAGAAAAAATTAAAATATATCCAAGTGATAAATTCTACTAATTAAAGAGAAATTTCTGATCAAGAATTATATAATTTTTAGATGACTAGATGTCTCAGAGAATAAAGATATGAGATACACAAACTTCTTGACATAAGTTTAATGCCAGGACCCAAATGTATGTCTATGCCCCCCAACAAATACTTATACATAAAATAAAATTTAAAAGTTATATAATTTAAGTAAACAGACAAAGCAATATTTCGTTTTATTTGAGCAAGAATAACGGTTCCATGGCAATTAAAGTAATAACTGGGAGAGATAAAAAATAAATGATTATCAATTAAAAATTTTTTGAGAAAAATAATCCACAAAATAAGTGGTTTATGAATCTAAGCACAAAATGACAATCTAAGATATTTTCTCAAATATTTCTTTTTCAAATATGAAATATGGCTCATGATGCAAAGTAACAAACAAGCAGTATAAGAATGAAGAGTGTGCTTTCTCTAGAAGAAGAGACATTGTTCTCGAGAAACAATAAGAGGGAGTTTAAGTGTCACTGGAGATGACATATCATGGCTTGAAAGAGAATGAACTCCCAAAGACTCTTATATTTGAATTTAATCTCTGTTAGTGGAACGCTTTGGAAAGGATTAGGAGATGTGTCATTGTCGGTGGGTTTATAGGTTTTAAATTCGTGATCTAGCCAACACTTAGATTACTTGGTAGTGTATAGAAATCATGACTGATGCTTGAAACATGTAATTTACTTCAATTTCAGAATAATAATCTAAAATGATGGTCCTGTGGGATGGAGTAACTTGATTTCTCAAAAGTTTGAAGAATATTTATTTTGAAGGGTTTGAACTCTTTATGAGCCTAGTCCCTCAAAATTGATTAATTTTGTGTCTGACATGTAATCGATGCCCAATAAACATTACACTAGTGACATTTGCAGCCAAGTATGCTTAGAAAATGATCCTTGCAAAAATGTGGCATGTATATCAGAAATTATTTTCTATCCATCTGCAAAAGTAATAAGAGAAACATGCACGTACAAGGCCAGTGAGATACTCTTTAAACTATTTCACACCTGACATGCAGTAGTACTATTTTGACAAGTATATTTACCAGTATACAATGAAGTATTTCGGATGGCACTGATTTTATGATTCCAAGTAAAAAAGGTTTGTAAAATACTAGAATATTTTAGTCTTATTACAAATTTCATACATTAACATGCAATACCATGCTTCTAAGAATTGTGAATCTTATAGAAATTGTTCTAAAATGTATTATACATTTTCTAAGGATTAACTTAATCATAAAAAGGAGAGGAAAGGCAATTAGGGAACCTGGTAACCAGAGATGTGTTTTCAAATGCCAATAATGTGAGATAAAATTTGTTTAAAAATGATAATATTGATCAGTTACTTTGAGATAGTGTTCCCTTTTATCAACAGTTCCCTTTGTATCAACTTTATCAACAGTGATAAAACATGAGGGAGCAATGAGGACATTCTCCATGAGAAGAGGCTGCCTTGAGAATGATATGCACAGATCCATTTTTAATTTTGGAGATTCTGTAAGACTCTTGCCCTCCTGTTCTCCTCAGCTGATAGTGAGTTTCACACAAATGCTCCTGGACTTACCTGCTTATGCCATCTTCTGTGGTGAATAAATTGATATTCTAGTTATATTTCTCGGATTTCTGGTGATGTCCTTTGTCATGTTTCTTTACGTCTGTGATCCAAATTTTAAGGAATCTGTGGTATGAAGAGTGATAAGACAAATGATGAAAACTTGGTTCCGGGATGTTTCTTGACAGATGCTTTAATCAATTCACTTTTTATCTGGTTTAAGGCTTCATTTAGACCTGCTTAAAAATAACTTTTCAAAAAGGTAAAATTCCTTTTAAATAAATTAGTATTAAACAAGCTTCATTGCAGTAGAGATCTAGAAGATTAAACCTATTTTCATCATGTGAAACTTGCTAGAAGATATAGTGACGTTTATTAATATCAGGAGAAGCAGTGTAGGCAGGTCTGGTTATATCAAATGGTCTAAAGTACAATGCAATGAGATCCGGCTTGGAAAGCTCTGTTGGAATCCAGTCATACTCTTAAAACTCTGTCTTATAGAAGTTCATGTGAAAATGAAAACAGTGTGCGCACACATGTACATACGCCTGTGGAGAGACCAGATGTCAACTCTGGGTGACTTTTTCAATCTTCCCTGTCCTTGACATTTGGACAAAGCCTCTCTTACTGCACATGGAGCTCACTAGACTGGCTGAGCTGCAAGTCCTAGGATTCTCCTTGGATATGCTCCCTGGGAACTGGGGCTACAGACACTTACTGTCATGCATGGCTGTTTTAGGTGAATGTTGGTGGTTAAACACTGGTCTTTACGCTTACATTGCAAGCCTGTCTCCTGAAGCCAAATTTGTCTATTTTTACCTTTCATTATCATACCTTAGGCAACATAGTTCCTTAATAAGGAAAGCTCTTTCACTCTACCAATAATAATGCTATCTTCACTTTGTAAATAAATGCTTTCTAGGAGTCTGAATGTGATCATGTTCAGATACTAATGCTGGAGACTGTCACAGCTTGCTGATTCAGTCTCCCAGGCTGCCTCACTCTGCTTTCAAATGTTAGCCTTAAATCCCAAGTCATTTTCTGAGATTCAAAATTTCTATCAATTGGAATTTCTGCAGCTCCCTTGTTCACTTCAATTAATTTCATTGAGTGGCTCTTTCCCAGCACACTATAAAATATTTCACAAAAGACATATGAAAAGGTGACTAGGGAGTCAGGGTGGGAAGCAAGCAGAGACTTTATTGCCCTCCCTCATCATACCATTCTCAAGAAGCTCTACAAGTTTAGGCACTTAGGAGTTCCTGTACCCTGTTTTGTGTTTGCTTGGTTGGTTGATTTCCCATTTGTTTGTACTTTTCTTTCATGAAGACTTTCTTGCATAATCATGATTATCAAAACACTGGGGTAAAAACTCTCAATTGCCTGGTTGCTCTATTTTGGACTTTCTTTTGAGAGGGATAATAGCACTAATAGGAACCAATTTCCCTAGACAGTATGTTTATTTCTTCAGAATTTATTTTTTATTACATTTACTTATTTGTGGGATGAGTATGTGCATGCGTGTGCTGATGACCTGGGAGACCAGAGGCATTGAATCCATTGGAGCTGGAGTTCAGTTGATTGTGAGCCTCTAGACTTTGGGACTTAAAACTGAACATGGTCCTCTGAAAAATACAGTAAATGCTCTTAATTACAGGTGAACAGTGTCTCCAATAGTATGTTTGTTTGTTTATTTATTTATTTATTTAGTATGTGAGCTTTTTTAGTTTTCTTTTAATTTTCTCATTTTCTTATTGGTTATTTGGGAATATCACATCATGCACCCTGATTGTGCAAACATCCCAGGCCCCCTATGTTCACATGCCCTCCTCCATAGCTTCTGTTAGCATTCTGCTCAGTCTGCCTACCTATGATGTCATCAGTTACCTGCCACAGGGGCGTGGCCCTGCCCTGGGCCATATAAAAGGACAGACCCTCAGTGTGGTCTCTTCTCTCTCTCTCTCTCTCTCTCTCTCTCTCTCTCTCTCTCTCTCCCCTCCCTCTTTTTGTTCTCCCCCCATGCTTACTTAATAAACGCTTCAGCATATCTGGCATCTGGTACCCTGTATCTACCTTCTTCCTACACACACACACACACACACACACACACACACACAACATTGGTGCTGAACTTGGGTACAAACCCCAGAGGACCATGCATTCTGTTGTCTTCATAGTGGAGTCCCATCTCCCTTTACCGTCCATAACAAATTTCTGTAAGTATTCTCCTCCTCTCCCATTTCTGCCTGCCTCAGAATAACCTACCCTCTTGCCTCAGGATACCTGTGGAGAAGCCTTCCTGGCCAGATTTCAAGACAGATGCTTTCTTTGTTTAGGTTCCCCAGCTCTCGGGAGCCTAACCTTGGCTCCTAGAGCATTGAGGCACTGGGCTTCCCATCCCTACTGCCTGCGTACTCCCTGCACTTGGGAGTGGTCTGGGAGATAAGCTTACCCAGGAAAAAAGATGCTACTCCACTGCTAAGCTGTATGGCTCAGAGGCGAGTGGGAACAGAGATTACACCCCAGTGGGTGCGTTCCAGAAGTCCAGATGTGCCTGCTAGAGCTACTCCCTACCTCATGGCCAGTTTATGCATCCACACTTTTCCAAAGTGACCCCAGACCATTTCTGGGGTGCTTGAGGACTTCCCATTCTCTTTCATTTAAAAAAAATTGTTACACATGGCCTGGCCAAGGAAGGCTAGGGTCCTGCCATTGCCCCGGTCCCTCCCTCTTCACAGACATGCCAGAGATTCACTAAAAATGTGCATGTGCAGCCCCTACCCCAAGCCTGGCCTGGCCAAGAAAGGTTAGGTAAGGCCAGGCGTGGAGTCAATCCCTTGCACACAGCAGTGACTAGTTCCAGGCCCCTGGACCTCAGATGCAGCTTTGCTTTCTCTAAGACTATACTTTCCAATTACTAAAAATAAAAAGTATCTCTAATATATTTTCTACTCCCCAAAAAATCATATGATTGTTTATTGGGTATACAATTGTTTATTGGCTATGTTTTTATTCTAATTTATACTTTTGATAATTCCTAGACAATTAAATAAACGCTGTTTCTTCTTTCATCAGCTAACCTGGATTCAACTACAGGCTTCCTGGCTAATGGGTTTGATATGGTTTTTAAAGTATTAAATAATTACAGATAAGTAGACACAAAGATTGCTTGACTTAAATATGCTAGCTAGCCCTCAGACTTGTCATAGATCTGCTGAATACAGCATTTAACATGTGTAAATTTATTATAAAAACAGAGATTCCCAGTTCATAAGGTTCTCAGGTCTGAGAAGACTTGGACACAGTGGCAGGTGACTCCAACCTGGATTGTGGTTTCTGGCCATGGAGAAAAACTGTTCCTAACATCTGCTATGGATCAGCCGGTGGCTAAACTGGACACCTGGAGAGTCACTGTCTCACATTGCTGAACACAAGGTCAGGTCAGTCTCTTCTATGTTCACCTTCCACAGAAACAGCCTTGTCCTCTGTGCCTGATACAAGACTGTCTCTGCCCATTGCGCCATACTACTACAGGAGAAAATTGGAATACTGTCTGTTTACTGGAATATGACTAATTAGTCATCTCTGTCATTTTTATTAATACATAGATTCCTTTAGGTTATAATTTATTCTTCTCAGGTCTCTGATCACATTGATGGTTAAGCTGATGTTAACATGATATCTAGTCAAAATTTAAATCACTGCCTTAAAATCCCATTCTTTTAACTAAAGACAGTGACTGCTCACAGTAACTTCACCTATCGCTTAAAGCTCTCAAGAAGGTGTTTTAAGAATGTGTCGTAAGTTGGTAAATGCAAGTTATGAGGGTCAACTTGTCTAAACGGTGCTTTATTTCTTCCTGTTGGTATCCTGTTGCTGTGTTATTGTTGTGTTAACTGTTCAAAGTATTGAGACTGATCAATGAAAATCTAATTTATTAATCTAATTATGGTTAAAACACTCCACTATACGATCCTACAATAGTTCCAAGATTTTAAATTTTCTTTTGTTATTGTTCCACAGAGGCCAAAAAGGCTTCTGCCTTTCCAAACTTACCTCAGAGTATTTGTGCTCTTAACACCAAGTTCTTTTCCCAAGCCTTTACTATGCTATATATGTCTACTGCCCTTTTTCTAAAATGGGTACATGTCTAACAATGTGTATTTCAATGCAGATTACAAACAATGATGATACTAAATTTATCTCCCTTTATGAACTTAAATGGACTTGTAAGCTACAGGAAATCCATCTCTCAGGACAAATGGAACCCAGATAAGTACTGCCCATCAACAGCAAAGTTTCTCACCTATTGCCTATCTCTGGGGATGGGATTCCTCCCCCTTTTCACTGGTTTTTGGGACTCCCCTCTCCCTAATTAGCTGATTTCCACCTTTCTGCAACCAATACCAGCTAAATTCCCCCTTCTTAGTTGCATAAAAGCTTCCCTTTGTCCAAGAGACTGCTGGCACCTCTCTGGTTCACTGGGAGCAGAGGTACCCAATCTTTTTTGCTGACCTCTAACTAGGCTCATTCACATTGGGTGAATTTTCTGATGAAGCTTTTTCCACTGTTCTGTGACAGCTACTGTCTGATTTAAAATCCTGGTGCACAAAGAAGCTACATACTTGAAGCTAGCTCATCCATTGATGTATGCTGTTGGCTGCTGGTTAGTGCTGATGAGCTACTAACTGGTCTGTACTTGTCCCTTGGTTGACTTTCCATTTTGGAGACTTCCTAATGGCTTACTTATCTAATCTACCCATGGAAAATGTCCAGTTGTCCCTTCCTTCTAACATGCCTTTGGGATCCCTTCTGAGAATCTCAAATCTCTATGCCCACATTAAGGGCTTCTAAGCTTACATGCCTCTGTAACCAAACTTGAACAGATCTAAAACTAAACTGTTTTAATTATTGCCAGCCGTAGAGTAAAAATGGAAGAACGTTCCCATATCCAGACTTTTCTTTGCTCTCCCATATTCAAGCCTTTGCTAGGGTAAAATGGAAAGAAGCTCGTCATATCCCAACCTTTTCTTTGCTCTCCCAAAACTTTCATGCATTGTCAACATTGTCTCTTGCCTTTTTTCTTTGCTCTTCCAAGAGTTACAAATGTACACCTAAAGGGAATTTTCTCCCTAACCTACTAACTTTGTCTTCTGCCCACATATATGTTCCAGTATCCTGCCAGACTGCCTATGTCTGGGACATCATCAAAGCAGCTACCTACAAGGATTCCCATCCAACCATAGAAATCATCCAGCTGGACCTGCATTGTCCTTCCCAGCTGCAGATGTTCTCAGATCCTAGACAACAAATGCAACAGCCTGTTCTTCCGGAACCAACATTTCAGCCATTTAAATTCACTATCACGGCCCTACAGTCAGCATGAAGTAGTTAAGATGATTATTTCGCTTCTTATCCATTTGTAAAAGGTATAAATGATGTGCTCTAGGCCTGGGACAAACAGCTCCAGATTCCCTCAGCACTCCTCTGTCCCTATCTGCTGCAGGACATGGCTGACATAGCCTGCCCTCCACCTTAAGCTTTCAGGGCAGAATTTTTCCCTCCTCTTCACCATGTAATTTAGACAATTCTGCTTCAGTCTGCCTACCTATGATGTCATTGCTTACCTGCCACAGGGGCGTGACCCTGGCCAGAGCCATATAAAAGGACAAAGACTCTACATGGTCTCTCTCTCTCTACTCTCTCTACTTGTCTTCCAACTTCTCTCTATGCCTCTGTCTCTCTCTCTCTCTCTCTCTAGGGTACCCATCCCCTTTTACTTTGTTATGCCAAGATTACCCACATCACGAGACCCCCAAAAAAGACCATGAGGAATCGATACTGAGGCAATATACAAAGGGTCCTGTATTATGGGCTCAGAGCTTTGGATCACCATTCTTCCTGATGCAGCAGGATAGGAGAGTGATACCGGAGCTTCCAGGGTAATGGGTTTAATAGGAAAAACTGTAATTAAGGGTTGGAGTCACAGGGAAGTAAGGAAAAAAAAAACATAAGCAGTGGTCGTGAGTCTCAGGAATGTCGACCTTCAGGCAGGTTGGGTGGAGGCTGGATCTCAAGGGAAAGTTGTGAGTCTCGGGAATGTGGACCTTCAGGCAGGGTGGGTCCAGGAGGCTGAATCTCCAGGGAAGTTGTTTTATCTCAGAGAATCATAGGGTGTTAATTGTATCTAATTGTTCCAGTGGAGTTTCTGGACAGTGCTGGTAGGTTTAGTTTATGGCAGTGTGTGGTCTTTCCCAGAACACAGGAAGTGGTGAAAACACCTGGAGGACAACATCTCAGAGACCACAGCACTAACTGTAGAACATATATTACATATAGGATATAGAATTCATTTTGCCCCTACACCTTCTCCCCCCCCCCATGGTATTTTAACAAACTCCATATAACATAATATCTGCTGCCTAGTACCTTATTACTTTATTTATTACTGCCTTAATTATTAAATATAACAGCCTCCCCACAAAATAAAATAAAGTCCATTTTGTGTTGTCCATATACTCTCTGGAGCATGATAAAACTCTTAGTGGCCAGTCCCACAAAAGAAGGTGAGTCTTTCTCTACCTGTCAGAGCCATCAACTATGGAGAGATGTGCAGCAGCTAATAGGGGTAGGACCAACTCAGCATGGCCCATGGACACCAACATGGATTCAGCCAGCAACTCAGAACACAGACATCCCCATGCCCTCCATTTATTTATCTTTCACACTCCTGCAGCACATATTTTTCATTGAGTGACATTCATCTGAGTGTCTCTTCCTACTCCCTGCACTGTGCAGCAGGGTTGGCCCTGGGTCTGGTATATTTATTTAGAAGAAAGACAATTAAGTTAGAATTTGATGATGTGTCACTTTCTACCTTCTGAACCTGAGTAAATGGTTTAACTTCTTTGCATTGTTTCAGACTAAAAACCTCTTGAAAAAGAATGATCATCTTATAAGACACTTTGTTATAATGATTAGAGAACATGGGAGGATAACAAAAGGTATGATGTCAAAGAGTATTATTATCAATTGTTCCCATGGAAGACCGAATGGTTCATTCTTGCAAAGAGGAAAATAAGAACTAATTAGAACTGGTTTGCAGTGGATTGTTATGGATCAGTGGTAGAGGGCTCTTCTAGTCTGGCATTCATAAAGACATCTGGTTTGGCTAAGACTGAAGAGAAAATGATTTTTTATATATCTCAAAGAAATCAATCTCTTACCCCAGTTATCTACAATGCCCTTCTCAATCTCAAGAATTCAAAATCTTTCCTCAAATATCTGTAGCATTTTCTCTTTTGCATGAGAAAGAGTGATACATTATTATTTAGTAGCTAGTGATTGTGGAAGGCAAAGGGCTAACAGTTGATGATATTTTCAATAATGGTGATCCAAATATTTCTGGCAGAGCCAACTCCAAGTTATAGTTGGCCTAACAATCAATTCAGCAGATCTCCTCACATAACCCCAGATCCAATCCTCCAGTCTTAGCCCCAGCTCTTCAGCAGAACACCTGTGACAGCCTTTGCTGTGCCCCTATTCCCATCTCCAGTGTAACCCCCAGATCTTTCCCCCATTAACTTCTCTTGTTCAACTTGAGGCTTTGTTCCAGTCCCCAACTACAGCAGTTACCCCCTGATAACCCGAGGCCAATCATGCCAGGGCAACAAGTAGGTTTAAGGCAAATCTACACCTCTCTAACTGCTCCTCAAGATCCAATCCCCTCAGACTCATCTACAGCTCCAATTTGTTCTCCATTTTCTCTTTGATGCAATCCCCAGAAAACCACAGAGATCTTCTCCAACCTCTCTACCCTGAACCATCCCATTATCCAAGCCTCCAACAGCAGCAAGAATTCATTTGGAACACAGCTAACCAGACCAGGGAAACAATTAAGCCAAATGAAGAATTTCAACACTCCCCACACCTTCCTAATTTAACGCCCATGTTCATCCCTGGCTCTGCAACAGAAGACCAGCTGCATGCTCCCCTGCTTATCAGTCCACATCTCTCCTGCCCACATTGGTCTCTCAGACCATAACCTCCCTTCTGCCACTTATCAGCTACACCCCCAAACGACCGGCACCACCAATCTAACCCACAGGCCATTCCCATCTGAAAACCAGGCAGGCTGCCTGTATACATTCTCTTCTCCCTCTGTCCCCCAGATACAACCCCCTAGTCTCATCCCCATTTTTGCAGCAGAGCACCAGGGGCACCCTGACCACTGCACCCATCCTCGGTGGCTCCCACAGATCTTCCCCTTCAAACCTGCTTCTCCTTACTTGTTACTTTATCCCAGACCCCATCTCCAGAAGTCAATCCCTGCTACCCCACAGACCACTCAATTCATTTTATGAAGCAGCAGTTCCCCTGAAATTAAACCACATAAAAAGCCAAGAAAGAAAGAAAATTGTTGACAAATCTCCCTTATAATCATAGATACAAAAATAATAAAGTATTTGCAAACTGTATCCAAGTACACATTAAGAAGATCATCCAACATGATCAAGTGAACTTCACCCTAGAGATGCAAGGATGATTCAGTATATGAACATAAATCAATGTAATCAATCCATTATACAAACAAACTGAAAGAACAAATCATATTCTGTCCATCCTATTGTGTTCACTGATGCTCTACTAATAATAGCTGGAAACTGGAAACAACTCTGATATCCCTCAAAAACAAAAAGTAGATAAAGTGATATTTTTAGACGATGGCATATTACCTAGCTATCAAATTAAGGCCACAATGGCATTTGCCAGTAAATGGATGAAACTAGAAAAACCATTCTGAATGAAGAAACCCAGATGGAGAAAGATAAATATGGTTTGCATTTGCTTATAAGTATTAAGCAAGCTACAATACATAGACGCGGAGAGGTTGGGTATAGAAGAGGGGCATGTTTGGGATTCAGGGAAGGACACATGATATTCTGCCTTACTCATCAATCAGTGTTGTGTGCAGCTAAGTTGCTTCTTCTGGTAGCATAAATGAACAGACACAGAGGCCAGAGCCAGATATTATTTGGAGAGATAACCTAAATTGGAGGTCTTTATCAAAACCTCCTCTCAAAATTCAGAATCCAGAAGAAAAGGAGGCAAAATAGTTGTAAGATCAAGAACAGCTGGAGGACATGAGGAGAACAAGGCCTTCTGAATCAACTAAGTAAGATTCATATGAACTCAAGAGTCTGAAGCAGCAAGCACGTGGCCTGTACAGGGCTGCCTTATGTCCTCTGCATATGTATTGCAGCTTTTAGCTCAGTATTTTATTTTTTTTTAATGTTTTATTTATTTTTTACAATTTTTAAACTTTAATTTGTTCACTTTACATCTGAACTGTACCCTCTTCCCTCACCGCCTACAGGATCTACACTCTCTACCCCCCTTCCCACTTCCGTAGTCCTCAGAAAGGGGGAGCCCTCCTCCCCTATCATCTGACCTCACCCTATCAAGTCTCATCTGGACTGCCTGCATCCTCTCCCTCTGTGGCCTGGCAAAGCTACCCGACCAGGGGGAAGTGACCAACTAGTGGCTACCAGAGTCCATGTCAGAGGTAGTCTTTACTCCCCGTGTTTTGGGACCCACAAAGAGACTGTTTTGCCTACCAACTACATAAAAGCAGGGGTCTAGGTCCTCACCATGCATGGTTCTTGGTCCTTGGTTGGTGTACCAGTGTCTGCAGCAACCCATGCCCACTGCCCCATCACTCCAGGTCCTTCTATTTCCGAATACTTCCATAAGACTCTGCACTCCACCCCAAAGTTTGGCTGTGAGTCTCAGCATTTGCTTCAATCCCCTACTGGATGGAGTCTTTCAGAGGACCTCTACGGTGGCAGTTTCCTGTAGGCTCAAGTTTCTTAACAATTATATTTTATTAGGAACTTAACAAACGAGTGTTCCTCCTTTACAACCCGACTAGCATAAACCTAAGGAAAAGAAGATTAAAACACAAAAACGAAACCTGAGTATTAGTTCCCAGGAACAACTCCCGGCACCATCAGCTGGATTTCTTCTGCTGGAACCTGGAGCAACTGGAACCCGAACCTCAGCCGAAGCCCGGAGCCCTGAAGCCTTCACTGGAGCGGGTCTCTTGAAGAGCGTCTCAAAAGCCAGTGATGAATAACCACTCAATCCCAAATCTCCAAAGACCATGCTTCCTGTTTTTGGCTCACATTTATATCTCCTCTCAGAATTTGTTCAAGGATGGTTTTCAGCTGGTAACAGCCAAGCTCCCTGACAAAGTGCTTTGATTTCTAAGGGAATAAACATCACCTGTTCTCTCACAAGTCTGTTCCTCATCCGATACTGGGGGTCTAAACAAAAACATGTTTATCTCTCCTTCAGTCCCCTGTCCTGTTCCTTCTCTTCAAACATTAATAGTGTCTATTCTATTTCTCCTTCTGGATGATAATTAAGCACCCTCCCTAAGTCCTGCTTGCAATGTAGCTTCTGTAGGTCTTTATAGTATGGTGTGTTTATCCTGTTTTATATGGTTAGTATTCACTTATAAGTGAGTATATACCATGTGAGTCTTTCTGGGTCTGTGTTACCTCACTCAAGATGATTAGTTCTATTTACATCCATTTGCCTGCATATTCAAAGATTTTCTTGTTTTTTGATAACTGTGTAGTATTCAATTGTGTGAATATACCACAATTTCTTTATCCATTCTTTCTTTGAGGGGCATCTGTGTTGTTTCCAGATTCTGGCTATTATGAATAAAGCTGCTATGAACATAATTGAGCAAATGTCTTTTTTGTATGGTGGAGCATCTTTCAGGTATATATGGCCAGGAGTAGTGTAACTGGTTTTTGAGGTAGAACTATTACCATGTTTCTGATAAATGTCCAGACTATTTCCAAAGTGATTGAAAAAGCTTGCACTCCTACCAGCAATGAAGGAGCATTACCCTTTCTCTACAACCTTGCCAGCATGTGCTGTCACTTGAGCTTTTGATCTTAGTCATTCTAATTGGTTTAAGTGGAATCTCAGAGTTGTTTTGAGTAGCATTTCCCTGATGACTAGGGATGGTGACCATTTATTTAAGTGTCTCTTGGCCATTTCATATTCCACTTTTGAGAATTTTGTTTTGTCTTGTACCGCATTTTTAATGGGATTATATGTTTTGGTGGTGTTTAATTTCTTGAGTTCTTTATGTATTTTGGATATTAGCCTTCTGTCAGATGTAAGGTTGGTGAAGATCTTTTCTCAGTCTGTAGGCTGTCATTATGTTCTGTTGACAATGTCCATTGTCTTACAGAAGCTTTTCGGTTTTGTGAGGTCCCATTTATTGTTGATATTAGAGCCTAAGATGATGGTGTTCAAGAAATTGTCTCCTCTGCCAATGAGCTCAAGGCTCTTCCTTTTTCTTCTAACAGATTTAAGTGTGTCTGGTTTTATGTTGGGGGTCTCTAATCCTCTTGGACTTTAGTTTTATGCAGGGTGATATAAAAGGGTCTATTTGCAGTCTTCTACACATAGACATCCAGTTAGACCAGCACCATTTATTGAGCAGGCTATCTTTTTTCCATTGTATGATTTTGGCTTCTTTGTCAAAAATCAAGTGTCCATAAGTGTGGGTTTATTTCTGGTTCTTGTATTCAATTCCCTTGATTCACCTATATGTTTCTATGCCAATACAGTGCAGTTTTGTTTTGTTTTTTTTTTTTATTGCTGTACAGCTTGAGATCAGGGATGGAGATTTCACTAAAAGATCTTTTATTATATAGGACTGTCTTAGATATTCTGTTTTTTGTTTGTTTGTTTTTTTCCATATGTGGTTGAGAATTGTTCTTTCAAGGTCTGTAAAGAATTGTGTTTTCATTTTGATGGAAATTGCATTGAATCTGTAGATTGCTTTTGGTAAGATGGCCACTTTTACTATGTTAATCCTACCAGTCTATGAGTGTGGGAGATCTTCCTGTCTTCTGATATTTTCTGTAATTTCTTTCTTCAGAGATGTGAAGAATTTCTATACAAGTCTTTCATTTTCTGGGTTAGAGTTATACCAAGATATTTTCTGGGGTTTTTAGTTTTTGCTTTTTGTTTTGCTTTGTTTTGTGTGTGTGTGTGTTGTAAAGAGTGTTGTTTCCCTAATTTCTTTCTCAGCCTTTTTTGCCTTTTGTATAAAGGAGGACTACTGTTTTATATGTTGGTTTGTATCTACTCACTATGCTGAAGGTGTTGATCAGCAGTAGGAGTCCCTTGGTAGAATTTTTGGGGTCATTTATGTATACTATCATATCATCAGTGAATAGTGACACTTCGACTTCTTTCTTTCCAATTTGTATCTCTTTAATCTCTTTTAGTTCTCTTATTGCTGCAGCTAGGTCTTCAAGTACTATGTCGATTTCAGTGGAATTGATTTAAGTTTCTCTATGTTTAATTGGATGTTGGCTATAGACTCTCTATATATTGCCTTTACTGTGTTTAGGTATGTGCCTTGTATCCCTGATCTTTCCAAGAGGTTTTAAGCAGGAATGGGTGTTGGATTTTGTCAAATGCTTTTTCAGCATCTCAGGAGATGATTGTGTATTTTTTTCTTTCATTTTGTTGTTATGATGGATTACACTGATTTTGTTGAAATTATTTTCATGGGCATGGATCTTAGAGTCTTCTCCTTCTTTTATTCCTATTAACCTTACATTTGTTCTTTTTCGTAGTGTCCCACATTTCTTAGATATTTTGTGTCAGAATCTTTTTAGTTTTAAGATTTTCTTTGTTCTACTTGTAGGTTTCTAGGACCCTCTGGATCCTTTTATTTTGCTATTCTCCCATGCATCTCTCATTTAGAGTCCCAAAAGGATGTCCTCTCCTCTGTCCCAGTTTTCTGGTAAGTGAAGGCTTTCGTGGGACATGCCCCTTGGGCTAGTATGCAGATATAAGTGAGTATATACCATTTGATTCTTTCTGCTTCTGGGTTAACTCACTCATTATGATCATTTCTAGTTCAATCCATTTGTCCACAAATTTCGGGAATTCCTTGTTTTTAATAGCTGAGGTCTCGCTCAAACTAAGGCACCAGCCAAGGACAATACAGGCGGTAAACTTTAAACCCCTTCCCAGATCTAGCCAATTGAGTGGAGAGTGTGATATGACTTTCTCACGTACTCTGGTGCCTCACATTTGACCATATCCCCTGGAGAGGGAGACCTGGTGGCACTCAGAGGAAGGACAGCAGGTTGCCAAGAAGAGACTTGATACCCTATGAGCATATACAGGGGGAGGTAATCCTCCTCAGGAACAGTCATAGGGGAGGGTAATAATGGGAAAATGGGGGGGGGGAGGGAAGAATGAGAGGATACAAGGGATAGGATAAGCATTGAGATGTAACAAGAATATATTAATTAAGAAAAAAAAATTTTCTTTGATGGATGTATTGATAACTTCAACCCTATCTTCTTCACTTGAGATTCTCTCTTCCACCTCTTGTATTCCATTGATGTTGCTTGTGTTTCCAGTTCCTGTTCTCTTCCCTTGGTTTCCCAACCCAAGGATTGTCTCAGATTTCATTTTCTTTGTTGCTTCTAATTTTATTTCTTGAATAGTTTTATTCATTTCTTTCTCCTGTTTCACTGTATTTTCTTGTAATTCTTTAGAAAACTTATTCAATTCTTTCATCTCTTTGAATGTATTTTCCTGTATTTCTTTGAGATATTTATTTTCCTCCTTCAGGGCTTCTGTCATTTTCATCACCTCAGATTTAAAAATCTTCTTGCACTTTGGGATGTTATTATCTCTGTTGGTCTCTGGTGGTGTCATATGTCTCTGAGTTTTGTTGCTTGTATATTTGTAATGATCTCTAGATATCTGGTTGTCTCTGGTGCTAGCAGGCCTAGAGGTCCCTCTGATGGAATCATTGTCTGTGTCCTAGGTGAGCCAGGCTGGTGGGGATGAGGCAAAGAGGGCTCCACGTGGAAGGCTGCTTGCTAGGGCTCTGTATAGGATTCCTCAGGACGGTGGACAATGGGTGTTGGAACCTGCACTTAGCTGTGCTCAGCTGTGTTTGCTACCTGTGCCCCAGTTGGGCCAAGCAAAAGAGGAGCTGGCTAAGAGAGCTTTGTATGTTTATGAGATTCCTGAGTGTGTGTGAATAAATGTCTCTCTGATTCTTTTGCCTGCTCTTTGCATCTTTACTCTCTTTTGACTTGCCTTTGTCCAACCTTTGTGTGATTATGTTTTGTTTTTGTCTTATTTTACATTATTTTGTTATGTTTTTCTGTTGTCTCTTAGAAGCCTTTTCTAATAAGAGACAGAAAGTGACTAGATATGGAGGAAAGGAGAAATGAGGAAGAAATGGAAGGAATAAAGCAAGAACAGAATTATAATCAAAATATCTTGTATAAGGAAAGAGTCTACCTTCAATAAAAAATCAATTCACAAAAAATTTACCTTTCTTCTGTGACTTTCTGCTGTTATCATCAATATACTTAATGTTGTTTTTTCATCTTCTTAATTTTTCAGTATGCAGACCACCTAATGTTCACACATTCAGAATCTTCCCTTTTCTACCATATTGTTTTTGGAATGTGAAATGATATTATTCATGAGTGTTTACTGGTGCCTAAATTTATTTGCCTTATTTATTATTTATCATTTTATAACATAGCAAAGTATTTATTGAAACATGAGATTATTTATTGTGAGAAATGCTAGAGACAAAACTTCACAGATACCCTCATCAGTTCAGTTTTATATACTGATTTATATGTATGTGACTCTTAAGTTTCTATGCTGAGAAAAACAGACCTCATGTGCTTCCCTTGCTGCTAAAGAAATTTAGGAACAAATAATGGGAACATATGAAAAATATCTTAATACTAGCTGAATAGGTGCATTGGATGACATTTACATAGCTAAAGATAAACTAACACAAGGAAAATCACAGCACAGAAAGTTTGGTCTGTGTGGTGTTTAGGTGTCTTCTATTGCTCTTCACCTTATTTTTAGAGTCAGGACCTCTCACTAAGTCTGGAGCTCATTATTTCTGGTAGACTGGCTCTCACCAGTGCTCATTCATCTGCTTTCCTAGACATCCTCAGTGACAGGATTATAAGTGTGCACTGCCATGTATGCTTTGACCTGGGAATTAGGAATCTGAACTCAGAATGTCATGCTTGGCAACAAACACATTGCCCACTAAGCCTCTATCGATCCTAAAGGGCAACAATATTTTGAAGAGAGTGACACAGTAGCACTGTGCGTAGCTTTTTTCCTTTTTCCATTCAGATATCTCAAATTTTCTGCCTTGCCATACTGTACAGCCTAAAGCAATTTGACCAAAAAACTCATTGCCCATGCATAGAGGAGATAACTCAGTCAGAGAAGTGCTTGGGTGTGATGAACAGTGTGTAATAGCACGACTTTGAGGACATGACGTCAGTTGGATCCCTGGAATTTTCTGGACTTCCAATCTAGCCTAATTGGTTGGTTACAGGCCAATAAAAATCCTGTCTGAAGAAGAAGGGAACAGTTTTCCTGAGTGTGACACTTGAGATTGTCTTTGGGCTCCGTATACAAACACTCAGAACCTCCCCCAACTCAACAGATAAACACACCAGAAAAAAAATAAAAATAAAAAATTGCTTAGTAACAACCAGTCAGTTAAGTGACGAAACTTGAAATAGAATTTTTTTGTGTTAATTTTAGTAATGATAGTTGAAATATCCTCATAAAAATACAAATCTGATTCAGCAGTTATTTAATAAAAATATTTTCCAACTAAAAACCTAAGTGATGAATACTTGAAGAAAATAAGTGTGATCGAATATCTCAAGATTTTAAACATAAACTCAGGATCTACATAAAGTAGTCTCTTTCTATCTTATACTTTCTTGAGCTTTCCTAAGAAAAGAAGTTGCCAGAAGAAAGCAAATATTTTCCAAATGACATTTAGCTTATGTCATACTCCATTATTTATTAGCCAATATGAAAAAAGTGTAGTAAGATTCTCCACAATAGTATTAAAAATGTAATTAATTATTTAAGAGAGCTGACATCAGGATACTGAATATAGAGCTAAGAGAAACTGGGTATCCTCTGGACGTCTCATATATACAAATTTATTAACATAAAAGTACAAACATCCTGCTCCATCTCCAGTTCCTACTTTCATGTGGAGAATTACTGTTTTCAATTCACAATTAGCTTGTGGCCAGAGGTTGAAAAATATAGCATCTTGAATGGTCTAACTAAATTATTTTAATCCTTTACAGATCTATATGCCAAATAGAAGGGTACTGTGGCTAGTAAGTAACTCAAAAAAGGCATGATTTATCAAGTGTGAGTTAAAAGTCTGTCTTAACAACTGCTAAATGCAGCCTGTATGAGATTTCAAATGCCACTCTAGATAACATCACATGTTTTCTCTGGATTGCCATAATGGCTAAAAAGACTTTTCAGTGTGAAGGAATAATAATAGAACCCAAGAACTAGGACATACAATTACGTGGATTTGTACCAGCTCTTGATTCCAGGCAGTTAAGCATGGGATGAAAGTTTAAGGTTATATATTAGCTACAATTTTTAATAATATCCATGTGCTTTATAATTTTATTAACCTTACAAGTATTCAGTAACTGATTCATTTTCCTAACTTTTATTGATATTTCATAAGTATGTACATTGGTAGAGTGTAATGAGGGCTTTGCCTGTATACACACAATGTAGAATGACAAAAACAACTAATAAAATTTTAAAAACACACACATCTTTGTCTTTCTCCATATTATCTTTGTGTGTCTATCTATCTATCATCTATCCATCTATATATCTATCATCTATATATGTTTATTTGTGTCTATAATAATTCTATACAAAATATTACCAATTAACTCTAAAGGAAAGCTGAGCACTTGACCAAAATGCCTCTGAGAATGTCACAACAATGCTAGTTTATACTTCATATTTTCATATAAGGAACACAAAGACTCCAATCTAATAGATGAAAATAATTAAGGATAAAAAGACACACACATACACACAACAAACAAAAAAAAAACAAAACACCTAAACACCTAAGAGAATAGAAAGCTGCAGGGGTGACATTGATATTGAAAGATTAAGGTAGAGGAGTGGGAGGATAAATATTGAACTATATTATATAAAATTCTCAGATTAAAAAAAGAAACAAATAGAAGTTTTTGGAAGATCCATAGAGATGGCCTACACTTAATGAAACTTGCTGCTCTTCAAGAGAACCCAGTTTCAGTTCACAGGACTTAGATCAGGCAGCTTATCACTTTTTAATTATCAACAATTCCAGGATTTCTAACAACCTTCCTGTCCTTATTTATAGACCTGTGTATAAATAAAAGTGGTACACTTACAAACAAGTAGGCATATACACATACACACAAATTTCTTTAAAAAAATTAAAACTTAAAAATAAAGTTTTTTCTAAATAAATTTTTTATTTAATTAATTTATTCAGATTACAACTCAATTGTTATCCCATCACTTGTATCATCCCATTCCTCCCTCCCTCCTGCTTTCACCCTATTCCCATGCCCTAGGTCTATGGCTGAGGGGGACCTCCTCCCCCACTATGTGGCCATAGGCTATCAAGTCTCATCTTGGTAGCCTGTTTATTCTTTCTTTGAGTGCCACCAGGCCTCCTCACCAAGGGGAGATTGTCAAATATGGGGTACTAGAGTTCATGTAAGAGTCAGTCCCCACTCTCCACATAACTGTGGAGAATGCCCTGTCCATTGGCTAGATCAGAGTAGGGATTCGATGTTTACTACTTGTATTGTCCTTGGTTAGTACAGTAGTTTGAGGAGACGCTCCTGACACTACGTTCTTCCTGTAGGTTTCTAGGACCCTCTGGATCCTTCTATTTCCCCATCTCCTATATTTCTCTTACCTAGAGTCCCAGTAGAATGTCCTCACATCTATCCCAATCTCATGGTAAGGAAAGACTTTCATGGGACATGCCTTTTGGGCTACTGCCCAATTATAAGTGAGTATATACCATGTGAGTCTTTCCACTTCTGGGTAACTCACTCAGTATGATATTTCTAGTTCCATTTTAAAAATTGAGGAATGTAGAAGATTACCAGTTGGAAGATTGTGTGATGTGCAGTGTGACTGACTGAGAAATAGAGACTTTAGCAGGTTATAGGGCAGACATTTGTAGTCTCAACACACAGGAGTTGGAGGCAAATTAACTGAGTTCAAAATGAGGCAGAATTAGTAAGAACAGCAAAAAGAAGTTGACCTATGACATCCTGGAAACCCTTATGGCAGGAGCTGGCTCCCAGTTGCCAGCAAGAGGAGAAGAGAGGGATGTAGATGTGAACGTGATCAAGCATGCCTATGTAATGATGCCTTCACACAAATACAAGACAAGGATTTGGGAGGAGTTTCGTGGTTGTTGAAGAGGTGGAGGCTCCTAGAGATCCTGGTCAGAGGTCAAAGAAAGTCTGCATGGCTTCGCTCAGATGCATCCGTATACATCATTCCCATCTGGCTAGCCTCAAGTATAGGCTTCTGGTTTATTTTGAATAGTACACTTATCAGTAAATAACACATTTTTTTCCTGAATTCTCTAAACACACTGCATAGTTTACAAGTATTTAACCAAGTTGTATAGAAATTGTTGACTGTCTCCAGAACTCACTACTTGTAAATGGTACTTACTGTTGGGAGCAGGTTTGGGTACAGGTTCTTCCTTGTGGATAAGACTTGATAGTACTTCTAGTTAATTGAGTTATGAATGATTTGTATTTTAAGACTCAAATGCTGTCAGAAAACTGTTCAATGAAGGAGAAAAATCTACACATCTGCTCATAGTCTTGTTCTGTGTTGTACTGAATGTACAGGGAGAATAACTGGTTTGCTTTCTACAGCCTCATGGAGTAAATTCTAAAATATCTTAACTCATATGCCGAGCTGGAGTCAGTCTTTTTGGGATATGATGAAAGCAATTTTAAGAAAATAAATCTGATAGTTTAGTTTTACAATTAAGTTTAGTCTTTTTGAGTTAAGATATTTTTTAGATCTTGGTAGATGTTTTAAGTTGACAATGACAAGATACAATAAAAATTGATTTACATTCAGAATTTTAGACACACTGATATAGGAAAGATGTTTTCTTCAAGGCTTCCAAATACAAATAGCCAAAACACTATGACTGTAACATTTATATAATTCCTGATGTTTCATGGTTCTTTCCATTTTGTGCTTTAGCTTGACAAATAATGATTTTGCAAAATCCTGCCAAACCCCATGTTGCAATTCTTCCTCTGTTAATGGGCAAGGATATCTACACCACCACTTCTGCTTATTGAAAAGAGTCTATGTAATACCCTTGCAGCTCTGTGCCTGTGTTCCAGCTGTGGAATAAAGATGGACTATGTATGAGTGACTTAAAAAAAAAAAAGAAAAGAAAAGAAATCTGAAACAAAAAAAAACTATACTTGTAGACTCTCTTGAAAAAGAAGAAAAATATAAATGACAAAGATTATGTATGAGTTAGGTTTAAATTCTTTCTGTAAATGAGCAGTACCATGGAGCAGTCTAATAGAAGGAAATCAGTTATTTAAATATTAAAGAGACGATAAAGTTTTAGAACCAACTTTATAAACTGAAGATCTAGCAAAAGCTGGCAAACAACATTGGTGGTAAATAGATACTCCTTGACAGGTCTCAGTAGATACCTCCTCTTAGGACATATTATAGTCAAATATTACATGCAATTTCCCTGGCTTGGGTTTTCTTGTTTACATTAACTACTGGGAGTCTTTAGTGCTTAAATGCTACAAGGAGACCAGAGTCTTGCTGACTATGCTAACATAATGTATGCACAGCAACTTTTTTCAGAAGCATAATAGTTTTAGCAAAGGTGCCTTGGGCATATTATCTGAATGCTATTAGAAGCCATGCTGCATTCATGGTTATTGATTTTCATATGTATCTAGCCAGGGATGAACACTCATATGTATTTGTTATTTGCATGGTATCATAAATGTTTTAGAGCTGCACACAGAGACAAACTAAGTAATATGAAAGAACATGATTCCCCAAATCTCCTTGTATATATGGGAAGTGATTAAAAATAATAATATATTAAGCAAATAATTTTAAATGTACCACTTTTATTTTAACTATGATTATATAAAAGAAAAAGTACATCTGACATCAGCCAATATGGCAAAGTTAGGAGTCGATAAAACATATAGAGGGAAAAGTAGCAAGTTAAGTTTCAATAGACAATTTTACCTGACAAAGCAAAGCAATGAGAGAAAGTGTGTATCCAGAAACTCATCAGAGCCTCTGACATCAAGTTTGCATAGACCACTCCCTCTATAAACAGGGTAATGAATTAATAAAGCTTAATGAAAGAAATTCCTAAGACCATATTAAAGGACTAGTATAATGCGCCCCCAGAAAGCATGAGGAAGTAGATGGTTCATAGAAACCATCTACTAAGATGCAGAAGGGGAGCTCTTGTTCTTTCACGGTAGAAGGGAAAATAGTACCATAAATATGGAAAACTATGGAGGCTGCTGAAGAATGGTGGGGGCTGGAACTTGTATTCAACTGTTGCTTAAAAAATAGATTTGCTAGAAAAACAGATGTTTTAAAATAGCAACCATGCGACTTGCCTCCACCTTGGCTGAGGACCTCCTTAGGATGGAAGCAACCATGTGGCTAGCAGTCATCTTTACTAAGGTTAAAAAGATTACATGCCATGTGACCTTACCAGCACCTTGATTAAGATTACTATATCATATAAAACAACTAAGGCAGCACCTATAAAACTTCTTAGCCCTATTGAGATCTCTGATCATCATTGTATCTCCTTTTTAGATTAAAACACAAAAGAAGGTCTCCAAGATATTTTCAATTAGCATGGGTTTTTGTATGATAAATTCTTAACATTATAAAAGTCTAGTCAGATTAACATAAACTGACTTAAAGATGTATTTTTAACTACTTTTATCTTTGCTAACTGTCCAAGCCCAGGCCTTAAGAAAATTGGGTGGGTAGGGTGGCTTCCCTTTTCTGAGGAATAGGGGAAGGGGGATGGAGGAGGGATAGTGGATCTGGGAGGAAAGGAGGAAGAGGTCTAGTATTGGGAAGTAATTTAAGCAAGTAAGTGAGTAAATACATAAATAAATACATAAGGTGCCAAGCACAGTGGCATCTGCCTGTAATCCCAGCACTTGGGAGCAGAGGCAGGCAGAGCACTGTGAGTCCAAAGTCAGCCTGGTCTACAAAGCAAGTACAGGACAGCCAAGGCTACATAGACAAACTTTGTCTGAAAACAAAACAAAGCAAACAACAACAACAAAATTAGGTACGTTAAAAGCATATGTGATGAATAAAGTATGCTTAACAAACAAAGCTTATAAATTTCTAAGGTCTACTCAAGGTAACCATAACTGACTTGAAGATATATGTCTATACTTTTTGTCTTCCTAACTTTGTTAGGCTTTAGCTATTTGGATAAAATGAGTGGTATAAGAAACAGAGACATTCTGTAATGTTGCTCTATTAAAGGGATCATAAAAGTTCCCAGTCTCTGTGTGGACTGTATTTATAATTTAAATTTTTATTTTGGTGTTAAATATTGCTCGATTGAACCTTTAATTCAAAATTTTAAGTCTCAAACTTAACAAGAAAAAATCTACCTCACAACTCAACTGTACCACTCTTGGGCACATAACCAGTTGATTGCTGTTCTATTCTTTTTTTTTTTTATTAATTTATTCTTATTACATCTCGATTGTTAGCCCTTCCCCTGTTTCCTCCCATTCTTCCCTCCCTCCCATTTCTCCCCTTCTCCCCTCCCCTATGTCTGTGACTGAGGGAGACCTCCTCCCCTATATATGCTCTGAGAATATCAAGTCTCTTCTTGGTAACTAGCTATCCTTCCTCTGAGTGCCACCAGGTCTCCCCATCCGGGGGACATGGTCAGAAAAGGGGCCCCAGAGTTTGTGTGAGAGTCAGATCTCACTCTCCACTCAACGGTGGAGAATATCATGTTCGTCGGCTAGGTCTTGGTAGGGGTCCGAAGCTTACTGCCTATATTCTCCTTGGCTGGTGCCTTAGTTTGAGGAGGACCCCAGGATCCAGATCTGCCTGTCATAAAGTTCTTCTTGTAGGTTTCCAGGACCCTGTGGGTCCTACTAGTTCCTCTTTCTTCCATGCTAATCTTGCCTAAAGTCTCAATCGGATATCCTCTCCTCTGACCCACTTTCTTGGTAAGTAAAGATTTTCATGGTACATATCCCTTGGACTAGTGTTTTGATATAAGTGAGTATATACCATTTGTCTCTTTTTGCTTCTGGGTGAACTCACTCATTATGATAATTTCTAGATCAATCCATTTGTCCACAAATTTTGGGAATTCCTCGTTTTTAATAGCTGAGTAGTATCGTTAGTCATCAGAGAAATGCAAATCAAAACGACACTGAGATTCCATCTTACACCCATCAGAATGGCTAAGATCAAAAACTCAAATGACACCACATGTTGGCAAGGATGTGGAGAGAGAGGAACACTCCTTCATTGCTGGTGGGAATGCAAACTAGTACAACCACTTTGGAAAGCTATCTGGCGCTTTCTCAGAAAAATGGGAATAGGGCTTCCTCAAGACCCAGCCATCTCACTCCTTGGAATATACCCAGAAAATGTCCTACCACATAACAGGGACATATGCTCAACCATGTTCATAGCTGCTCTATACATAATAGCCAGAACATGGAAACAGCCTAAGTGTCCCTCAGTAGAAGAATGGACTAAGAAACTGTGGTGTATTTACACAATGGAATACTACTCAGCTGCTCTATTCTTAATAGCCAGAAACTGGAAACAACCAAGATGTTCCTTAACTGATGACTGTATATAGAAAATGGGTTACATTTACACAATGGAATGTTACTGAGCAGTTAAAAATGATACCATGAAATTTGCAGGCAAATGGATGAAACTAGAAAAGAATCATCCTGAGTGAAGTAACACAGACCTAGAAAGACAAGTGTGTTGTGTACTAACTTATAAGTGAATATTATCTATTGACTAAATGCTAACCAAGCCACAGTCTGCATACACAGAGAGGTTATATAAAGAAGAGAGGCTAACAGGGACACTTGAATGTTCCAAGGAAGGGGATATAGACCATATTTTATAGGTGGACTTGGCATGGGTAAGGACAGAAGCAGAAGGAATCAAGGGTAAAGGGGAGATGGGATGGAGGGAGACCATACGGGAAGAGACAGCTGAACTTAGGGGTAATGTATTTGGGCACTGGTGTGAAACCCAGTGCAGTGGAACTCGCCTGGGATGTAGGAAGATGATCCCAATGAGGACTCAGTAATGGCAGATACAGAGTCTTAACTGGTAGTCTTCTGCAGCTAGGAGAAGCTTCCAGTGGTAGGGCTGCATTGCATTTAATTGTGTTTTTGGCCAAAGGGGTCCTACAGTAACTCCTAAACAACTGAGGTTGATGGGAAGTTGCTCTCTGCAAACTGAGAGCATGATCCCATTGCCAAGATCAATATCCCACAACTTACTTAACATAGAGAAGTCGAACTGGAGTTTATATAAAGCTTTCACCCTTACGTTCTAGTCTCTGGTGTGGGAAGGTACTCTGTGGGCTAGCAAAGAAAAAACATGGATGTCACCAACCATAAAACCTTGACAGCAGTCTTTCCTGTCTAAAAAGTGTGCTAGGACAATGGTGGCACAGAACTTGTGGGAGTCTGATTTGACTTAAGGCCTATTCCATGAGGAAGAATACTGCTTGGGAAACAGAGATTATATAGCCCAAGTACAGGGTAAAACCAAACAGATGTGTTTTTTAAAAAAAAGTGACAACAAAATCAAGCAGGCGGTAGTAATAAAATGACTCCTAATAATATTCTGCTATAGTCATTGATCAGTGCCTTATCCAGTCATTATCAGAAAGGCTTCCTCCAGTCATAGATAAGAATAGATGCAGAAAGCTGCAGCCAGATGCTGTGCAGAGAGATTCTAAAAGGGGAAGGCTTCATCAAATCCCTCTCCTCACATCTCAGGAACCCCTAGGAGAAGGGAGTGGAAGATTGTGAGAGCAAGAGGATATGGGGAAGGCACAAAGAGAGCAAGACCTTCTGAATAAACTAAGCAAATTGCATATGAGCTCACAGAGATTGAAACAGCATGCAAGGGCCTACTTAGGTCTAAACCACGTCTTCTGCATATATATTCTAGCTATTAGCTAGGTATTTTTAAGGGACTCCTGACTTTGAGAACAAGTGAGTCTCTGACTATTTTGCTGGCTCTCAATAGTCTTTTACTCTTGCTGTGTTGCTGTGCCCAACTTAGGTATGACGGGTTTTTACTTTGCTTCATCTTATTGTATTTTATTCTATCATACTTGATTGTCATCTCTTAGAAACCTGCTTTTTTAAAATGAGAGACAGAGGAGTGAATCTGGATGGGAGAGGAGGGATTGAGACTGTGAAAGCAACTAGGAGAGGTGAAGGGAGAGGAAATTATAATCATAATATATCGTATAAGAAAATAATCTATTTTCAATTAGATGACAGGTAGATGATAGATAGGTAGATAGATGATAGATAAATACATAGATAGATACATAGATATGATATTGTAAATACTTAAGATCTTTATAGATAGTGAAAGGTATTAACTTATATTTTTAAAAATATATATAACCACACAACATATATGATATATGCAAGAAATATATGCTTTAAATAAATATATACTATAGTTATATATGTAAAACTATTCAGTTTAAAAATAATGAAACTAATTAATGTCTGATTATTGCTTTTCTTACTGTAATTACCAATGCATATATCATAAAAGATGGCCCAAAATATTCAGTACTATCTATTTGTATTGCTTTATAACTAGATTTCATGTGTACGTATTGTTTTGCTTGTTCGTTTCTTTGGGGTTTTTGTTGTTGCTGCTGTTTTCTTGTTCTTTGTGACTGTTGCACACAGTTTAGGATGGCCCTGAATTCAATTTGTAATGATCTCGAATATATGATTCCTCCTTTGTCATCTCCCCAGGGTTAGGACAAGAAGTTTGTGCAAATATTTTCATCTTTCTTTTTTAATTTGAATAACTTATTCAGATTGCATCTGAATTGTTATCCCCTCACTTGTATCTTCCCGTTCACCCCATCTCTCCCTCTTTCACCCTATACAATATTCTCATCTTTCCAATACACATTCCTTAAAACATATTATCCAATGTTTCTCTTTTGAGAATTATGACTTCTTGCTTTCTAAATATTCCACATACTTCAAATTCATATAACCAAAAGTATGTATCAACATTGTTTTCTGTTTCTGTTTGTCTGGACTCTCTGTTTCTACCCGTACCCTCACACAAACTATATTCACATAAACAGTTTCTTCCATGTCCTTGGCACTCTCAATACAAGTAGGGAATCTTAAAAAGGCGCAGGATAAGAATGAGCACCAGTCTCTTCTGTAGTGCTTTGACATTTATGAGGTACTAATATAATCATAAAAAATAACACAGCCATTATTGAATCATTATTGGTTTATTCACTTTATGTTTATTGGTCTAAATTTGTGCCATGTGCATGCTAAGTGCTCAGTTAGAGACGTTGGTGTACAACATTTTATTCCCAGAAGTAAAACTGAAGCACCTAGACAGGCTGTGGTAATTACTGAGTATGTTAAAAGAGCATGCATGCAAGCACTTGCTCCCCTGATTCTCATGCTGCATGATTTAACCTTGATTCTTCTTTAAAAAAAAAATCCATGTAAGCTAAGAATTGTTTCTGTAGTGAAAGATAGAGCATAGCACACAGAGGTGATTCCAAGCACTGTAAAGGGTATTTTTATCCTTATTTATTATTAATAGTAATGATAAAAATAAAAGAATCTATTGACCAACAGACCTGTAGATACCATTATTTATGGTAAGAGGTTTATATGATAGCACATTATTATTCTGGCATTTTTTTCTATAAACCCAGAGACTAATGACCAGTACAACACAACCCTTACCCAAGGTCACAAAGCAAGTATGAACCTGAACTAACATTCCAAAAGCTGACTATACTCACTTGCTCTGCATTTAAATAAAAATTACAACAGCAGATTATTTAACCAATAGTTAATTTTTTTCTTTGGTCTTTTATCCTTACCCTTCATTCTCTTTTTTTCTCTTCCTTTTTCTTCCTCCTTCTTGTATAAGAAATATTGAATGTCAGTAGGATCAAATGCAGAGTTCGTACTGAGAATAGGTAAAGGTTCTGTAAACTGGACTTTCTATGTGCTGTAAAGAGGGGCTTATATGACTTGAGGAAAATGAAAATCAGAGCATGGAAATGAGTACTCTCAGGAAACAGGGCCTAGAGGGAAGCTGCAGAGCAAGCTTTCTCTCACTTTTTTCTCATTTCACTAGCCATTCTTTCCCTAGGCCGTCCGTAAAACTCAAATTTCCCTTTCCATAGGTTGATCATTGGAATCAGAACTTATCTTCCCAAAGCAAGAACACAAAACCTAAAACTATCACCTTTCACTATTCTCTCCCTTCCTATGTAAAAACTGACCATAAGGAACCTTTTTTGGATCCACATTATGTATGCGTAGGTCATAAGATAACCATGCAAAAAGAGACCTGCACCATCTAAGAAAAATGAAGCTGTATGGAAGTACACAAAAACTGGTGGTTCTCTGACCCACGATTTTGCAAGCAGCCATGCACATGACTATCGGTGGTCAGAACCCTCAAGCCTGACTTATTTATTGTCTTGCCTGCCCTAGAATCTTACTCAAGCGACGTCATACAGAACAACTTTTGGTAGACTTATTTAGTGACAGCCAACTGCTTGCCTTTGTACCTTACCCAAGCTTCCATACAAGCTATTGGTAATAATGTTGTGACACTCAATAACCAAAGAACTAGAATAACCCCATTAGTGAGCCAAAGCAAACATGACTCAAACATTGAGTTTTGATTACTTTCTACTTGCCCTAAAAACCAAAAAGTTAAAGTAACAGTAAAAGCACAGGCAAACTTAGTGTGGTGGTTTGAACGGGAATGGCCCCAGAGGCCCAACAATATTCATGCTTAGTCTCCATGAACTGTTTAAAATTATCAGGAGATGTGGCCTATTGGAGTAGGTGGGCCATTGAGAGTGGGCTCTAAGATTTCAAATGTGGGTGTGTCACTCTCCTTCAGTGTCTCCTGTCTGTATAGAAGGATGTAATGTCCACAGCTACTTCTCCTTTGCCGTTCTTGTCAGTGTCCTAATATGACCTGAGGCTGGACCTCTAAAATTAAAAGCACATCCCTAATTAAGTGCTTACTTTTTAAAGAGTTGCTTTAGTCATGGTCTTCCTTCTCAGCAATAGTATGGTATCTCAAACACGCACACTTGACAGCAGTTGTTGGAAGCTTGTATGGAAAGAAACAATCAACTAGCCAACTCCAGATATATAGGTTTTGGCTCATAAGCACAAGCATTATGAAAAATAAGACTATATGTTTCTTTCCAAAGATCACCAGTCCCATAATAATGGTCCCCAACAACTGTTTAGATGGATCTAAAGACATAGAATAGAAGCAAACATTTATAAATATGTTGAAAGAGTTCAGAAGTTCAAAGAAGATACAAACAAACATGCCAACAAATGTATAGAAGACAGGATAAATTCCTTATTGAAGTTCAAGAAAATACGAACAGCTAAATAAAATAATAAATACAACTCAGATATGAAAAGTGAATTCAGCAGAAGATAGAAATATAGCTGAAAATGAAAAATTCAATGAGTCAATTAAAGGAGTCAGTACAAAGCACCACTGAGAGAACCAATCATATATAAGGTGTAATAAAGGACAGGAATAAAACAGAGAAATTCTAGGTAGATTGCCCAATCAACATAAATGACAAATTAAAAAAAAAAAAAACTCCAAGAGAAGAATATTCAGGATTTTCATCTTATCACGAAAACACCAAATCTACTACTTGTGCACCAAAGCAAAACGCTGGAGGGATTACTTGAGATTGAAGAAAAGGATAAACAGTGGAGAGGCCAAAGGAAGAAGATGCTACAAACACTAATTAATATACAAAGTAGGACCTACTAAAATAGCTCATTTATCTGACTGTTTTGCTACTCTAAAAAGTAAAAGAAACGAAGTTAAATGGAGATTTATTTAAAGATAAGATCCTGCTTTCAAAATATACTTCAAAAACAAACTGCACCCTTCTTTTCAGGTAGCTCGAAATCTCAGATTTCTTCCATTAAGAAGAGATAGGCTTTTTAGTGAGTATAAAACTATTGGAGATGTGTAGAGGAATAATTAGGGAGACTGTTTGAGAAGTGAACAAAATATGGTAATTCAAAGACAAACAAGCTTAATCACTTGCTGAAGATGTGTGGAAGTTATTTATGGAGAGCAGAAATAATGGAGAGTGAAAACATATAGAGGTCATTCTAAAGGGTTTGTACAGACTCTGTCACCAGACATGGAATGTCCTTAAAGGCTGCTGTCTTGAAAGTTGAGTTGTAAGCTTTACAGTGTTGGGAATTTTAGGGGACTCTGAGATGTGTGACCTAGATTAGAATGTCTTCATGTAATTGAGAGTGTGATTTTGATGGGAATAATGAGTCATCAGCCTCTTTCTTTCTGCAATTTGCATAACATAAGTAATATTGTCCTCTTACATGCTGCAACATACATGATATGCTGCCTTTCCTCATCAAAGAGTAGGATGGCCAAAGCAGCTACGGACCCCATCAGAGTAGAGACTTCAAGAAGATTTTTTTAGGACACAAATGGAAGATCATGCATTGTAGGGTACATAAGGTAGGCAGATTATAGTCAAGCAGAGAAATCTATGGCTATGAGTCTTAAATGTTATCCAGTGACAATCTTAGCTTTCGGGTTGATGGAAAGTACAAATTCCCTATGATTGATATTAAAATCACAGGGATACTAAAACACCCACAGAGGTGGAGAATACATGACCACTTAATGAAGCTTCAGTTAGCCGAAGATGAATTGTAATTACACTATAGATATGCAACATTATGACCTCTGCAAAGCGTTGGTGCTTGGATCAATCAGCTTTGAATATTGCTTCACAAACTTTTGCTCGCAAAGTTTTTTCAAGATGTAGAAAAAGGCTACACACTGATTTAAATTGGACATTTTAACCAGAATGTTACAAAAATGCAAAGGTGAATAGAGAAGTCCTAGGAATTATGCATACCTGAGCATTCCCATGTCTTTAGAGTATTCAGCCCATTTTTGACACTGATTACTTCCCACCCATCAAATGATGTACCCAAGGAAAACAGCCACTGTGATACATGAAATATTTTATACAAAATGTCCTCTAAGTGCTTTATATATCCAAAAGCTTATTTGAAGAAAAAAATTGAGGCCAAAGACTGCTGGATAATTCTTATTCTGTTAGACCTGCTGAGACACAAATGATCACTTTTCATTCAACTAATTGTGCAGTTGTGAAGCTTTTTGTCTTTATGGACACCATAAGCAGAAAAATATCCCATCAAAACTCAGCTCCTAGCTGTCTCCTCTGCTTACAGATGTTTTTATCACTAGCCATTTCAAAAGAAAGCTGCACGGTGGCTAAGAAAATGCCTGGTAGAAAGCCAGAGGCAAAAAATCACCTCTCCTTAAATGAGAATATACGTGACAAGTGTGCCACTTAAAATAATAAATTAAAATGCCTTCGGCAAGTCTGGAAGAAGGGAGGTAGTAGAGCCACATTTCTGTCACCTAAGTGTATAAAATCTACTCTAACTTACAGGTAGGAAACCTGACCAAAGGAGAAGAGAATGAAAATCACCTCAAAGCAAACAACACTAAATGTGATGAAAAGAAAAAAAAAAGAAAAAAAAAAGCACCTAACCTTTACCTATGGCTTACCAGGTTCTGATTGAATATTTAACAATGTCTCTTATTGTTTTCTCTATAGCATCCTCATGCTCTGTCAGAAGAGGGATCTCAAGCAATTTTGAATTTATCATCACATTGACCCAAGTAGATTTGCATGTGCCCACTCCCCAATTTAGTTCCCTTCTCTGCATAATTTAAAAGAGAGAGAGAGGGGTAAAGAAGCAGCTCTCCTTTGTCTTCTTGGTATAGTTTTTTTTTTTTTTTATTAAAATCACCTTTCTATCATGACTTTACATTTGATTTTGGGGACAAGTAATAGACCTATGTTTTGGGCTACCCATAGGGTTAGGTGTTTGTCTCAGGATTTTGATGCTATTATTAACTTTATTTATTTATTTGTTTATTTTAATTAATCTTTTCAGGTTACAACTCAATTGTTATTCCATCACTTGTATCCTCCCATTCCCCCCTCGCTTCCACCCTCACCCCATTTCTCTCCCATAGGTCCATGACCAAGGGGGAACTCTTCACCCACTTTATGGTCACAGGCTATCAAGTCTCATCTTGGTAGCTTGCCTTTTCTTTCTTTGAGTGCCACCCGGGCTCCCCACCAAGGGGAGGTAGTCAAATATGGTGCATCAGAGTTAGTCCCTGCTCTCCACATAACTGTGGAGAATGTCCTGTCTTTTAGCTAGATCAGAGTAGGGGTTAGATGTTTACTACTTGTATTGTCCTTGCTTAGTGCAATAGTTTGAGCACTTAAACCTACAAGAAGGCAAAAGTTTGAAGGAATTGACTTCCTTAAAGGATAAGAACTAATACATGCACTGAACCAGCAAGTAATAATCTCTCTCTCTTCTCTCTCTCTCTCTCTCTCTCTCTCTCTCTCTCTCTCTCTCTCTCTCTCTCTCTCTCTCTCTCTCTCTCTCTCTCTGTCTCTCTCTCTCTCCCTCTCTCTCTCTCTCCCTCCCTCCCCCTCTCTCTCTCTCCTCATTCTGATGTTTCTAAATCACTGCTATTAAACTTTTGTTTTGAAATAACCATTTTTTGTTGAAATCCATATTATGAAATCCTATTTGTTGTCACTCATGGAGAGTTAGTAAGTAGTATGTTCATACTAAATAGATATGTAATTCCTGATAGTTTCCAATTACCTTAACAATTTTCCCACCTTTGCTAAAGAACTTCCTACTGCATTTACATTCTGTTTCAAAGAAACCTCTTATGCGATTAGTGCTTTGTCCCCAAATGACAAGTTGCAAATGAGGCATTTTCCTTTTAAACATTTTCAACTTGAAGAAATAATTTATCCAGGCAGGAGGCCCTACTCATCGACCCCAACATGTAGGAACAGAGAGCCATCAGTGCCAAGCTGTAGTTTCTTGCATTTCAAAAAAATACCAAAAATTAGCATTACAAGATTTCTATTTGCAACACAGAGAAAGTGATGCATTGTTCCAGAGCCTCAGTATTGGTCTAGATTCAGTCATAAAGGTGATACACTTCCTTTGCCATTTGCATTCCAGGGGACAGGAATGCTGAAATGGGGCAACCTGCATTGCTGATGAAGTTGACAGGATCATTTCCACCTGACTAATTAAATATCACAACAAATTGATTTGACCTCTACACCCCTGCTTTTGGAGAAGTATATATGCCTGGATATATTTATCACCCATAACACCCAGAAGAGTGACATCTCTCTCTAGAGTCCTTTATGTAACATTCAGGTGGTATTATAAGATTCTAGGTCATTGTCATTTTATTTGAAATAACTACAATTCTGGCAGAAATCCCTACATTGTGGAATTTCTATCTGATGTAAGTGAAACAGGGTTGAAAGACAGGGAAAATTATGAGGGCATTGGAACGAAATTGAGCCTCTCATCTTGCAGTATGATTGAAGTGTCTCCTCAGTGGAAAAAAAAAAAAAAAAAAAACCCAACGTATCTGTTTAAGGCCTTTTTCCCTTCCCATCTGAAAACATGCCATTGCATAGGGCTTTCTTCGGAATCTTCATCTATGGTGAAAAGCAAAAGTCTAGTGGCTTTGATCTTATTTTAACAGATTATAATCCAATCCAAGTGATCTCTGGAGCTACCGTACAATCTCACGGACCAATAAAAGGTAGGAACTGTCTCTGCTCTCTGAATTTCCTGATGCCTGAAGGTGTATTGCAAGCTGATAGAGCAGGAAAGGAATCAACATCTACCATAGCTGTGAGCCCTATGAACTATGGAATAGCAAGACACTAGTTGTACCTACTGCTGTGATCGAGGTATAATTATTACGGGAGCAACCAGTCCTCAGGCCTGGCACTGTAAATGCTATCAGAAAACCGTGGTTGGGAAGGTGAAAGGCTCTAGTGAGCAACTTAATACTGTTGTTTAGCTAGATTGACATGGCTTAAACTGCCTTACAGAAACCTTTGTTAAAAATCCACAAACGAGTGCTACTCAGAGAAGCTTCTCTTTACAATGAACTGTGGTGAATGCAAAAACTCTTGATGTTCAGTTTTGAGAATAAGAGACGATCATGTGTTCAATTATAAATACTAAACCTCGGACAATATTGCAAAAGAAAGGGTTGAAGGTATATAAGAGGCAGAAGACAGGAAAGTAGGGAAGTGAGGAAGTCGGGGGGGAAAAAAAAGGTCTTAACAGGAAGGACACAGCCATTGCAAATTGCAAATATGAACATATCGTAGCTGTGCCTACAGATACTGAACCTGTGAAAGAATAGACCAGAGAAGAGAACATCGTGGATTAGGAAGGGTCTCACAGGCCCCACCACTCCCTGTCAAACTATTGCCTATAGAAAGATTCTGGGGGAGAAGTAGACATCATCGTCATGTATATAGCTATTGGTAAACCTACCAGGCTTAGTGGATGACCCTAGTTCAAGTTAGTGACTGAAAAACCAAAAAGACATGCACACAGGAGAGAGATCTGTATGGAGAGGGAAGGTTCGATAGAGGCCATGTTAGGTCAAAAATAAATCCCTAAAATGGCAGCATTGCCGGCAATATCCTTAGATGACTGCCCACACCTAACCCAAGAGAGATTTTGATAGGGTAACTTGAAGGGTTGTCAACGGTTAAAGAGAAAAATAATCTCATCATTCCTCAGGGGTTTCCTAAGGCTGACTTCTGTTTACCAGAAAAGCTACTGCCTCCCTTACCTGTCTCCAGTGGTCACCTACCTTAGACAAGGGCACTTAGTTCCTGATTAACACAAACCAACTTGCAATGGATCAAAGTCCCCATGTTAACTCCCAGGCTATTCTGATTAGAGCAAAGGTTTTCCCACAGGCTGCTGTTCTCTATTTTTGTATTCACTGAGGCAGCTTGACAGTTTGTGCATGACAATAAGCTGATCTTTCTACCCCTGGACTGGTCTAGTTTTGTGTTTTCATTGTGCCTTCACTTACAGATAGAAAAAATTTTATACATATATATTTATTTATTTATTTATATGAAAATATATATATGAAGATAGTAACCAGAGTGCATTGTATACATATCTGAAATTGTCAAAGAGTATATTTATAACTTTTAAACTATATTAATTGAAGGATATAAAAGAAAAAAGTATAAAAGTTATGGAAAATGATAGAATGAGAGTGAGAGAAAAAAGATTTCTTAGCAACACTTTAAAATATAATGAAAGCCACAAAATATTACATTTGACTACTGCTAAAACAATAAATTTGACTCTTTGAGAAGCTCACAGATGGGCTTTCTGGTGTATCTTATTTTCCTCTTACTTAAAAATGTCCTATAATAAACCCCAACCCTGCTTCATGCTGGCTCGTTATGATATTCCTTTGTATAATGTAAGCAAAGATCTGATGTTATCTGAATTATTATACGTAAAACATTAAGGGATCTCCTCATACAGTTGTGGGGAACAACTTGGAGCTGTGTGCCTCCATCCTTGCCTCTGTTGACAAAATTAGTGTGGGGCATTTGGTGCCATTTAAATGTGAGGAGGTATCTCTAGGATCATGGAAGCCTCAGGTTATTTTTTTCCTGATGTTAGGTGATCAATAGGGAGTCATGTCAGTCAGTTTTACTCTATAGCTAATTTCAGCAGAAATTATATGGTAACCTTGATTTCTGTTAACTGTAAAAAGAGATTGATCTCCCAAGCAATTCTTACAGGCCCCTAGTTTTCCACATCAGAGATGATAATGTAGATGTGGCTTTTCTGGTCACAAATTCACTGGGCATGAGTGATAAAAGCGATAGTTTTAATTCAGATTTTTCTCTTTAATTTTTTATTATTAATTTATTCTTGTTACATCTCAATGGTTATCCCATCCCTTGTGTCCTCCCATTCTTCCCTCCCTCCCCTTTTCCCCTTATTTCCTTCCCCTATGACTGTTCCTGAGGGGGATTACCTCCCCCTGTATATGCTCATAGGGTATCAAGTCTCTTCTTGGTAACCTGCTGTCCTTCCTCTGAGTGCCACCAGGTCTCCCCCTCCAGGGGACATGGTCAATTAATTCAGAATTTTAAGAAGTAAAATCATCTAGATTTATTTTAGCCAGTGAAAAGACTTTTTACATGCTGATTTGTCAGAATCTTGTTCAGAGAATTTCTCGGGGAAGATCAAATCCAATCCCATGCCACTTTTAATCCAGCTGAAAGCAGGGTTTACATTTCTCACTTACATACAAAAACACCCTTGAATCATGTGCTAATGCCATTGAATTTAAACCGTTGCTTATACAGGTTTTGAATTTGCCTCATTTATTTGAGTTGATACATCCCTCAGACCTGTGAGAATGATAGCTTAATACAAACTCACCCTTAGAAGAAGAACGTTATGAGAATATTGCGTAACATTAAATGCAAAATAAGAGGACAGTTAAGAATTCTGCAGAATTAACATGTCTTTGCTAAAAGGATATGATACTATTATTATAAAAATCCAATTAGGAGATCCTTCATCTACGTATGGCTTCCTACACAGAAAAGAAGTAACAAAACAGCAAACAAGCACAATTGCTCTGCCGCTCTTTATGTTTTTATGCATGTGCACCATAAGACATAAACAAGTGTGACCTGAGGACATACATGTACTGGGTCATACATTTTATGTGACAGCTTCTCTGGGAGGTTTCATATTATTTTATTATATTTTGCCAACTTAGAATGTTGAAGATATGGAGGAATGGATATGAACCCTTGTGTTACTAATTTGATATGATATAAACACATGCTGAGTGCAGAGAGCCAAAGGTCAGAGTCCATTTTTTGCCAGAAACAAAAAGTGATGAAAGAGTTGATATCTACACAGGAGTCAGAAATGTGTTCAAAAGTTCCTTCACAGTGCCTCTGAAAGTCCTAGCATCACATAAATGCTGACTGCATTGCAGAGTGCTGCTGATTTTTTTTTTTTTTTACCTTAAAAATAGATTTGAATTCATTTACCACAGGGCAGAGAGGAAAAGAGAATAAGGAGGATCTCAAAGTGGAGATGCTTAGACACAAGAGACAGAAGAGAAGCAGGTGGTAAAATGTAATTTTGAGGGGGAAAAAATCATAAGATAAGATTGGATTTTTTGGTATAATTTTTTTCTGAAAATGCAATTTGTAACAAGTTATATTGTCTGTAAAGGGATCCCTACTGCACTTCTAATGTGTTTTTTTAGCATCTGAAACATGAAAGCACATCAGAATACTTCATGTGCAAAGCATGGCATTAAACAGATTAGAAAAACTAAATGTCACAAGGTAACATGATCGGTTCTTGTGCGGTTAATTTAGTAGAAAGCCAGAGAATCGCTGCAGGAGACGCTTTCTCTAGTTATGCACCCTGCAGCTAAAATACCTTGTATACCTCTTTTTGGAAGGAACAATAACTTTGCTGAGGTGATAAATTTAAAGCTTATGTGGTTTTTGGATTGCACCGCAGCAGAATTGCTCCACACTGGGTTGTGTATTCAGAGAAATAGATGTAAGAATGGATAAGATTTCAAGTTCTTCAACCTCTCATAGTTGTCTTACACCAATCCTTCTTTTGTTGAACTAAGTGTCTGTTATTTATTCTGATTTACATTGGTTCTTTCTCTTCTACCTTCTCTACATTGTCCTTGCACTTTATTTAACATACGTTTTACTAATGATTTTGATATGTGTGTTGGTTACATATCCTATCAATTCATGTAATTTTAGCAAACACAGAAGTCAGAGTTCCACTCAATCTTCTCTTTCCTATAAAAAAAAATTTTTGTCTTAAAACTATTTTATTGAAAACAGTATATATATTTATCCACACCTTGGGGATATATAACATATACATACATACACTCACATATTCATAAACACATATATATGTTTGTGTATGTATGTATGTATGTATATATATATAGAGAGAGATATAGATAGATAGATAGATAGATAGATAGATAGATAGATAGATAGATGATTTTCTAGATCTTTACATGATGTTTTGATTACCACATCCAAACTAATTAACAGGCCCATCAATACTCTTCTCTTCAATGTGTGCTTGCTTACGGTTAAGGCACTTAATATCTATATTCTTATCAAATGTACAGTAAACACAATTTTGTTATTTATGGTCAGTCTGTTATATTCTCGATCTCAAGAACTAGTTTATCTTATAAATAAATCGAAATTGACCAAAATACCCTCTTACTCTCCATTCATCCTGACAACGGCCACGCACTTCTGCTCATGGGCATAGTGTGTCTTTTTAAGCTACTTGGTTTGCTCACTGGCACCAGGAAAAGGACACTTTTCTGCCTTCCCTTAAAAAAATACATTGAGAGTTGACATTATCTGGCCACCAGGTCAGGAAAGTTAAATTGGGCATCATGTATTCTCCAGTGGTCTTAAAGCAAAGTCCATCACTCCTGCTAATTAGAGCTTTTCTTGTGGATTCCGACTGAAATAACCTCGGTTGCTTCTTCAGCTCTCACCTGATTCTAATTAGTCCCCTTGGAACATTTACCCAGCTCCCTTTTCCAGCCCCAATCCTACCTCATGATTCATCTCATTAGAAAAACTGATAAGGGGGCTCCTAATATCTGCTAGGTAAGATGTACAATTGCAAGCTCCACCACTAAGCAGTTTGCTAATGATAAAGAATGGCCTTCCTCATGGCAAGCATTACAGAGTATTATTGCCTAATGCCCTTTAACTTGGGTAATTAAACACACCAACAGTAGAGATAATTTTTTTCACAGTGGGGGTGAAGAAGAAACTGGAACAAAAAGAATATATACCTTTTGCCAGCAGAACTGACATCTCCATGAAGCATTTAAGCAGGCTTAATGAAGGTGCTTCCCATACTGGCAAATAAACATTCAGTATCCTCTTGACGTCTCCACACTAGAAAAAAAATGGACTTGGAAAAAATCTTTAAACTTGAGTAGCGATATATGGATGCTAGAAAAGTGACTGTTTATCAAAAAAAAAAAAAAAAAAAAAAAAAAAAATCTATAGCCTAACCTCTGAAACATACCTGACATTGCCAAAGTGACTTGGAGGATGTAATGAAGATTTTAGACATTGAGAGGGTGAC